>NC_060130.1:341670004-341973988 GCF_021461395.2 Schistocerca americana
GGGGCTTTCCAATTGTGAGTAGAATTAAATGCTTGGGTGACTTCATGTTGCAAAATTGTCACTTCAGGCATTTGTGGTATCATCTTGTATGTGTCTGTTTCTGCTTGTATCCACCGTGCATGCCTGTTATGTTGTACCGGGTTTGACCATATGTTGCTCCAGAAGTGTTCCATGTCTGTTATGTTTGGTGGATTGTTTATTTCAATGTGTGTGTTATCTATTGTCTGGTAAAATTTCTTTTGGTTTGTGTTGAATGTTTGGTTTTGTTTCCTTCTATTTTCACTTTTTTTGTATCTTCTGAGTCGTTTGGCAAATGCTTGTAATTTCTGCTTCTTTTCATCTAATTGCTCTGTCGCTTCTTGTTGTGAGATTTTACCTAACCTTTTTCGTTTTTTTTCCGAGATTTCATTTCTTATAAATTGTGTTAGCTGTCCGATGTCTTTTCTCAGTTTTTCAATTTTGATCTGTAGCCTGTGTTGCCATGCTGGTTTTGTGGGTTTCTTCTGTGTGTTGGTTGGTTCTGATCTCTGCCTAGTGTGTATATTTAGTGTAGTGAGCTCTCCTATATATACCAGTAGTTGTAACTCTTCCATAGTTGTGTTTTCATTTATTTTGTTGTGTATGATTGTGTTGATAGTTTTTATTGTTGTTTCGACTTGTGGGTTATTTGGTGGTCTATGCAAGAATGGTCTAATGTCTGTATTTGTGTCATTGTATTCTATATACAGGGTGTTTCAAAAATGACCGGTATATTTGAAACGGCAATAAAAACTAAACGAGTAGCGATAGAAATACACCGTTTGTTGCAATATGCTTGGGACAACAGTACATTTTCAGGTAGACAAACTTTCGAAATTACAGTAGTTACAATTTTCAACAACAGATGGCGCTGCGGTCTGGGAAACTCTATAGTACGATATTTTCCACATATCCACCATGCGTAGCAATAATATGGCGTAGTCTCTGAATGAAATTACCCGAAACCTTTGACAACGTGTCTGGCGGAATGGCTTCACATGCAGATGAGATGTACTGCTTCAGCTGTTCAATTGTTTCTGGATTCTGGCGGTACACCTGGTCTTTCAAGTGTCCCCACAGAAAGACGTCACAGGGGTTCATGTCTGGCGAATAGGGAGGCCAATCCACGCCGCCTCCTGTATGTTTCGGATAGCCCAAAGCAATCACACGATCATCGAAATATTCATTCAGGAAATTAAAGACGTCGGCCGTGCGATGTGGCCGGGCACCATCTTGCATAAACCACGAGGTCTTCGCAGTGTCGTCTAAGGCAGTTTGTACCGCCACAAATTCACGAAGAATGTCCAGATAGCGTGATGCAGTAATCGTTTCGGATCTGAAAAATGGGCCAATGATTCCTTTGGAAGAAATGGCGGCCCAGACCAGTACTTTTTGAAGATGCAGGGACGATGGGACTGCAACATGGGGCTTTTCGGTTCCCCATATGCGCCAGTTCTGTTTATTGACGAAGCCGTCCAGGTAAAAATAAGCTTCGTCAGTAAACCAAACGCTGCCCACATGAATATCGCCGTCATCAATCCTGTGCACTATATCGTTAGCGAATGTCTCTCGTGCAGTAATGGTAGCGGCGCTGAGGGGTTGCCGCGTTTGAATTTTGTATGGATAGAGGTGTAAACTCTGGCGCATGAGACGACACGTGGACGTTGGCGTCATTTGGATCGCAGCTGCAACACGGCGAATGGAAACCCGAGGCCGCTGTTGGATCACCTGCTGCACTAGCTGCGCGTTGCCCTCTGTGGTTGCTGTACGCGGTCGCCCTACCTTTCCAGCACGTTCATCCGTCACGTTCCCAGTCCGTTGAAATTTTTCAAACAGATACTTTATTGTATCGCTTTTCGGTCCTTTGGTTACATTAAACCTCCGTTGAAAACTTCGTCTTGTTGCAACAACACTGTGTTCTAGGCGGTGGAATTCCAACACCAGAAAAATCCTCTGTTCTAAGGAACAATCCATGTTGTCTACAGCACACTTGCACGTTGTGAACAGCACACGCTTACAGCAGAAAGACGACGTACAGAATAGCGCACCCACAGACTGCGTTGTCTTCTATATCTTTCACATCACTTGCAGCGCCATCTGTTGTTGAAAATTGTAACTACTGTAATTTCGAAAGTTTGTCCGCCTGAAAATGTACTGTTGTCCCAAGCATATTGCAATAAACGGTGTATTTCTATCGCTGCTCGTTTAGTTTTTATTGCCGTTTCAAATATACCGGTCATTTTTGAAACACCCTGTATGTTAGCTGAAATTTTTCTTCTATATCTAATATCTGTGTCACTTTGTGTTCTATTTGTGCTTGTTCTGGTGGCTGCCTTAAGATTTCGTTTTCCTCTGATTGTTTAATTGATGCGTGTTGTTCTTTGCCTGTTTGCTCTGGGATGTTTGAGTCCATTACTGTATTTTCTTCTTCTTCTGATTGCACATTATTTTGTTCCAGTATTTGTTGTACTTGTTGTTTGATGTAATCTAATTCTGACTGGGGTATCCTGTTATTTTTTATTATTACACGGATCTGATCAGCTAGTCGTCGTTCTGTTAAAAATTTTAATTCTGGGTATCTGGTAATAAATGTTGTGTATACTTGTGATCTGTATCCAGTTGTGTTGGTTCCTAGGTTTGTTGCTTGGTAATAACAGAACATGAGGTGTCGATTAACTTCATCTGACCATCTCATCCTCAGTCTTTGTTTACCTTCTAGGGTGGTTGCAGGAAGCATATCCTGCAAAACACCTCTATTTGGATTTAAATCATTTTCCAGTTGGCTACCAGTGTCGTTACCATTGTGGGCGGGCATAGGGTTCAAGCGTCGTCCCCAACCATGACGGCGCTTGTCCGAGGCTTCATTAGTTCTGTCCTGAACCAACTAATCACACTAAAAGGGGGGTTAGCCCTATTAGTGGTTTGTTCTTTTCGTCGCCTTTTACGACTGGCAGAACATACCGGAGGCCTATTCTTTTCCCGGGCCTCCACGGGATTATTATTATTATTATTATTATTATTATTATTGTCTTTGTCATCAGCAAATCGGATATGGTGTATCTTCCCACACCGAAATAGATGTGTATTGTTCGATTAAGCATTTCCATCACATACATATGGGTTATAATTATGTTACATTGCTGCTAGTAGAAATATTTCTCTCTTCTTCTTAGACAGTTGCTACCTGTTACTCCATCATAGGAATTTATGAGCGCAGGGGGATCGGGGTTGGAGGGTACTGCGTATGCGGCGAAGATGGGAATTCGCGTCTGACGAGGAGCGTGTGTAGATAGGTGCAGCAGAGAGGTTGGCTGCTGTGTCCCGACAGTGCCCACCGTCGGAGGTTCGAGTCCTCCCTCCGGCATGGGTGTGTGTGTTGTCGACAGCGTAAGTCAGTTTAAGTAGTGTCTAAGCTTAGGGACCGATGATCTAAGCAGCTTGGCCTCATAAGTTCTTACTACAAATTTACGAAATTTTAAATCCAAAATACTGCATCTCGGTTCTTACAATAGTGCAATAGGTGGGCACTGGTTGGATGTAACTGATGAGACACTCCCACTCGGATTGTGGTTAAGGGCGAATCCCAAGCGCATGGCCACGAACAATTGGGAGCGGAAACTTAATGTCATCGGCACCTTGTTGAAGGAGCATGGCATGCGATCGCCGGCCGCGGTGGTCTAGCGGTTCTGGCGCTGCAGTCCGGAACCGCGGGGCTGCTACGGTCGCAGGTTCGAATCCTGCCTCGGGCATGGGTGTGTGTGATGTCCTTAGGTTCGTTAGGTTTAAGTAGTTCTAAGTTCTAGGGGACTTATGACCTAAGATGTTGAGTCCCATAGTGCTCAGAGCCATTTGAACCATTTGGCATGCGATCGTTAGACCGACCGCAGAAAGTTCAGTTTATAAATACATACATACTTAGCAAAATATATGAAGTCGTAGCAGTCTTACCGACACCACAGGTCACTGCACATAAAATATTAGCTGTAGCCTCTTCGTATGTGTGGAAACAAAATATCTTCAAAGTACCCTCCACACGGCGACTTTGCAGAGGCAAAACGAAGGACCTGGAATTAAAGACGTACTTTTAAACTAATACATGCCACTAAGACAGGCATTACGAAACTTCTGTTCCTCTCGTTAGATCCTGGGGATAGGAACGCTCCTGCTAATGTAGCATGCCAGCCTAGATTACGTCCGAAAGTATTATGGCGACTGGAGCTGTATAAGACTTCCACCAGCACAAACCAACACTAGAACCGTCTATGATTATATTACCAGACATCGTTTTCACAAACCAAATCCGGTAAATTAACCTACAAAAGAACTGGAGGAACGTCTGGAAAAATATCAACAATAAAATTCTACCAACTAGAGTCAGTGCCTTTTTTTTGGTGGGGTTTAGGGGCGCTCAACTACTGAGGTCATTAGCGCCCAGTCACTGTTGTTAGAGCACATGGAATCTAGTAAAACTCAAGGGGATGAGGGGACACGAGAAGGACCTGACAAAGGTGCAGATAAAATAAGTAAAAAGGTTAGATGTCTTTGGACAAGCAAGTCAAAGTTATAAAACGCAGAATACGAGCAGCTGCTCGAGCGTCATCAGCTACAACATCTGGTAAAGTAGATGGCAGTGACAGGACAACACGAAATTGACTAAAACGGCGACACGACAATAAAACATGGCGCACTGTTAATGCCTGACCACAAGGGCACTGCGGGGCTGGGTCACCGGAGAGCAGGTAGCGGTGGCTAAACCGGCAATGCCCAATCCGCAACCTGGTCAGAAGGACCTCCTCTCGCCGAGATGGTCGGGAGGAGGTTGTCCAAGCAGTTGGGAGCGGTTTTACTGCCCGGAGCTTGTTTCCTTGGAGGGATGACCAAGCATCCCACCACAACGACACAAGCCTCTTACATACATCCCCACGAACGTCAGATGACACGACACAATGGGAGGCTGGCCGAGGCAGGAGGACTGCAGCCTTGGCTGCAGCATCCGCAGCCTCCGCAGCCTCATTCCCAGGCACTCCTACATGTCCGGGAACCCACAGAAAGCTGACAGGAGAACCATTATCAGCGAAAGAATGGAGGGACTGCTGTATCCGTTGAATCAAGGGATGGACCGGATAGGGAGCTCCAAGACTCTGAAGAGCACTGAGTGAGTCAGAGCAGAGTACATATGATGAATGGCGGTGGCGGCGGGCATACTGAACGGCCTGATGGAGAGCAAAAAGCTCGGCCGTAAAGCTCGAACATTGGTCGAGGAGCCGGTATTTAAAGGTGGCGGCCACGACGACAAAGGCACAGCCGACACCATCGTCAGTTTTGGAGCCATCGGTGTAAATAAATGTGTTACCGGCAAGTCAAGCACGAAGTTCGACAAACCGTGAGCAATACACTGCAGCCGGAGTACCCTCCTTCGGGAGTGAGCTGAGGTCGAGATAAATATGAACCGGAGCCTGGAGCCAAGGTGGTGTCGGGCTCTCACCCTCTCTGAAGGTGGTAGGGAGGGCAAAATCCAATTGTCGAAGCAGGCGACGGAAGCGGACTCCGGGGGGCAGCAGGGCACACACATACAACCCGTACTGACGATCGAGAGAATCGGCGAAGGAGGACTGGTAAGAGGGGTGGTCGGGCATAGACAACAGCCGGCAGGCATACCGACACAGCAGTACGTCGCGCCGGTACGTCAATGGTAATTCGGCAGCTTCAGCATAAGGACTCTCGACAGGACTAGTGTAGAAGGCTCCGGTCGCAAGACGTATCCCCTGATGGTGGATGGAGTTGAGCCGGCGTAAGAGAGATGGCCGAACGGACGAGTAGACGAAGCTCCCATAATCCAGCTTCGATCGGACTATGGACCGATACAAGCGAAGCAGGACAGTGCGATCCGCTCCCCAAGATGAACCGCTAAGAACTCTTAAGACATTAAGGGAATGTGTACAACGGGCCGCCAAATAAGAGACATGTGGAGACCAACACAGTTTCCTGTCCAACGTGAGCCCTAGAAACTTAGTTGTTTCCACGAATGGGAGAACAACGGGACCGAGATGTAAGGATGGCGGAAGGAACGCTTTATATCGCCAAAAGTTGATACAAACCGTCTTCTCTTCAGAGAACCGGAAGCCATTTGCCACACTCCATGAGTAGAGGCTGTCTAGACAACGCTGAAGGCAGCGATCCAGGAGGCATGTTCTCTGGGCACTGCAGTAGATCGCGAAGTCATCGACAAAGAGAGAGCCTGAGACATTAGGTGGAATACAATCCATAATTGGATTAATCGCGATGGCAAAAAGGGCTACGCTCAAGACGGAGCCCTGAGGCACTCCGTTCTCCTGGAGGAAGACGTCGGACAATACTGAACCCACACGTACCCTAAACTTTCGATCCGTTAAAAAGGAATCAATAAAAAGGGGCAGGCGACCGCGTAGGCCCCACCTGTGCATAGTGCGGAGGATACCTCCTCTCCAACAGGTATCATAAGCCTTCGCCAAGTCGAAGAACACGGCTACCGTTTGGCGCCTTCGCAAAAAGTTGTTCATGATGAATGTCGACAAGGTCACAAGGTGGTCAACAGCGTAACGGCGGCGACGAAAACTGCATTGGACATTAGTAAGTAGCCATCGAGATTCAAGAATCCAAACTAACCGAGCATGAACCATGCGCTCCATCACCTCAGACACAGCTTGTAAGAGAAACGGGGCGGTAACTAGAAGGAAGGTGTCTATCCTTCCCGGGTTTGGGTATAGGAACAACGACGGCGTCACGCCAACGCATGGGGACCTGACCTTCGGTCCAGACGCGATTGTAGGTACGAAGAAGGAAGCTTTTGCCCGCCGGAGAAAGGTGTGCCAGCATCTGAACGTGAATGGCATCTGGCCCCGGAGAAGAGGACCGGGACAGCGCAAGCGCACGTTCGAGTTCCCGCATAGTAAAGGGGGCATTATAAGTTTCCAGATTCAGCGAGTGGAAGGAAGGTCGCCGAGCCTCTTCTGCCTCTTTCCTGGGAAGGAAGGCAGGGTGGTAATGGGCGGAGCTTGAAACCTCCGCGAAAAAGCGGCCGAAGGCGTTGGAGACAGCCACAGGATCAACGAGGACCTCATTACCTGAGGTCAGGCCAGGTACCGAGGAGTGGGCCTTAATGCCCGACAGCCGGCGCAGGCCACCCCAAACGACGGAAGAGGGAGTAAAACTGTTAAAGGAGCTGGTGAAAGAGGCCCAACAAGCTTTTTTGCTGTCTTTGATGACTCTACGGCATTGCGCTCGGAGTCGTTTGTATTCAATACAATTCGCCAACGTAGGATGGCGGCTAAAGGTGCGTAAAGCACGTCGTCGAGCACGGATAGCGTCCCTACAAGCCTCGTTCCACCAGGGGACGGAAACGCGACGTGAAGAAGAAGTAGTACGAGGTATGGAACGTTCGGCAGCATTGATAATAACAGCCGTGAGGTATTCGACCTGACTGTCACAACTGAGAAAATCGTGGTCCGGAAAGGTCGCCAGGGAGGAGTAAAGTCCCCGGTCAGCTTTCGGTATGTTCCAGCGCGAAGGACGTGGGGATGGGGTGTGGTGCAGGAGACGAACGACACAGGGGAAGTGGTCGCTCGAATAGGTGTCAGAAAGGACATACCACTCGAACAGACGGGCAAGAGTGGTAGAACAGATCGAGAGGTCCAAGTGGGAGTAGGTATGAGTAGAGTCCCAGAGGAAAGTCGGGGCGCCGGTATTGAGGCAAACAAGATTGAGATGGTTGAAGACATCCGCCAAGAGTGAGCCTCTTTGACAGGATGCAGGAGAGCCCCAAATGGGATGGTGGGCATTGAAGTCGCCAAACAATAACAACGGCGGGGGAAGCTGAACAATCAGGTGCATCATGTCAGCCCGACTAACAGCATGTGACTGTGGAGTGTAGATGGTACAAACTGAAAAAGTAAAAGCAGAAAGAGTAATACGGACAGCTATTGCTTGGAGTGGGGTGGTCAATGGGATGGGATGGTAATAGACATCGTCCTGAACGAGCAACATGACCCCACCATGAGCTGGGATACCGTCCACAGGGGTGAGGTCATACCGCTCCGAGGTATAGTGGGTGAAGGCAATACGGTCAGTTGGGCGCAACTTGGATTACTGGAGGCCAAGGACGAGTGGACAGTGCAGGCAGAGGAGCAGTTGTAATTCCTCCCAATTAGATCGAATACCTCTTATGTTCCAATGTAACAAGGCCATCGCTAGTCAAAAAGTTGGGGGAACGAGACGGGGGAAGAGCTGGTCACCTTGACGGCCGCGGAGGGCCAGGTTGCAAGGGAACAACGCTACAACCGGCGGGAGGCAGATCCGGTTCCATCGAGTCGTCGCCAGCTGCGGCCGATGTCTCTGGTTGCGTAGCAGGGGCAGCATCATTTGCCGACGAGAGGCCAGCTGAGCGTCTGGCAGCAGAGCGTCCCGACGAAACTGAGGACGGCCGGGAGCAGCGACTCACGGATGGAGCGTCAGACGAAACGCGCCGGGGTGGAGAGGGGGATAGAGACTTCTTCTTGGAGGCCTTCTTGGAAGGCCGAGGAGGCACAGGGATGGTGGGCTGGACCCGAAGAAGGTCCTCACGCGCGGGGTCCGTTTTGGAACGCCGGACCTCGGAAGCTGGGGTCTGGAATGTTTCCCCGATGGACACCTGAGAAGAGAATCGCTTCTCAGGTGGCGGGGGGGGGGAGGAGGAGGAGGAAGGTTGACCCCTGGGGCAGAGGGGGCGGGGGCCACGGGGGGAGGAGGACTTGGAAGGGAGGGATCTGGGAGGCGGAGGCAGAGGCAGAGCCCCCTGATCGGCGGAGGAGGGACAGGATAGGGGTGAGGATACCGCGGAAGGAGTGGACACAACTGAGGCAAACGAAGTGGTCAATGGCACGGGATGGAGGCGGTCATACTTCTTCCTGGCCTCAGAATAAGAGAGCCGATCCAAGGTTTTGAGTTCTTGTATCTTCTTCTCCTTCTGATATGCAGGGCAGCCTGAGGATCTAGGAGAGTGGATGGCAGGACAATTAATGCACCGAGGTGGTGGGGTGCATGTATGTTCCTCACGAAGAGGACGTCCACAATCGCCACAAAGGGGCTCAGCCTCACACCATGACGATATGTGCCCGAAGCGCGAACACCTAAAACAGCGCATAGGAGGCGGGACGTAAGGTCGCATGTCACACCGGTAGCACATCACCTTAACCTTCTCCGGGAGAACGTCCCCCTCAAAGGCGAGGATAAAGGCCCCGGTGTCGATGCGACGGTATTTGGGGCCGCTCTGGGCTCGCCCGACGAAATGCACGCCTCGGCGCTCCAGGCTGGCCCTGAGCTCCTCATCAGATTGTAGCAGGAGGTCACGATCAAAAATAACCCCCTGCGTCCTATTTAGTGCCAGATGCGGGACAATGGACACTGGGATGTCCCCTAGGCGGTCGCACGCCTGTAGCGCCGCCTACTATGTGGCGGAGGTGGTCTTGATAAGAACGGACCCTGAACGCATCTTGCTGAAGGCCTCGATTTCCCCGAAGATGTCCTCAATGTGCTGAACAAAGAACATGGGCTTGGAGGTGGCGAACATCCCCCCATCGGTTCGAGAACAGACCAAATAGCGGGGGAAGTACTTCACCCCAAGCCGGCGGGCCTGTCCCTCCTCCCAGGGAGTGGCCAAGGGGGAAAGGGCAGGAGAACCAGAACTAGAAACGGTACCTTTTCTTTTGAAAGACTCTGCCGCAGAGCGACCTGATACGTGTTGACGTTTCATCTGCGAAACGTCCGCCCCGATACCACCCACTCCGACCAGGGGCTCTCCCCACGGGCGCCACCCAGCCTCAGCAAGGGCCACCTGGCAGGATGACCGTTGCCGGGAGTCCTGATGCCCCAAGGAGACGGGCATCTACTCCTTGGCCGACGTTGGGAGGGTGCAGCTCAGGTATCGGCAGTACGATCCCTGTGTTGTCAGGGGGCTACAACCTAGAGTGTACATGACGACCCCACCACAACGGGCTGGCTACAGTGCTGGATTTCTAGTGCCATGGAAAGCCCATCATGATCGCTGGTGCAGATGGGGACGCACTATGGGCGTAACTTGTACAACCCATCAGGCGTTTAGGCCCAATTTGAGGAATAGTGGGTATGGTTACAACGCCGGTACAATGCTGAGTGCCAAGGTCTTAGTGCACTGAGGACCAGTGGTACACCACGTAAGGAGTCCTTCCCAAAAAGGCTCGTACTTCTGTAGAATTTTGAAAAATGGAGGTCAAACCCCAAGGGGGACCATCACATGGAAGGCCGAAACGGTTGAAACTCCTTTTAGTCGCCTCTTACGACAGGCAGGAATACCTCGGGCCTATTCTTACCCCGGACCCGCGGGGGGGGGGGGGGGGGGGGTCAGTGCCGTATGGTGCGACGTTGCAAACGAAACCATACCCACAGCGGAACGATTATGGAAAATCAAATTGAGACCATCTCCATACTGCGACAAATGTCTGCTTGTAGAAACTGTAGCGCACATCTTATGTGAAAATAGAATCAGAATTTGGAACTGGACTAGGAAGAAATTAGCACTATCAACAGAACCGCAGAAAGTCATATACCGATAACTGAAGCTTTACAACCCGACTGGAAATGTTACCCGTCCGCTAAGAATAGCAGTTAATCGTGGCTTCTGGGACAGTTTCTGTTTTACGTCGTAACAAACAAATCTTAGAACTTATAAGACTACATGTTTTATATTACAGAAGAACATATTAAGCTGAAGAAGAATAACGAATGTAAGGAATGGTTTCAAATTTTTTTTATCTATATGTGGGCTACAAAGAGGTGGACAGTTTTTTTATTAGAAACAGAATACTATTCTTTAACTTTTTTATTCCTGAAATATTCTTAAGCAGAATACTATTCTTTCACTTTTTTATCCCTGGAATATTCTTTTACGTTGATTCTAAAATCAGAACTGTTCTAATTTGGCAAAACCCCTCCGGCTCCGAAATTTCTTTCATTTGTTGAAAAATAAATGGCTTTGTTACAGACCTCATACGCATCCAGTGCATAACAACTTATACTGTGAATATATTTCTGAACGAATGTTTGCTATGTATTTTTCCGTCACGCTTTTCACTGTTGTAAGTTATGTCCTACAAGGAACGCACGCCATTGGAGGCTGCAATCTGTAATTTATTTTACCTTAATAACTACATCAATTTTGTTCTACAATTTAAAGTAATATATGGTGATAGGTATTGGGGAGGAATTGTGGCTAGGCCTCGGATCTTCGACCCCTCCCCTCTTTGCCTCCACCTACCTGGCGCTGAAAGTCTTCTCAACTTAAAAAAAAATAATAGTGCAGTGATCAGCACGTGTGTCTAGTAAGCAGGAGGTCCAGGTTCGAAGCCCAGTCGGTCACAAATTTTCATCTGCCTTCGTTGCTGTGTTTCAACGCGCTGTGACAGTGTGGACGTCGGTCCTTCGATATTTAAGATGCAATTGTTTTTTGAGGCAATAGAGGTGATTTGCGAACATTTGTCTTGCCATCAATGTAACAGGACTTCAACGGCATCCAACCCTTAGTCATTGCTTTGTGCCAACACTAGCCCATGTCATATATGCGAATCAAATTGTAGTTCATATTTAGTCAAATAACGAATGGTCAGTATACAAGTATGCCGGCCGGAGTGGCCGAGCGGTTCTAGGATCTACGGTCTGGAACTTCGCTACCGCTACGGTCGCAAGTTCGAATCCTGTCTCTGGCATGGATGTGTCTGATGTCGTAAGGTTTAAGTTCCAAAAAAATGTGTGTGCAATCATACGGGACTTAACTGCTAAGGTCATCAGTCCCTAAGCTTACACGCTACTTAACCTAAATAATCGTAAGGACAAATACACACCCATGCCCGAGGGAGGACTCTAACCTCCGCCGGGACCAGCCGCACGGTCCACGACTGCGCCTCAGACCGCTCGGCTAATCCGGCGCGGCTAGATTTGAGTAGTTCTAAGTTCTAGAGGACTGATGACCTCAGAAGTTAAGTCCCATAGTGCTCAGAGCCATTTGAACCATTTTTTGAACCACCACAACTACTGACAACCTGAGCCATATCATCACGCAATTGTAACTCGCAGTTATTAGAAGTTGCTGATGTTTGTCAAAAATAACGGAAAGCACCTCTGAAGTTCGATTTGCATTACGCCTACGACGGAGAGAATCCTAAATAACAGTAATAGGTCTCAAGTTCTTGCAGTTTGATGTTAATGCAGTTCCCGATAGTTTCACACTAACGGGTTCTTTTGGCTATCGAAATCCTCATATCGGAATTATAAAAGTGTAATTGCTAGAACGCTCAACTACCTTAATAACGCCTCATTCTGGATTGAATACGACTCGGAAAACGACGTTAATTTGGCGTTTCCATCCATCACCTGGCGTCTTACCGAATGAAGTCTGAAGTGCACACACAGTTACGTTGCCTGCCGCATGGATTCTGTGAAGTGTTGTGGCAGCTGGCAGTCATTGCTGAATACAGACATGTGCCAATATCCTCGCTGCTCTAGGGGAAATAGTCTTTGTTGAATTTTTTTCCATACCGTAATTAGCACAACACAAGGCTTATTCTACTGAAGAACTTGATGCCCAGAAGTCCTTAAATAAGAATCTCCTACCGGGAGTAATGCATGAAAGGAAACAGACTGTTGGACAAAAAAATGGACAGCTCCCTGCTTCATGCGCTTCCGATAGCACCTACGATAAGAATCTGGTGTCATATTATGTTTCAGAACCCTAAACTGTTAATTTTTTTACCTCATACTAAAACAAAAGCTATGATATGAGAACAGGAAATGACTTATATGCTTCTCAGGAACTTAAGTTTTTCGTGTTTATTTTCCCACTTCATTCTAAAACAAGGGCGTTAATATGAGAAGAGGAAATGAAATATACGCTTCCAAGACATAATATTTCCTTGTGTGCTACTACTGCATACATGAATGCCCTGCAGTTAATTTTTGTATGTTGGATAAATTTTGATATCACCTCACATTCCTTTGTGAGAAGGTTCCTATTTTCTTGGGATTCAAATAGAGTGGATATTTCATCACTGTTTAATATTCTGATGACTAATGACATGATTCCCGTTGCAATTGCTCCATGGCACCTGTGAGTAGAGTCTCACGTTGGTTATTATAAGAACACGCAGGCAGTGATATCCGCTCACTGCAGCCAGAGCCAAGGTGATTTCTTTCTATTTATGGCGAAACGTTTGCTGCAGTGTCCACGCTCAGCCAACATAAACAAATCGCGGCGGCACTGGGCACTGCTAATCGCTGCACTTGTCGCGAGCCTCGACAACAAGAGCGCACTGTCTCTGCTAACGATACTATGGAGTTAATACATTTTACTTAACGTAATATGCAGGACGTGGGTTGGGTAAAAATTCAGTTTTTAACTTCCCATCGCATTAAAATACTTTACAGTCACTTTTGATGCAATGTTGATTGTTGGTTGTGTCTCCAATGTTAATAGTATTGATTCAGATTGTGCGTGAACACGAATTAATTCCAGTGAGGGTGACAACTACTGTGTGTTGAACAACACATGCACCAGTCAATTCCTCAGCTGGCGTTGAGTGGATGAGATTTTTCAATTACCTTGCATTGCAAGAATTGTAAGGAGGAGACAAAGTAAATGGACCTGTATGCTAAAGAGCTGCGACAAAGCAAAGCTTGACCGGTTATCAGATAATTGTCCACATGGGTTTTGTGGACGAGCATACTTTTAGCGTAGCGTGATGGTTTACTTCCCACAATACATTTTCTATATTCGTCGAAAGGTCACTTGCATTTGTAGGACCACATGGCAATGACCTTGTTACCGCTACCCACATATTCTCTATCTTGTTGATGTTCGGTGATCGTAGAACAAACGGCAACAGCTTTATTCTCTCTTGGCCCTGAAACCAATCGCGCACTGCTCTGCTATGATGGATGGGCTCTGCTCCTGTAAATAAACTGTTATCTCGTTAGTTCATATATTTATTTTTAAATAACGTGTTTGTAATAAGCATATTGGATTTTTATTTTCCACAGTGTTTAAGAATTCAGGCCCTGTCATAGATATGTGATCTAGATTCCACAGTCCGATTAAGAATGGGGTTTACAAAATCCATCATATGATGAGAGTCGTAGTCGGACACCTATGATGGAGTAACAGGTAGCAACTGTCTAAGAAAAAGTGAGAAATATGTCTACTAGCAGCAATGTAACGTAATTACAGCCCATATGTATGTGATGGAAATACTGAATCGAACAATACACATCTATGTCAGTGATGGGATGATACACCATATCGGATTTGCAGATGACATATTGACAAAAACAACAACAACCACAATAATAATAATAATAATAATAATAATAATAATAATAATAATCCCGTGTGGCGGATATGGGAAACCCTACCCCATATGGTTGGTACTGAAGAAATCAAATACTGCCGGCCGTGGTGGCCGAGCGGTTCTAGGCGCTACAGTCTGGAACCGCGCGACCAATACGGTCGCAGGTTCGAATCCTGCCTCGAGAATGGATGTGTGTGATGTCCTTAGTTTAGTTACGCTTAAGTAGTTTTAAGTACTAGGGGACTGATAACCTCAGTCCCATAGGGCTCAGAGCCATTTGAACCATTTTGAAATCAAATACTTGGGGTTAACCAAATACTAGCACAGTCCTGAACGGCTACTCAATCCGTTGAACCCAAAATCTAGACATGTCTGAGTGAAAATCACAGCTACCCTGGTCACCGTCTGTTAGCTCAATTATCTCGGCTGAAAATATTTGCTTCCAAAGCTTCAACACCCTCTGGTCCTGTCTGGTCCTGGAATCGCCCAGGCCAAACCAATGAAACACAAACAAACATGAACTGTGCAAGCAAAGTTAATTTTACCCTTGGTGGTACACAACCCGGCTGTCGACAGGCGGCAGTTGGATTTTCGGATTTTGGGGAGTACAAGTTAGCACGGCAGAGAATATCGAAGATATCTGGTAAATTTCCCTACAAGCAGAAAACATGAATTTGAAAACGAAACATAGATACATTGATCCAAATACGAAAAATAATCTCACAAAAGAAATCAAGCGGCAAAAAATTCTCATCCTTGCACTTCAAGAACCACAACTAACTGACAATGAAACCTTGCATTACGGAAAGTATGGTATCTTCAAGAGCAAAATACAACAAAAGGTAGCGAAAAGCTTACCAATCTTCGGCATTGCATTCCTCGAACACAGATCTATCATCATCTCTGTCAAAGAAATCACACCCGTCAACAATCGACTTATGACTATGCTCATTCAGAGCCCCAGTAAAAAATATAGACTCATCAATGCAAATACCCCCACCAACATCGAAAATAAGAAAAACACCGGAAATGTCGAAAAATTCGGCAACACACTCGAAGATACTATGAGCAAAATTCACCGAGATGACGTGAAAACACTAATGGGAGACTTCAACTCTCTATTTGGGACTGCAAAAACGTATAGAAAAATCATTGGTACAAATTCAACACACCGAAAGGCTTAGACCAACGGCACGCGTCTGACTGACATCTGCCAACAATTCAACCACAAAAGGATATCTTCCCACTTTAGGAAAAACCAGTTCCCAGCTAACATGCTTGGCTGTCGGGTGCAAGCTGCTTTCGTTCGCCTTTCCAGACTCGGTGAAGGACAGATTTTTAATTCTTTTGTAGCAGAGCTACAAGCAGGTAGATACAAACTCAATAAGGGAATCGTATAACAACGCTCGAGCAAAATTCGTCTTACTAATTTCAGTAATCCTTAGTGTCAGAGGAAAACTATACGTACTGCCAATTTCATAATGCCACTTTTGTTTTCTGCCGACATACTTTTTGTTGTAGTGAATACATAATTTTATCTATGAATTGTCACATTTTCATAATACTTGCGAATGATACAGGAAGTGAAGTAAATACAGATCTTTTTGCGGTTAAAAGTCGGTAATATCATACTAATTCTTCTTAAAATAGCCTCAATCGTCTTACAGACACTTTATGCTTCGCTACAGTCTGGGACGCGCGACCACTACGGTCGCAGGTTCGAATCCTGCTTCGGGCATGGATGTGTGTGATGTCCTTAGGTTAGTTAGGTTTAACTAGTTCTACGTTCTACCGGACTGATGACCTCAGAAGGTAAGTCCCATAATGGTCAGACCCATTTGAAACACTTTTGAACTTAATGCTTTATTAAGCTAGACTGCCGTCGTGATGTTTCTGTAGTAAGCTGAATTTAATTTGTATTAGTACAGTGAATATTTCAATTACATTTTCCGTTAGTTTACTAATCGCAACAGTAATCATCAAAGAGAAATAAATCAGCAGCAGAATTTTCTTTCACGATATCTAGTACAATCTGACAATGCTAAATTTGTTTACAAATTCTACGCCAGTAGAGTTCCACTCGTTCTAGCTATGTCATTAAACCAGAGTAGTTCTAAGAGTATTTTCGTCTAGAAATGAATTGCCTCGACGGTTGATCGATCAGGAGCGGGAAAGGTAAAATTGTACGAATATATGACGAGAGGGACAAGTGCTTGAGAGAGCACTTCCCTATCAATTCAAGTGCCTGTGAGACGACTTTCCTATTAATCTCCTGGATGTTGTTGGCAACAAATTCCAGCTGTGTTGCACACACCCCTTGGAGCAGAATTCTTAGCCCAAAACACACTTTTGGAGATATCAGATATAAAATATTGTGTTCACACTACTCTTTGCTCGAGTTTACGTCTTTTGGTGGAGCTCAGCCTTTCATTTCTTCTTAGGAAGTTAACGATAAAGGCATTATAACACGTCACCAGCAACAGTACTGCATAGGGATGCTCAATGAGCGACCTGATGACGTTCAATAATAGTCACTCCGTTGATTTTTGTTGTTTCGAATTAGAGCATGCAGTACTCCTACACCAGACTTCTGAACTTTGCCTGTTGAATGTAAATGACGCATGATGGTAAAATGGTAATCTATCACACATATCAGTAATCGAGACTTCCTTAATGTGGAAAATCATTCATGTCAGAACGGTCTTTGGCGTATTTTTCGCAAAAAACACTCGCTCCAAACACAGTTCAAATATTTCTAGCTGCCTCCTCTGCGTTCACCCATCTGTTATACCAAAAGTAAACGTCGTGTTGCAGAAGATACATCTTTTTCCACTTGCGACTCAATTTTACAATGCTGAACTGTAGTTCATGATTTTCAAGTATGCAAAACTCCGATGCTTAACTGCAAGATGATAATTAGAACATCAAATTCGAAAATGACAGTTGATACATACACTGACAGCGTCGCGCTGCGTTCACCTGGGCGGCGCCGGATTTCAGGCGGCGGGTGGCATCCGGCCGGTGGCCGGTAGCCGCTGCAGCGCGAGGAAACGCTCGAGCGTAATCGCGACGCAGCCACGAGCTGTCCTGCGGAGTTGTTTCTGGAATACTTGTTATTGCTGGTGGGTAGAATGTTAAGCGAATTATCTTCCATGTTCAATCAGACTCATAACTTTAGACCGACATGTGGTAAAAAAAAAATTAAAAAAAACACTGTACGCGAACATGCGACCTCAAGTTTAGAATGCACGACGATTGCCACTAGACCACGGGCTCACCCAGTCCGGTAACTCGGAAGTAGACAACACTTCCTCCTAACACTTCCGCATCTTACAGTGTTGCCAGATTGTGCAGATAGCCGGACTTAGAGTTGTCAGGGGCGGTCAGTTTTATTGGCCACCTTAAGTGAATGACTTGGACTTAGTCTCTGTGGCGGCCGGCCGGCGGCCAGGTTTTATGTCTAAGACTGTACCCCCTTCCTGGTGGAATGACTGGAACTGACCGGTTGTCGGATCCACTCCGTCTAATGCATGGTTGTTTACATCTTTTGGAGGGTCAAGTGACATCTCCGAATGGTTAAAGGGACTGTGTCTGTGATACAATATCCACACTCAATGTCTATCTTGGGGAGTTCTGGGAACTGGGGTGTATTATTTTGAATGCTGCGCCTATAGTCATGTAGCAGCAGACAGTCGCTTTAAACACCACTTTCCCATGTAGTTATTCTCTCTCTCTCTCTCTCTCTCTCTCTCTCTCTCTGTGTGTGTGTGTGTGTGTGTGTGTGTGTGTGTGTGTGTGTGTGTGTGTGTGTGTGTGTGTGTAAGAAAGTGTTGTTAATATAAAAATGCACATTGATAATTATAAAACCAACTTATATCTTCATTCCTACAACACGAGAATGTGCAATGACCTCCATGAAAGAGTAAACCAGGCCTTAACACAAAGACAAACCAACATTCAGGGTACTATTTTGTACAACAAACTTCCAACTCAGCTGAAAGAAATTAAAACATTGTCTAGATTCAAGGAAGCAATATTTAAATTCTTGATGACCAACTGCTATTATAGTATAAGTGAATATCTGAAGTAAACTTGTAGCAAGTAACTACTAATACGGAAGTATTTAGTCAGCAGTGTGTTCTTGGTGCCACTCTGTAGCAATTGCGGGAGTGTGGGGTGTCGCATTGTCCTGCTGAAATTGCCCAAGTCCGTCGGAATGCACAATGGACATCAGTAGATACAGGTGATCAGACAGGATGCTTACGTCTGTGTCACCTGTCAGAGTCGTACCTAAACGTTTCAGGGAACCCATGTCACTCAAACTACACACGTTCCACACCATTAGAGCCTCCACCAGCTTGAACAGTTCCATGCTGACATGCAGGTTCCATGGATTCAGGAGGTTGCATTTCTGTCAAGTTGAACGATCCTCTTCTGTCGTCGTTTGTCCCGTTCTTGCAGTATCTTTTTCCAGCCGCAGCGATGTCTGAGATTTAATGTTTCACCGGATTCCTGATATTCACTGTATACTCGTGAAATGGTTCAAATGGCTCTGAGCACTATGGTACTCAACTGCTGAGGTCATAAGTCCCCTAGAACTTATAACTACTTAAACCTAACTAACCTAAGGACATCACACACATCCATGCCCGAGGCAGGATTCGAACCTGCGACCGTAGCGGTCGCGCGGTTCCAGACTCTAGCGCTTAGAACCGCTCGTGAAATGGCCATACGGGAAAATCCCCACTTCATCGCTGGCTCGTAGATACTCGTGCGCTGACTATAACACTACGTTCAAACTCGCTTAAATCCTGACAACCTGCCGTTGTAGCAGCAGTAACCGATCTAACTGCACAAGACGGTTGCTGCTTTATATACGAGTATGCGTCGCTTACCGCAGCGCCGTATTCTGCCTGTTCTCTGTATCTGAATATGTATTCCTATACCAATTCCTTCGGCGCTTCAGTGTAGGTTATATCATTAACATTACACTCTTGAGAGGTTTTGGAGTACCCATTGCTACCGAGTGCAAGCAAGCAAACAAACAAACATGGGCTATTAAAACCTTCTCCCAGCTAGAGACACCTAGATTCATCATACTTGCGGCCGAATGCTGTGCAAAGCGGCCCGGGTTCGATTCCCGGCTGGTTCTAAGATTTGCTCCTCTCAGGGACTGTGTATTGTGTTGTCTTCGTCATCGTTGCATTTCAGCGACACAGTTACGTCAACTCAAAAGATTTGCGCCAGGCGACCTGTCACCCGACGGGAGGCCTTACCCACACGACATTTTATTTCATCATAGTTGGGTTTCAGACTGATAAGAGGGAACGTAGCAAATGATTACACTGTGTTCGTCAGCTGAAAGTTAATCAACGGCAGTGCCTCCTTGAATTCAGAATTGTACCTATTGACAATGTACATGTGCAATGGGATGAAAGTATACGCAGTCTTGCATAGGACATGTATGTGAGATTTCGTGTTTCTTACTATGAAAGTGCTGAAGAAGGAGGGTGTCTACTCAGTTCACGGAAATTCAAGGAGCTATCTCCAATTATCGTAACAGACTGCTCAAAACAGAATGAGATAATGAAGTCTGTAGCTATAGATGTAAGTATTGGATTTGAATCTTCAGCAAATTTCATGGAACACAAGGCAGCATATGATCTAGTTCGACATAAACGTGTGATAAACTAATGACCCCTCACCATTTCCTATGCTCTTCTACGATAGACAGTTCATATTTTAAAATGTTGAAGTCATAGTGTACACATAAGATACCGGAATGATAGACAATCTCAGAAAACATTACATCACCGAGGTCTTTCAAGGATTTTATGTGAGCTGAAACACGGAAGAATACACATTGGTTAACACATTTCTGCCTTCGAATTGATTGGGATGCTTCCAGCGTACCCTATAAAGATACGGTGACATCACTTTGGTTATTCGACCACACGGATAGCATCATCTACGTGAAGGGGGAGAAGATATCATCATGGATGCGTCGAATCGTCTAGTTTGCTGCTATTCAAGACATGGAATGCTCTGGATGTCCTTCTGTATCGACTCCAGAAGATATTTGAAAATAGTGTTGCTGTGAATGCTTATGAATGTGTAAAATTACTTCTAAGTCGAATGAGAAGTAAATGAATATTTACCTCGTAATATGTGTGTGATTTCTCTTCACCCTGTTCCCACTTCGACAGTATAAAGTGTTGCCAAAGATAGTACGTCTATGGTTTTCTTCAAGGATAGGAGATACGATTTCAGACACTACTGCTGTGTTTTTGGAAGCGGACGTGGTCACTTGCCTCCTGCTCCTATAAGCCATTTGCGCTGTGCGGTAGATGTAGCCCATGCAACCATTCTGAATGTTTTGTTATTCTCTGTCTTTAACTTCAACTCCTTAGTAGCACTCATCTTCAGAAAAACTGTCATTTGTATCATACACATGATGTATGTATGTATGTATGTATGTATGTATGTATGTATGATATACGTGTGTATGTAACGCAATAGGTAGATAGAATTTTTGTAAATAACAGAGACATGTGGTAACCAATGTTTTCGTTCATTCAGTTCTTGAGGTACAGTTTGACTCTATCACTGCAGAGGAGCTTTTAGCTTACACACTACAGCAGTAACACTGTCTGAGAATATTTTTAACAATTTTTTTCAATTAGCAGCGGATTAGAATGTTCAAAATTTTTCCAGATTTAAAAATTTACACTAAAAACTAATCTGGAGTTGGTTTTTTTACTACTACTACTACTACTACTACTACTACAACAAAGTTCCACAGTCCCACTAGCATAACTTCTACAATTATTCTGATAGAATGTATACACTTACAAATGATTCTCAACAGCCCCGTTAGCAAAGGTTTTACACTCACACTCTTCTTGTTTTTACCTTTTTTTGTGCGTGTGCGTAGGCTCGCGCGCGAATAGCACACACAAATACACTATGATAAAAGTCGTGCTACTACTCTGCGCACGATTACTCATTCACTCAGTCGCGCACCCCTACTCTAGCTACAAGTGAGTAGTGCGAGTATAAAAGAGCTTCAATCCCGTCATGACAAATGACCCTTAAGTCGTCAAGAGGTGATTGCAGCACAGTGTACACCTCGTGTCCTTTCAATCAGATACTACTTCGCCGTACCATTTGCAGTGGCCGCGATGCAGCACTACTGTACAGTTGGCTCTGAACGCCGCTCTACAGGCACCGCAAATAGTCCTCGATAGAGAGTGCTCTCGATGTCATACGACGCACACTCGTAGCCCGCCTCTGGGTGGCTGGCATCTTCCAATGTGCAATACATATGAATTTTTGATAGCAGACGTGCAAATTCAACAACTGGCAATCCATTCGCCTTATCTTTAATCAGGTCAGTAGCTTTTTTGTTTGTGGAACAATACCATAACGATTATAAGCCGTGTATGAGGACGTGACGAATTCATTACCATGGTACCCCATTACTTCATATGAATCGCATTTCTTCACCCAATAGATTAAGGGGCTCCGGAAAGGCTCAAAATCATGAAAAGTTCAATTTTTACTTTTTTGCGTTTTCTGAATCTGCAGACTATTACCTTTCAATAGATATATAATTTATTCAATTCCGAAGACTACAACTATTTTTAAATTTTTTTTTGAAATGTGTTCTACATGGGCGTGACCCACTGTGGCGCTGTTAAACTGCTGTCAAATGGTGTTATTATTAACGTCTGTGTTCATCAGGTACATTTTAGTGATGTGAGATAAAGTATGTGTTGTGGCTAACCTGTGATGGTTCAATATATATCGCTGGTGTGATTGTCGATTGTTTCATGTTTATTTACTCTGTCGTTATCTCGAAAATATTCGTAATTAATTCTGTTTCTTGAGTTTCTGTTTTGTTGAAGTATAATAATGAGTAAAAGTAAAGTTATTAGAAATCCTCTGAAGGCTTTTAAGAAAAGGAGAAATGTTGGTTATCGTCTTTATTGTTTACAGTAATAACACATACCTTTGGCTTTCCAAGTGAGTGAACCTAACCTCTCAAGTACACCTGCCCATAGCAGTCAAAGTGGGAAAGAAAATACTTCACAGAAGCAGCTTGGTTCAATGAGTGAAAACTATGAATGTTTTATGGGCGAATCGGATGTGAATGAAATATTTGATATGTCGGTTCTCAAAGGAATTTTTTCAAACTGTGTAAGAGGTTAGGTTAGTGTTGTTTTAACGTCCCGTCAACAACGAGGTCATTAGAGACGGAGCGCAAGCTCGGGTTAGGGAAGGATGAGGAAGGAAATCGGCCGTGCCCTTTCAAAGGAACCATCCCGGCATTTGCCTGAAACGATTTAGGGAAATCACGGAAAACCTAAATCAGGATGGCTGGAGACGGCATTGAACCGTCGTCCTCCCGAATGCGAGTCCAGTGTGCTAACCACTGCGCCACCTCGCTCGGTAACTGTGTAAGATGTATTCATTGTAGTGAAGTTGGTCTGGAACTCTCCACAATAAAGCACGTAGGACTTTCTAGTGAAATACAACTGAAATGTGATAAGTGTTCATACATGACCACCTTTTGGAACAGTGTTGCAATAACTGCAACTGAAGAAAATGGTAGCAAAATCTACGAACACAACAACGAGCGATGCTTGCTTTAGACGAGGAACGCCTTCGGGCTGCAGACAGGGCTGTAAAGAGTCTAGAAATACAAGCAAGAGTAAACAGGAGGAGGAACAAGAGGAAGCTGGAGGAGGAGTTTGCAGAGGATGAAGATAATCCATCCTATGGACCTGGAATGCACTACAAAGTTAATCCAATCTTTGTCGCTCGATTCCCAAAACTTTTATTTTCTCATACTAATTACATGTTTTCTAAGGATCTTCCAAACATATTTGTTTCAAACTTTCAGTAAATGTTACACAGTACCTTCTGCATAATTTAACACAGCCGTTTTCCAAAAAAACTGTATATTTTTGAATATATAAATAAAAAATTGCAAAAAATGTTGTGAATTTTCATTACAATTGAAAAAAAATCATCTTTAATAACTGAACTAAAATTTTGTAAAATCCCTGTGTGAAGTTGTAGCCCATATTCCAATAAATAATCTGTAAAAAGTTCAACTTCCTACCTCAAATACTTTGTGAGGAAAGATGTAATTTATAAGCGTTATTTTAACATTGCAAGTATAGGGCGTTCCGGAGCCCCTTAAGCTATCTGTATCTATATAAAGTAATTTAGGATCTGCAAAATGAGTTCTCGCAAACTTATAATTATAAGTTGTACATTTGGAATGTGGATAGGTCTAGTAGGGACATCCCCTCATAAATATGTTGTGTAAACTATACGGCAGTTTTTCGCCATCTACACAGCAACAAAGTTCCTATCGAATATGGTGAACAGCTTAAAATTCGGTGAAGCAGTGCATATCACGTCGTTCCCTCAAATTTTCCATAGTTTTGCAGAAAACTGACTTATTCATTGATTATAATCTTTCTCGAAGTCACATCATGGAAACTCGTCTCATATTCAAATCATTATACTCTTCAACGAGGAGGACTGCTTGAAGGGGAGAGCCCAGTTGATACTAACGATCTCCATGCTGAGTCACTGCTGGAGATACTGACACTGATAATAAATAATGTATGTCCGCTTATCCCCCAGCGTTGTCATCAGTTTTTGGATGGAGCCTCCTCGCCGAAATAGTTGCTCTGGACACAGCGGCAAATCGGCAGGTGCATCATGAAAACTTACAGGATATGTAAGTTCTGCCTTCACCACATACTCCTACACCAGAATCAACTGCTATACCCCCCCCCCCCTCCCCCCACTCCATTTTCCCACCTAATTGCTTGCATTCGTTTCCTGGGACCCATCGAAGCTCACCAATCGGCAGTGACTGTTGCATGGCGTGGGTGTATAAGTTGCTTACATCCAAGTGCATTATGTAACTCGAATTTAGGGGTGCGTTGAACCTGTAACCCATCCCTGGGTTATTTGCTTCTGCGTGCTTATGCACACACTGGCAAAGTCTCCTACGGATCTCTCGCTCAAAGAAAAGAAGCATGTCAGCATCAATCAATAATTCGATGCTGCACTTCTTTTTCTTGAGCATTGCGTCCGAAGACAACCCAGGTGCCGTGTATTAAAAGGCGGGATCCAGAGAATATGTGGTCATGCATAGACTCCGGAATTTCTCGAAAACGTCCACAAGCAAGCGCACGTCTGTGTCCATATAAAGCCGTGTGTACTCTACTAAAGTGGAAATACTGAATTCCCGCTAGACATTCACGATATGTTCATACTCTTCATTTATTACGGCATCGCCTGTAACGTTTCTGGAGATTGAAGTTATATTGGGTAGCCTGCTTTCGTTGAGCTTCGCCATACTCCCAACATACTCGTATTAGAAAACCCTCTTCCTAGTCACAAGTTAAAACGTTTCCTCGTTGGGAAATGCTTGAGTGATGTGCATATCCCCCAGGTAGAGTTTCTACTAGCTTCTGGAGTGGCGCCTGCATAAAACGTAGCATGTCAAGGAAGCGGAGCGTAATTCTCGGTGTCATTCGTTTGGAAAATGAAATACATCCCTCAACGCTCTCAGGTAGGACACAGACTTGATCTTTCTTCTTGCCGAAACCAGCCATGTGCTCAACAAGAAAGTCATACCGCTTATATTACGGAAGAAACCGTATATGTGCCTTGGTAACTGGTACTTGAAATTGTATGTATTGTGAGCTGCGCCACGGAACTTTCCTGTAAGATGACAGTGGTCCCTACGAGGAGTTTCCGCTTTTCTGTCTAACGGCAGTACATAGATGTGACAGTCAACCGTGTTATTGCACAAATCTTTCGCTTTCGATTTAGAGATGGGAACATCCCTGCTGTAAAGCTTATCAAACTCCAATGAAACGCAGACTTCGAATGCTTCCTCGCTCCTGGGACCCGCTATAAAGGCGACACTGCAAACTCAAAGTTTTTCTCTACCACTCTTACGTTCAATGGACGTTATCATTTGCGTCTGAAAAACTGAGAAAGCGTCCGTCCATAATGGGGATCCTTAGATCAGTGTAGTTAAATAAAGTTAGCTTTTCCATCACACACCTTGGCCATACAATTTTTCTTTAACATTCGTTACACTCTGAAGACCGATTGTGAAGTGAAAATGTTCAATTTCTAACCGGCCTGTCATTTCTGTATCGAACTGTACATTGTGCAATTTACGTAAGTTCGTTAATACTTCGAATTATTTAAATGATATGCTTTCTTTTTTTTTAACATGTAAATTTCAGATATTTATCATTTCTTTGGGCGTTTCATTGTGTAGTTTGATTCCGCATAACAAAGTATTATTTTGAGATTTGTTTAACTTTCCTGGGAACATGTAAGCTCAGTCTTGCTGGTATTCCATGATCAAATATGGAGTTCTCGCTGTAGTAATTATTAATATTTTGTGTAATGTGCATGATGTATTAGTAGATACATTCTACAGTTTGAATTATCAACTCTTTAAACAGATTAATTGCTTGATCGTTGCTTCCAGCTAATATTCTAATGGTCTCTCTCAGTTGTTCAGCGTATTTTGTGTCTCAAGTGCACTGAATACGACAGCATTCATAGTTAGACTGAGTATACGGCACGCAAGTCCGAGAGACTTGCTGATAACCACTGGTAACAAGGCTCTGTTGGCATAACGTGTTGATGGCATTCTTTTTGTTGATGTGGAGTGATCACACGCAAACATTCGGTCAGTGAATTTTCATCCGATAAAAATAGGTTACACAATCCATAGATCAATATACGTTGAATGTGCCAGTATTATTTTCGCTCTTCATGTAATGTACCTCAAAGCACATTTTTTGAACACCTCTTGAAAATTTATTTGTGCTCGTGTTTAACAAATGTTCACAAATTATACTTTATTAATCATTTGCAGACCTTTACGGAAGTTCTAAAAAATTAACTCAGAAACAATGGGTTCAAAATAACAGTATCTATTGCGTGTGACTTTTCGGTCGTCAGTTCGTCCGTAGGATTCATAAACACTGTCTCTGCACGAAGTAGTCCCTTTCTCCAGCTTCTTTGTGATGTGCATACTTTGTCCAAGTTTTCATATACTGTTACTGCTGTGTGTTCAGCTGGTGCTCTTCACAAAGGCTGATTCGTGGAGTCCAAATCAATTTCTCCAGCAAACTGGTTTTCCTACTGACTAGTAGCGATTAATGTGAAACATTTTTCTGCACGGTAGGAAAGTCACCCACGGAAAAACGATAGACTGCTATAGATGGTCACATCACTGGAAGATGAAGGCAACATCAATAACCTGTTGCTTAGACGTGGAGGGGGACCGCGCCTACTCGTCGTCACGGATTTCGTCCAAATTTCTGGTACGGGCGGGGCTTGGCGAGAAATGAAACTAACAGAAATGGGAGCTCCATATGGTCAAGTGTTTAGAAAAAATTAATTTTTAGCGCGTGTCTGGTGCGGCATGAGCCATTCGTTACCATAGTTTCCAGGTAGCGGTTGGCACAACGGAAGGAGTACCGGCCGGTAATCAGAAGGTGGTGGGGGTCGAATCGCTGTACAAAAACTGTTTCTTGTTTTATTCATCTTCAGTTTTTACGTTACTTCAGCCGGAAATGAAGTGAAATACAAAGGAAGTAATGCGCTGGTTACAGCGCAGTGTGCTATAACCTGTTCTGGAAAATTGCCAATAGTTTACGTTTGCCTATGATATATTATTGGCTCTTTTGGACCAATAAATCAAAAACGATGGATGAATACGCCGAATGTTGTCATTACTGTAAAACAGCCATATATTAAAATTTTTTGAACGAATGACGAAGCCCTAGCCCAGGAGCAGTAATTTCTTCTCTTAATTGACTTTTGGGGAAGACAGACAAGTCCATAATTATACGACGAGACTTTTTAAGATGCAGAACTGCTATCGTGTAAAATTAGTGATTTCCGCACCGCAGTGCACTCCGCTAGTGCAACCTTGCGATATGTATTTTTATCGGCAGGTAAAGCATTTGATAACAAAGCTTAAAAAATGCTCTTATCTCATCGAAAGAGAGAAAGAAATAGCATCCCGGAAAGACTGCATCAAAATACACTCTATTGTAGATAACCATTTATCCTCGCCAATCTTTGGCGAAATGATGCGTTACGCGTGGTTTCCAGCCAAAGAGTGTTGTGATAGCGAATCTTTTATGAATGTAACCGAAGTTGTTTTTCTTTATAAACTTTAAAACAACCGTATAACTTGTGCAAGTTGCTGAGAAAATTATTGTTCTCCCTGTTTTTGCGATGCGTATGACCCCAGCACGTGTAAATCAATTATAAAATAATAAAAGTATGAAATTTTATGTATAAAGTTCTCCTGTACGCCTTATAATTCACACGTGGCAATTCATTTCCAATCTCAAATTTTCCTTTGCATTTTCTTTTCGTGTCTTCCATGGAAAAAATTAATCAATGCAATGTAGTGAACATCTTTTCGGTTTATTTGCAGGGTAACTAACATAAAAATTGAAAATAAATGTTTCCGCGTAAGAACTCGACCCCACTATCCTCGGATTACAGTTCTATACCCTCTCTGCTGCGCCAACCGCTGTTCAGTGACTACAACAACATAAATGGCCCATACCTCGCCCGACCCGCGCCAAAAGTTAATTTTTTAAGAACGTGTGGCCATCTGGAGATCCCACTCATCTCACTTTTATTTCTGGGCAAACTCTGCATGTACTATAAATTTGGACGAAATCTGTGATGACGAGTAGGCGCTGTCCCCTTGTTCCTTGTTACATGTCGATAAATTATTTGACAGAGCACAACAAAACTTCTGAAAGGTATTCCACGTCTTGGTGTAAGGAGAGGATTTGGGCGGAGGGGGGGGGGGGGGGGGCGGCGGCGTTGTATCGAGAATTTAAGGCTGTTGTTAGGTGGAGATTAAAAGGCCGCTGTTTGACATGCTCTGTGCTGACAGCTACTAGCAGTATCTGAGAGTCGCCTTACTTTCTTTGCAGAGGCCTACAGAAAATACAATACCCGCTTCTCCAAGATCACAGTTTACTCTCACGTACGGCGTTTCCACCCCCTGTCCTGTCGAAGCAGCAGCTCGAAAATGCTTCGTCAGTTAAGAGATCGTGAAGTGCGTTGTTTGTACAGTTTAACGATATATGGGTTCTCGTTAGTGACCGGTTTCTGATTTGCAAATTTGCCCGTTACTAATAAGACAGACATGTCTACCTTAATTGTGAAGAGCTGTTCAACTCTATATAGTCTGTAAATACTTCGCCAGAGTTTCATCAGATTCTGACACCTAAGGACAACGTCTGTACTGCCTATTACATTCCAGCTGCTCTTTCCCACAACGTAACCAGGCTGCGGGACGCAATGTGCTGTTTGCCGTGGGATAGCAGACCTACGCCACACTCGAAATACCACCCAGTAATTACTTAAGACTCACATTTGTGGAAACGTACGTTTGGAGCCTAGCTTGCTAACGTGCGCTAGTATGAACATATGTAATAACTTAGTTTTGAAACAAAGCAATGATAGCACAAACGAACTATTTAGTGCAAGACAAATTCCGAAGTGACATTTAGGAAGAGTTGAAACATTTTCTGTTTCAAGAAAGACTGAAATTGCAATTTGTATAAACTCAAGGCACAGTGTTCAAGCCTAACGCAACTACTACAAGGAAAGGAATCCAATTAGGAGAGTAGTTAATCCAATAAATGACGCAATGTACAAACTGTTGCGCAGACTTAATAAAATGCTGGTAAAACATTAAAATACTATACTACATATATTTTAAGCAATAAATTTGGCTTCTATCCCTTAGTACCACCAATATTTCCTCTATCGTCGGTAAACGGCAAGCCATATCACTAATCCAGAATGTAACGAAAAAATAAACACTAGAATATTAAGACTGATGAATTCATAGAACTACTCCGGCTAGTACTAAGTTACAAAAATTTTCATAAGAGGACCTAAATGTCCATCTACGTCCATCAGTTGGTAAAGAGTATTAAACAGCCAAGAACCTCGCCTGAAGAAAGCAATCTGTGACAGAAGATCCCTAGAGGACACGTTGCTGCTATTAAAGGGAGATGTCTAAGACGTAACGTACCTTCTAGAATTGGACAAGTAGTCCATGTAATGAAATAATATTTGCACCTAAACAAGTTAGATTTGATGGCGGCGACACATCCCACTTAGACTAGAGACTTCGTAGTTCTGCGTCGGGTTCGAAGTGATACCACCATGTCTCGTTTCCAGCGACCACTCGTTACAGGTACTCACTCTCATCCTTAGCATAACGCTAAAGATGTTTGAGAGAGACCCATTTGACATGATTTCTGTGCTGGCTGAAGACTGAGGAACTCAATGGGCGCACAGTTCGCGAAATTTAAATCTATCCTCAACGACGCCATGGACATGTTCGACACTCAGTGTTAGTGCAGCATTAAATACATGTCACTGGTGTGCGCACTCATTGTTCCAAAGTTAATTAATTACCATGCTCATGTTTTAATAAATTACTGATAATATTGGTGTGTTTTTGAATATGGTGGATTTCCTCCTGAAGTATTCATACGATACACTACATAGCCTTGTGGCGATTGTGCCTGAGGAGGTAGGATATAACGGCGACATAGCTAAAAATGGTTAACTAAATTGAGCTAACTGATTTTACATTTGGAAAATGTATTCAGAGAAAAAGAAATTTACCATAAAAATTCTACGTTGAGAGTAAAAAATAAATTACGTAATAAAATTATGACTTTTTCACGACAAAATTTATTACTATCAAAAAACTAAAGTGATTCAAACATTTTAGGCAAAATTTTTGCACAAATATTCGTTTTTGTCCTCAACAGCCTTGCACCGTTCGTGGCTCCACATCGCATATTCTTGGCATTTGACTTGCTTCAGCCTCAATACTGGACATTATCTCCGGAAACAAAAAGTCCACCCCTTTCTAGCAATGTTGGTCCGTTATTAAAATTATGAGGAAGATTATTTATTGTTCTTTACCAGTTCAAGTGCTGCACATCTCAAATTAATAACTGTCACGACGGAAAGTCTTGTCTCCTTTCTTATTTGAGTTAAAAACGGACTGAAACCCTCCAAATGTTTCCTTGTTGTCAGTAACATGCAGAGTCCCCTTTAAATCTTTACTTTTCAGTGTTTTCTTTGGAACTCAGTGGGTGGTTGCATAGTTCCGAATGCCTTGCTGTTCTTTGGAGCCAGAATTGCTCTCCGTATGTCCCACGATTGACCGTCTTATTTGTGCTTACGTGTGTACTCCATCGCTGTGTGGAAAAAATAATTTATCGTTTTACGTAGTGTCATACCAACTAGGGAACATGTGAAGATAACTTATATATTTCTTTGTCCTTTTCGGAAGATCTTCCATTTCCTCAGGATGAGGTATTTTTCTGTCAACTTAATATCTGACTCAAGTTTTTTCTCGTTATTTTATCTTCCTGAAAGCTTTGAATTTCTTGAGTCCTGGTCTGAATTTCTCTGTGTTGAAAAAAAGGTTTCGTGTTCAATCACCATTTGTTGTAAATACTGTTTTGTCTTGCTCCCCGCGCATTTTCTTTGTCTATTTTCTGGTTTTGGAAGAATGTGGATTTTCTTCGTTAATATGTCTTCTTTCATTCTCTCTAGCTGTCCATATAGTGTAACATGTCTTATTCTGAATTCATCTCTTATTTTATGCCTGTGTGAATATATTAATGTATTCAGTCTTAAAACACAATTGCCATATTTTTTTTCTTGATTGAACCTAATATTTTTCCAAAGATTCTTCTGTCTGTCTTTCCCAAATCTTCTAATTCCATTTTATATCATGATAAAACTAGTGTTTCCAGCCCATAGAGGTTTTTCGTTTTGTAATTGTATTATAATGCCTTAATTAACGTCTTTAGAAAAACAATTTTACTCTACAGATTTTCATTTTTTTCAAGTTTTGATTTTAATTGCTTCTTTTTAGTTTTTTATATAGCTGTTTTCATCCAGACATGTAAAGCTGTCTATTTTGTTGATGTTGCCATTCTTGGCTTTTAGAAATCCTGGTGAGATGCTTTCATTGGTCATATGTTTATTGTTTTCAGACGATATTATTTGTAGACTCAGCTGTTCAGCTGTCTCCTTCAGAAATTCTAGCCTCTTTTTGCACTCCATAATGTTCCATTTAGCATGCCAAGATCGTCTGCAAAGGCCAAATAGTTTATTGCTATTTTGATCTACTCAGTTTTTGTGTAGTTACCAACTCCTTTCCTTGTTTCCTTTTTCGAACACACGATTGAATAATAGTGGTGAAAAATTCTCCCCTTGTCTGAATCCAGAGACAAGGGATGAGAGTACATACCACGAAATATAGCTTTGATGGTATGATCGTAAGTGTTCAACAAATATTATTTAATGAATATTATTTATTAACATTACGTAGTTATTACAGTTATTAGTTATCATGTTTCATAATTTATTGTAGTTACATTCAATAGTTTTCACGCGAATAACAATAAAAAGGAAATGAAGTTTTTGCTCAGTGCGGGTATATTGACCGCAGTGACAGGCGTAATGAGCACTGGCTGGCCGTTGTGCTCCCCTAGACACCGTCCCACAAAAATCGTTACTATTTGGTGACAGCCAACCATGAAGCACTCCTAGACACGAATCTGTCACTAAGTAGCAACTTTTTCAACTGAACTATATCAGAGAGACCGAACCGTTTGTGCAATGTAATATACCGCGTCCAAAGGTGTATTTCATAGGATGACACGGCGGTCGGTCGACTATCACGTGGTCTTCGAGGCCTGATCGCAGGTTTCTCCCTTATTTGTAATACTGCCAATTAAGAATTTAAGTTAGATCAGGTCGTATAACCATCAAAACACGACTGAGAGAGAGACTGCGATATCCTAACTTCAAATGACCACGTGGTTGATGGGGGTTTCCAGTGAAATCTTCATGCATTTGCAGTAGGACTGCGGCAAGGTACGGTCTCCCATATTCAAATGGCCGCTACACCCGCTCTGACCATTATACATGTCCTTTTCCTACGCTTTCCCAACGGCTAAGTTATTGTGGTCACGTCACTATTAAACCGCTCAAAAACGTTACCTTCGATTCTGATAAAGCTCATCTATCAAGAAGGATATGCGGACTCTCTTTCGCTAGGAAATTCCAGCTAATTGGACATCTGCTCGCATGATCCTTAAGCATGTATTTAGTTTACTAGACGATGGTGGGGAATAATATCGAAGCGCTTATGGAAATCAAGAAACACCACACAGTTTCTTGAGCCTGGTTATCTACTGCCATCTTCAGAAATCTGTATTTCCTACGATTGATACCTGAAGAAACTAAGTTAATTTCTACAGTAGAGTTCCTAAGTTTTCAGGGACTTCATCATACGTGCGCACAAATATTTTCCATATTTATGCAAGTGACTTCAGTGAGAGGGATCTATGTGCTGCGAGTTGCTCTTCAGACCCTTCTCAATATAAGATAAACTTGGGCATTTATTCAGTCATTTCGTACTCGCCAGTAATCTATGTTCACCCGACCGTAAATTAGGAGCCATTTGCTCGTATATTCTATGTAGCTTCATTTCAATTCCCAACGTAGCACTTTGTTTTCGAATTGAGGTGGTTCTCACGTAGTTATGTAGTTATCCTAATGTTCGTTGAGACTTCGTTCAGCTTGTCAAGAAGCATTCGGGTTCGTTTGAATTTCCGTCATAAATCCGCCTGCACCTTCTATATCCCCAGAGTTTAACGTTTGCACAGATACTTCCTAATTATTTTCGCTTCAGAGTTTTTACGCAGAAGCATCTTAGAAACCTTACTAAAGTTTTCGTTCCAAACCAGTGGTAACTGATGCTCTCAAGGCTTTACGGTTAATTATTCATCTCTCTTTGTTCACTGAATCTGAAGTACGGGTCTGGTAGTTGCCAACAGGTCCATTTAGTTTCCGTCGCGGGTGAAGAGTCTCCCTAACTAATTAATTTTAGAACAATAGTTCGATGTAACGTCACGAAATAGTAAGTCCTTCCCTCCCGTATTAAATGCATGCATCTTCCTGTATGTAAACGGCTCACTGATATCTGACGTAATGACTATGGCACGACCGAAGAAATTGGACAACAATTTTTTCAGGCCATCTTCATACAGATGAAATCTCATTTGGACTCTGTATTTGTCATAAGACATTGGCGAGTTCCATACGGTAATAAATGCGCACTCATCAACGATGGCAAGCTTATCATTTCGGTATACATCCATTCTGAATCTGATATTAAACTGCCAGTCGCAGCTGGTTTCAACCAATTTTATGGCCCAATTGGTGTTATCGTTAAGGAGTAATTGTAATTATGGGACTATACCCTTGAATGCTACTGCATTTAAGCGCTTGCGTCAGTCAAAATGTGTCTGCACGCCATTTTTGTAAGATGTTATAACAACACAAAATTTACAAGGACATCATTTTTCACATTGGGGGCCCTGACTTCATATAGTTCATAGTTGCACAATCTTCCAATTACCCTCAGAGAAAACGTTTTACCTTTGAGCAGCAAGCCACTTCCGTACCGCTTCCTTCAGTTTTTCGTCGGAGGTGAATTGAATTGACGGCATCTTAAGCGATATATAAGTTGACCAAACAAAGGAGAATCCAACGGGGCGAGGTTATGACCGTATGCAGGCCGCTCACACACCACGAAATGCATATTCTGAACGGAAGAGTTTGAACGGTATGGGCTGAGATCTGTGGACACACATTCGTTCGCCAGTAAACGAAGCTTCAACTCATTGCAGGGCACATCAAGGTAACACTGACTGTATACTGTCGAACCACTTTTCTAAGTAATGTTAGAGATTCGCCCTTATGCGTCTCAAACAACTATCACTTGTCCTTCAGACGGTTGACGCTTGAATTCCCTTTTAGCTGGACGCCTGGAGTGATTCCATTCCATGATGTGGCTTTCGTTTTCTGGTTTTAAGCGGTGATCCTATATTTTATCTTCAGTGATGATAGGTTTCAAAAACATTTCCCCTAAAAGTTCAGTGGCTGCTGACAGATTCTAGCATGATTGCGCTCGTGCTCTTCATTGAGCTGTTTTGGGCCTCTAGCGGCGCAGACGTAATTGAACTTAAATCTGATACGGATGATTTTATATGCAGAAACATGGGTAACGTACATTTGATTTGCGACATCATTAAAAAACCGGTCAATCAAAATCAGGTCACAGATTTATTAAATGTCGGATTTATTAAATGTCGGATTTATTAAATGTTGGAATCAGTAGTGCGTGTGACAGGACGTCCTACTCTTCCCTCGGCCTTTGGGCTCATCCGGCCGCTTTTAAGATATCAATTCCACTGGTAAACACTTGGCCATGGTAAAACATGGACTATGTATTGTGCTAAAAGTCTTCTACGCATTTCAGCTCCTGGAGCACCCGTAGCCCACAAAGGGATCACAGAACGCCATTCTTCATTGGTACAATCGGAGAAGGGCGCAGCCATATTTCCTTTGCAAGCGCTCAAAGCGAACTGCTGTTACAATGCTGAAACCTGTCTCAAGCGAAGAGAACGATGCCATCATATTGTCAGCCTAAGACAATTAAAACAAAAGTGCAGATTTTTATTGACTTGCCCTCATACCCTCAAAATATTACTTCAATGTTTTTTTCAGGCCAATAGTGGCACTTGTTCCCTTTCATACCAAGTACAGATGATGCACGCATGGTCATCTTATTCTACTATACCAGACGGATATTCTGGTAGACCTTAAAAAATCCCTCATCTGCACGCCACACTTACTGTGCTACCTGAGGAGATGCTTCCAGAGTGTAGTGCACGCTTAACCTATTAAAGGACCCTAATGTTACCCACCAACTAGCACAGGTTAAGAATGCGTCTTAGGTGGTCACAGAATCAACAGAAAAGGTGCTCCCAGCCTTCCAATTTTTACTCACCCTCAAAGCAGAGAGCTTTTGTCGGTCATAGGTATGTTGCTACAAATCGCGAGATGGACTTCGACTTTGCGAGTCGTTACTTCGGCTCATTACCGGAACCGAGAGTAATTTGTAAACCTTACCGAAAGGCATCATCTTTGTCGAAGAGTAAGCTACAGTTTCCAGCCACATACATTCATTACATTCTGCAACGGGCAGAGCCGCCCCCACTTCTCAGATGAGACCCCATGACAAAACATACTGAGTGCACGTTGGCCTACTTCCTCAACCAGCTGCCGTTTACCGGAAGGTATCCATCACCTGTGCACTATTCGAGCTCCCAATAACGAGTAAATGCTCCCTCTGTGCATATTCGGATCTTGCAGCAAGTCTTAAAATCTCAGCAGGTGGGCTGGCTCGTGGTAGTTCAGTCGTAATTTCGGCAATGGACATCACATGACACCTGTTGTTCAGGAGTATGTTGCATGGGGGCCGTCCTGCGGTCAGTAGACACTAACACACCGTCTAGACTCTAGAGATCCAAGCCCGACAACGATACACCATTCGCCCTCGCGTGAGGCCGAGTCAGCCAGAATAAGCAGCTCTAGAGGCACAAAGACGCCAGGGCTTAGAGGCAGCATTGATGACAGGAGAGATGAGGACAGTATAAAGGATATGGACCGCGACCAACAAACTTTTTTGCTTTTATGAATGCGTGGTGTCTGTTCTTTCGGACATGCCCGAAAGAACAGACACCACGCGGAATCCGCAGCTGTGATACAATTTATGTAAATTGAGGGTAGAGGAGGAAGAAAGGAAAGAGAAGGGATTACTGATGTCAACTGCATCGGGACATTACGCGGAATCAGCGACGACGAGCGAAAATGTGTACCGGATCGGGATCCGAACCTAGGATCTCCTGCTTACTAAGCAGGTGCGTTAACCACTGCTTCATCCGGGACACAGTGTTATCGAAACTGCAAGAACTATCTCTACACGCCTCACTGCCAATCCACATTCCCTACTTCATTCGGTCGGGACTTCATTTTATGTATAACAATGCGCGACCGCATCGAACAACGCAAGCAGAGGAGATCTTGGAACAAGAGGATATTAGGCGAATGGCATGTCCGCTCTCCCGAATTAAATCACATCGAGCATGTGTGGGATGCTTTCATAGTCAACAGTGGTATTACATTTTATTTCTGTATTTGTACTCTTTAGTCTCTCTGAAAAAAGTTGATATTCAGCAATGGAGTATGTGGGCGGCATGACACAGATGTCAAGATACCTGTCGGTTCATTGACACCAAAAGTGTGATTTTGGTAGAGAGAAATTACGAGAACGAAAATCAAAGGAATTATAACGTAAACGAAAGCCCTAAATGTGAAATCTTTTTTTAAGCCATTCATCAGTGATGGTTTGTGTAATGTTCCGTATTCGGTTGCAGATATGGCACTAATAAGTTTCTTTTAAGTTTGTTGCACTGAATGCCTAAATAAATGTAAAATGTAAAAGAAAGTATGCAATGCTGGAATAAATTTCTGAGTAGTATTGTTATTAAGGGATGCAGTTTCCTTCTGACGTGTACTGTACGTAAAGGAAAATTACAGCGGTGTCTTACAAGCATAGAGCAACTGTTAATGGTTTAAAACATATTACTTCTGGCACAGGTGTCGTTAGAAACCGTCTTCAGGTACCCACTGGCTAGTTTGTGTCAAATGTCCACTTAGTTGTCATCGATGAGGCAATTAACGGCCACAAGTACGATATCCTACCTTCGATGGCCACAATCCATTCTGACTTATTCCTTCAGTTTAAAATTCCAAATATTGTTATAAAAATACAGTTAACATAGTGAAACTGGCCTAGAATATTAGCGGAGATAAGGTATGCAACGTTTGAAAACTAAATCTATGTGGAGAGAACAGAGATTCTCGGCGTTACTGACGTTATAATTCGCGAGTCGATACTTTTTTTTTTTTTTTTCTTCTGTTCTCAGCGTTAAGCGCCTGTTTCCTACGGGGACAACTGCACGTCCTGAGGGCGTGATACAGGATGTGAACGTAGTACCTAGTCTTCAACATGCTAAGATCACAGGCCTTCACGTAGTGCCCACAGAATTAACAAATAGTATTGGAAGCCTCTTTCTCTCCTATAAAGCAGGGCGACTGCAGTCTTTCTAATTGTTTTGACATACTAGTTAATATCGTATAACTGCGTTGGACTTTGTGAGATTGTGAGGAAACGGCACAAATCTGAATATCTCTGTAGCGCTTTTTTGTAGCAATGTTCATTAATGTTAGTAATATTGTATTTACTCTAGTTCTGAAGTATTTTATGGTTGTAGGAAGGTCCTTAGAATGATTCAATGTAGAAAACATGAGAATGTTTGAAGGCGAATTATTGTTAGTTAATGTGAATCTTCAGTTAGTGTGTCACTATGACAACCGTTCTATGACGATGTACTTGATGTTAGGCTGAATTTCTGAAAAATATATGCGTTTAATATTGTTCCATTCTGTGGAATTAAAATAACACGATATCTAGTAATGCAAATCTTATCACTTAGAATCTTTTTTAATATTTATTTCTATAAATTTTCTCGCATCACTGGTTATTAAATGCAAACTTTCTTCTACTTACTAACACACAGAACATTTTCATACAATATTGACTATGTCCATCGTCAGTGAGGTTCAAATACCGCTCACTTACAGTGTTTTTGTTACTTACTTCTAATTATTATTATTTGGGGAGGAAAACAATGAGAGAGAATTAGTTAAGTCGGAAATATCTGTATTGTGGTAGGGGAAAGCACCATGAACAACACCCTAAAAAATTCTGACGAGTGAGGTGTAGTTTTCTTGAATAAATCGAACACCACAGCTTGTAGCGAATAATATTTCCAGTTCAAAATTGAACTACATGAAATTTTCTACAAAAAGGTCGTACTTGTTTTTTCCTCTAGGGCTAATAGTTTCACGTTGCAGGGGACAGAACAACCGCAGATCATTAAAAATATTTTAATGGTATAAAATTAATGTTATGGACAAACGAAATGGGTTAGTAACATACAGTAAAAGCGTATACCACGTCTACGTGCAGTAGAACAGTAATAGGGGCAAATGGTGTTCCGGGGATGTGACGGAGTGGTGGGAGGGAGAGGAGTTAAATATAGATGCTTGACAGGAGGAGGTAGGTCGCCAGATGGTGGTCATACACTTCCCTTCTCATTAGGTCCGCAAATTGAGGAGTGAACAGACGAGTACCTATACATCCCAATAACCAACTTTAGCGTGTTCCGCAAAGTTATACCACAGCCCGCTTTATCAGTTACTGCCGACGCAGTGCGCAGACATGTTATGAGGGTGTTTATTCTCCAGAAAGCGTGATAACGCTACATCGAGTACAGATATTCGATACTAACGTAAGAAACGCATATGAACAGAATGTATGTAAATATCTGCACACTGTTGTACACTGCGAAAGGGGAAATTGATTCTTAGCTATCCTGTCCCGCAAAAGGCGACTTCGGCACCACAAACGCTGCTTTCTTTCCAGTTTATAGTGTGTCCTTCCCCGGTATTATATAGTGAAGTTGATTTCTGTTTGTTAAATAAGTACTTATTTGCTGTTCCACAGTGAGCCTTAATGTAAAGTTCCCGTAACTGATTGAGTCATGTTGCCAGTGATCTGTGAAGTGTTCGCGGAAAAGGGATTGGATTGGTAAGTGGGGCACCTTGCTGCCATCTGTCGTCTACAGCGTATTGTAAACACGTGTAATTGTGTATTAGTCACTTGGTGCTGAATTAATAAGTGGCTAGAAAGTTACTCGCCATTAATTGTGTCACTTATAGACTGTATAAATCTCTTCCATGAAGCAACCGCTGGCACGTTTAGAGTAGGTTGTGTTGAGTGGAGCCGCATCGACAGAGTATATTGCAAGGTTTCGCTGGATATGTCTTCTGGAATTGGACTGATCATGGTCAAGTGTAGAACAGGAATCTGCTGCAATGCATTGCTTGACTTACGTTGAAATATCTGAAGTTCTATAGCACGTTGGTGACCTACCTCTGTTGCAGAGGGATGCAGTTTAAGCCCCTGGATCTCTTCATATATTGGGAGGCGTTAGGTTGGGATGATACATTCGATACACCACATGCTGTGAAAAGTACTCCAGACATTCATAGTGGAGATAGTGAAATCTGAATTGTCTAATACATATTGACGGGATGTTAGATTTATGGCAGGCTCTTCAGTGTGGTAGACAGTTAACAGCTCACGCTTTTGTGTCTTCTTGCGTAATATCTCACTTCACAACTGCAAATAAATACTCGTTTAATAAACTGACACCGCTATACAAACGGGAGCTCAGTGAATCTACTATGTCTACTCACATAAGAGAATTCGAATGAAAATACTGAGGTGATATAGTTCCACTGTAAACCGAAAAGCGAGCAGAGCTCATGGTGGAGGAAGTTCTCTTTGCTGGAAGAACACAGCAGCTGCCATACGGGAAGAACGAGAATTAATATCCCCTGTAGCAGTGTACAACAGTGTGCACATATTCATGTAGATTCTGTCCATGTGCTTTTCTTGCATTAGCATTACTAGCAACGCATATCTGCATTCCATGCAAAGTTACCACATATTGTGGAAAACAAGCATCTCCTCTCGCCCACGAGCACGTCGGCACACTGCATGACTAGTGATACATAAAGTGCGGCGTGGAGGAGTGGTATATCTTCGTGAAACAACGTGTGGTTGATTCTTGTGACGTAGTGTGGTCGACGAAGTGGAGAATCACCTGCTTTATGCAGTTTGCACACCGATGGGGCGGGGAAGTGCATAACCACAATTAGACGATCTGTCTTTCTCATGTTTCTGTCTTCTCTCCCCCCCCCCCCCTCCTCCACCTCCCCCCCTCCTCCCCCTCCCCCCCCCCCCCCCCTCCCCCCCCCCCCCCCCTTTGGCCTCATCCATCCTGTTCCGCAACCGACACACAATTTACCCCCTTAATAAGGCTCAAGTGCACTTCGACGGGGTATGCACATTTAATATTTGTTTCTCACCCATTTCACTAGAAGATACACATCATTTGTACTGTTTAACCTGTAACTTTATAATCTGATATTTTTTCCATCCCCTGCAATGCGGAAACTTTGTCTAAGAGAAAAAATGAATAGCAAACTTTATAGTAGGAAATTTAATATAGCTTAATTTTGTACAGAGAAACATTTTTACTAGAAGCTTTGATGTGTGTTACTCAAGAAAAACGTAGGAAAGTTACCTTAAAAAGTTCCTGCGCCATAACGCTCACACCCCAAGGTCAGGATTTTTGTATGTTCATGGCCCACCCACATACCACTGTACAAAAATTAGCGGCTGCACGAATTTTTAACACCAGTTGACATTTCTTGGTCTTGGTGGACAGGGCTATAAAGCGCAACGGGGCTGTTGAAGAAGCGGATCCCATCTTCCCGGGGTCTCTGGCCATCGGCTAAAACAAAGCGACGAACAGCACTGCGAAGCTTCACGTAAACAGAGAACGATTGTGCATATCTCATTAAATCCACATGAAAAACGAAAACAAAATTTTTAAGTGTATTCCAACAAAGCTGCTGTTGATAAATCAAAATATAAATTAACAGTTGTTTACCTGTCGTGGCCCACGCGGGAAAGACAATGTTACCGTCTATTTTTAACGTAACACACAGCTCCAACGCCGTCAGGCTAGTAAGACATGCCGGCCATTGGTTGCGTTGAAGTGCTAATACCTGCGAAGCGAACTGCAGCGTTTATAACATTGCGTCGATAATGTATCAGACGTTATCATAGGTCATTACACAAGCACAAGAGACTAGCAAAATATTGCGAGTTGAGCTTAAAGAAAATCTGAATTAGTAACTAGGAGATCGTATTCGTAATAGCCATGTTCCGTGCAATGTTCATGCTTTTTTTCTATACATTTCGCATCGAATAATGCTGTGTAACTTCTGTATGGTGGTAACTATGTACAACCACATACCCATCAGCTAACACACACAGTTCAATATGTCTCTGTTCGTATTATATGCTTTATTGGTTAATTAACTTGAGCGTTACTCACCAAAGTGCTTGAAAATAAAATAAAGCTTCCCAACGCATATACAGTAATGAACACACTGTCTATTACCGGCGTGAAATTGCTCGCCCACTAATATCTTCCGTATCGGGGTGTTACTATGTGGTGTAAGATGTTTGTCAGTAACAAACCAAATATTAATTTCGACTATTACTGCCTTACCTCAAAGTACTGTTTTCAACATCCTCTCCCACGTGTATAATTTTACAGTCACACACAATAGAATTAGTATAGCTGTAATGTAACTATGGTAGTTTGGATCTACCTTCCTCATGAGTAAAGGTAACTTAGGCTCGCCAGTCACGTGGAGCTCTGAGAGAAAAAAAAAAAAAAAAAAAATGGCTCTGAGTACTATGCGACTTAACTTCTGAGGTCATCAGTCGCCTAGAACTTAGAACTAATTAAACCTAACTAACCTAAGGACATAACACACATCCATGCCCGAGGCAGGATTCGAACCTGCGACCGTAGCGGTCACGTGGTTCCAGACTGAAGCGCCTTTAACCGCTCGGCCACACGGGCCGGCTCTAATGAGAGAAACTCCGTGTAACCCTGTCTGTGGAGGAGTGTTTAGTCACTGGACTTACAAGAATAGACAGGAGCAAGTTAGTGTCCAAGATTTTCAGTATCAACTTGTCCCATGTGTTTAAACCCACCACTGCCCCTCGAATCACCTCTCTGTGTTACTAACTGATGACCTGTGATTCGGCCGTCGGATGACGACTTAAAGCTCGTCGGATCCCCTTGTTACTATTAAAGAGGAGATGGTAAAGGATAGGATGTGGAGGCGGTAAGCACGCGCAATAATCTCGCTCGTTAGTGACCGTGGGCGCTACTCAGGAGTGGGGGTACCGCGACACTCGAGTCTGGAGCTCATGAGCGAGGCGACTCGAGCATACTTCTAGTGGAAGGGAAAGCGGCAAAATATGACGACGAATGACCTACAGCGAAAACTGCACGCGTGATAATTACACTTTTAATTAATACATTATTTCATTATCGTAATATTTTGGTCTTTTCATTATCTTGCCCCCTGGCTATTATCTGATGTGGCTGTGTTTCTTAACACTTCTCTTCGTTCTGTGGGGCGGCGAATAATTTGTAAAAATTAATTTGCTGTAACAATGCTTGCATGTTGAATCAGTTTCTGGCTTTTATAATGTTGTTAATGCTGTCTTTCGCCGTTCTCAACACTGGCTCTCTATTTACTTTTTAGCACCCAGAAAGTGATTTAACAAAACGTGGAGCCAGTAATTAGAGATCCTAGTGCCCACTTCATCTGAGAATACCATTACAGCTGCGGCTTACAGCTCTGAGGAATTAGGAGATTGTCCGGGATTTCTAATCAAAAACGATTTTCCAAAATAGTTGAGTATATTCTGAAATTCACTGATTAAAAACACAAGTATCCCTACAACCTAACTAACAGAGCAGTTCAGAGTCTAATGCGCTGATGCAACTATAAATGTCCGAATAAAATGTTAAAAAGAATGCTCGCCATAATTTGATGAAAATATTTCATCAAACGCCACGCTAAATATTTGGTAGAATGTCTGTCCCGCGACGGCACGTGAAAATACGACAATACGCAAACTGAAGCTAGATAATGAAAATCATCCCAGAATTAAAACTTAACTTGAAATGTTTTCATGGTTCCGCGTATCTCTAGTAACTTAATACGGCACCCGAGGCTGTTTGTAGCAGTGATACCGATGCGACGCGACTCCCGACACAGATGACGTTTTATTCAGCGTCTGGAGAGAACTGGGGCCTTGCTTCCTCGCGCAGCGTTCTTATATATAAAGCCGCGGTGCGGACGGCTAAGGGAACGCCTGATCAAATCGGCTCTCCCGACTAGCCGCTGGGCTAGTAACGCACCACTTCAAGTTACATAATAATTTATACCTTCTTTTGCTGATGGCCGATGAAGCTCTTAATTTAAACGTGCATTCAGCACGCAGGTAAGTATTGATAATAAAATTTTGACGTGGCTAAGTTAAATATTTTGGGCGAGAGAATTAATTAAATTACACTGCACGCAGTAGATGAGCTCTGAACTGGCCCTTTTGAGATCCGCTATCGCTATAATTTTATAGGCATTCAAAAGAAACTTTTCACATCTTCACAGTCATAGCGGACCTCCAACCTATTTAAATCTAAACATCCTAACCTTATTTATTAGCCTACTTAATCTATCTTGCTTCCTTCAGTTTTGAGACGAAAACCAGAAAATCATGAATTTCCACTAAAATCTTAATTTGTGAAATCCAAAGTACTGTTTTTATTAAATCATTATGAAAGATGAATCTAAATATAAATTTTGAAGTCTCTAGCTCTTTCCTGTTGCGCCAATGATTTTTTCAGAAAAACGTCCAAATTTCGAAAATGGCTGAAGTTATCGAACTGATATTTAACACACATTAATTTAGTATTATTCCTGACATGCTAGAAAAGTTTTAGGTCATTTGCTTGATTTTTAAGGTATTGCGCAACATTTATGACGTCAGAGCTAGTTACAGCAGACTGGCTGGCACACAATGGAAACTGATGTGAATTTACTACAGCGTGAGTAGGCTGCTTCCCTACAGTTCGTTGAGATCATGCCTAGAAGCAAAAGCTTTGCTTGTTATAATCATACTGATACTAGATTTATAAAGTAGTTCAAAGACAGTTCAGTTAAATAAATAGTATTACTAAAGATCTGACTTAGAGTGAAGAATTGCATGCCTCTCACTTGTACTGAAGGTAACCCATGAGACCGCAATTCTGTTGAAGAACTAACTGGAATTCTGTAATTTCGTGTGTGGTGTTAATCAGATTCGCGCGATTTTTTTTCGTTGTGTTGGTAAACATGCCTGAAACGTACCTGTACAGTGTTCAATATGTTGCCAGCTTTCGGAAACGTTACGTATGTATTTGGTAGAATCAGCGATTATTTTGTATAAAAATAGGTCAGATAATTGGTGTTAAATTTCGCTGTAAGAACTAAATAACGTGCAGCGAAGTTACAGAAAAGTTAAACATTCGTTTTGTTACTATGCTATTAGTAAAACAATGGTTTACAAGTGATGTTAGCATGTTGAAGAAAACTATGAGAATGCTTAAGAAGACAAGCGTCCTGAACGCCCCACCATATCATCAGCCGACGAAATCGTAGAAAAAGTGAAGGAAATCATTATGAACGATAGCCGAATCCCACTTTCACAATTCGTGATTGATATTAGCATATAACTTAGCTCGCGCTGCGAATTTGTTTTGGGATGATTTGAGTATGAAACGTATGACGACAATATTTGTTCCAAACTAGTTGAGTTCCGAACAGAAACGGCGGCGAACGCAAGTTGCTTAGATGCTGCTTAGTGAAGTCAGACTATGCAGAACTACTGAAACGTGACACAGCATGCGATAGAAAAATTGGTTCACAGATACGTCGACACTAAAGCCGTCAGCACACGGACAAGGCAGCTAACATTGACGTGCACGCAGACGGGATATCAAACGTCATGAGACACATTGTCTAATGTTACTTTAAATCCGTCTTGATTGCAAACTTTTTTATTATTCATATGACCGGTTTCGGTTCATTCAGAACCATCTTCAGATCTGTAAAAATAATTATACTAATTTACTATTTCACGAAAGCAAATCCTTTTCATCCTATCTTATCAACATCAAATGTACCAGAACGTACCTGATATTTAAGTTACAGGAGTAACCCGTCCAATTCAGCAACTTTCACATGCTACGTCACATAAAATTGGTTGGCAGAGTGCACGTCATTTATATTAATTATGACACTATTACCGACAGGTGGCGTCTGGTACATTTGTTACATTCCATTTGCACATACTGTATTCAGTAGATCTTTTTTATATTAAAAATATTTAATTAAAATATGTAGATGTCAAAGCTAAAATCTGTACTTGTCAGGATTAAAAAACAGTAAAATTATCATTTTTATACGATCTAACAGGCATAGGGCGATTTATATATCTATGGTGCTGGTGTGAACTTGTTTTCTTCTACGGTCTGCTTCCGTGGTTCCCGCCACTTTGGTGTTGTGCCGCGGTCCGCTCAGTCGTCTGCTGTCCATCGCCGCGGGCAAGAGGGCCGCACAGGAGGGGCTCGTCAACGACGCCAGGCGTTGCACGCGTCTTCCGGCTTCTCCACCGCGCACCATCTCTCATCCCTCGGCCTGGATCTCCATACACAACAGTTGTCATCTTAGTAGGTCGTCATAAATGCTAAAATAGGCGTTATGATTGAATTCGCTTTGTTCGTTGAGGATTAAATCCGGATCTTCATTTTTGTGGGTGTATATTTCGATCTCTTCTAAAATGTTAAGGAACCGTCCCTTGTGAGCTCTATGCAGGATGTCTAAGTTGTTTTCAATATTCGTCACTGAGTGCTTTGTCGCAGCCATATGCGCCCCAAAAGCTGTTTTGAGAGTAGGTGTGCTCCCTGAATCTGGTTTCAAAGTTCCTACCAGTCTGCCCTATATATTGTTTACAGCAGTCATTACATTTGATTTTATATACACCTGAATCCTGAAATTTATTCCTACTATTACATATTCTATGCCGAAGCTTCAATTTTAACGTGTTATTTGTTCGGAACCCTATTTTAACGTCGGATTTACGAAAGCATCTTTCAATTTTGTCTGCAATTCTTCCATTGTAAGTGAGAGCTACATATTTTTTCTTGTTGTTCCTCTTAACTGCTACTTGCCTTCCTTCTGTTTGTTCCATTTGCCTCTTCTTTATCTTCCTATAAATATTCATCACCTGCTTACACGTATATCCGTTCGCTACGGCCACTTGTTTTAAAATACTTAACTCCTTTTCTACTTCGTGTTGGCTTAGTGGCAATCTTAGTAGCCTGTATACCATCGAAGTAAAATATGCCCATTTGTATCGCGGTGGGTGACAAGAGCGCTCGTTGATAACTAGATCTGTACACGTAGGTTTTCTGAATATGCTAAATTCATGCTTCCCATTTTTATTTATTAGTGTTAAATCTAAGTAATCTATACGGTTGTTTTCTTCAAATTCCATGGTGAATCTAATTTTCGGGTGTTGAGAGCTCATTTTTTGTGCTAAGTTTTCGATATCATTTTTATCTCCTTTGTATAATAAAATGGAGTCGTCCACATATCTCCTGTAATATACAATTTTCTCAGCGATATTAGGATTTTCATCAAAGAATTTGTTTTCTAAGTGATTTACAAAAATGTCAGCCAGCGTCCCAGCTAAACTGTTCCCCATTGCCAGCCCGTCTTTCTGTTGATAAATTTTACCATTGAAAGTAAAGTAATTGAACGACAAGACATGTTCCAACATTTCCACTAGTTCAATCACTTCCCCCAGTGCCAATTTACCATGAGTGAGGAGATTGTTCTTAATGATCTCAATCGTTTCTTTTACGGGAATGTTTGTGTACAGATTGGTGACATCCAATGAAGCTAGTGACGCATTCTGAGGTATAAGTACGTCTTTAATTTGCTCGGCAAATTCGTAGCTGTTGCTAATGTTGAAAGTCCGACGATATGTATATGCCGCTTCAATCTGTTATTTAGCTCTTTATTTAATTTATAACTTGGGCTGCTGGTGTTACTAACGATTGGGCGAATCGATTTTTCAACTTTATGGAGCTTTATTTGTGATCGTAATTAGGGGATTCGCGGATTCATTACTTTCAGTTTAAACTTTTCCTCCTCTGTGAATAGAAACACACTGTTATCTATTTGTTTCCTTATTTCTGTTTGAAATTTCTTGGTTGGATCTTTCTTGACTTCTACTATTCCGTTTTCCATAAAGAACTTTTCAGTTTTCTCTATATAGTCTATATAGTCTGTATCGTGTATTAAAACCATAGTGCCGCCCTTATCTGCCTTTGTGACGATAGCCTTACGTGATTCTAACTTCTTATTCAAGCCCTTAAGAGTTAGTAGTTCGTTTCTGTTCTTGTGAGCAGAGTGCATTTCATCTATAATCGACTTCTTTACTTTAATTGCCGTGTTTGTCTGTTCGTATCTATTCATATTTGCGATATCACATGCAATTTTCACTTCTGCGACAGTCTTTTTTATTGTATTTGAGTTAATTGCGGGATTTAGGTTATATTGCAGGCCTTTATTTAAAAGATTCTGCTCATCTTTTGTTAATTCTATCTCAGTTAAGTTCACGACCCTCTCACAAAAAGTATGCAACTTTTTATACGCCGTTTCGTTATCAGTATTAAAATCTACACCTAGGTTAAAAAGCTTCTTCTGATGTCTGTTTAAAGTTAATTCTCGCTCCCTGCCAATTCTATTTTCAATCTCTCTGCTTACGTATGTGAACTGTAATGGAGATAGAATGTCACCTAAAATCAAGTGAAGATTAAAAGCTTCTCTATTTAACTTGTCTTTCATTTTATATGCTTCTCGAATTTGAGTTTTAATCCATAATACTTCACTTTTACGTTTTACTATTTGTGCTATGTTTGACATATTCCTGATTTTTACTTTTGCGTAGTTAGGAGTAATCCCTGCGTCTAAGCATGTTTTGTTAAATTTTATTTTCAAGTTTTCTTTCATTATCTTTGTCCTAATACGTAAGAACTTCGTAATGTATCCCGAAGCCTGACGTGGCACAAACTTTGCAAAAACAGAGGAACAACAAGAAAAAATATGTAGCTCTCACTTACAATGGAAGAATTGCAGACAAAATTGAAAGATGCTTTCGTAAATCCGACGTTAAAATAGGGTTCCGAACAAATAACACGTTAAAATTGAAGCTCCGGCATAGAATATGTAATAGTAGGAATAAATTTCAGGATTCAGGTGTATATAAAATCAAATGTAATGACTGCTGTAAACAATATATAGGGCAGACTGGTAGGAACTTTGAAACCAGACTCAGGGAGCACACCTACTCTCAAAACAAAACAGCTTTTGGGGCGCATATGGCTGCGACAAAGCACTCAGTGACGAATATTGAAAACAACTTAGACATCCTGCATAGAGCTCACAAGGGACGGTTCCTTAACATTTTAGAAGAGATCGAAATATACACCAACAAAAATGAAGATCCGGATTTAATCCTCAACGAACAAAGCGAATTCAATCATAACGCCTATTTTAGCATTTATGACGACCTACTAAGATGACAACTGTTGTGTATGGAGATCCAGGCCGAGGGATGAGAGATGGTGCGCGGTGGAGAAGCCGGAAGACGCGTGCAACGCCTGGCGTCGTTGACGGGGCCCTCCTGTGCGGCCCTCTTGCCCGCGGCGATGGACAGCAGACGACTGAGCGGACCGCGGCACAACACCAAAGTGGCGGGAACCACGGAAGCAGACCGTAGAAGAAAACAAGTTCACACCAGCACCATAGATATATAAATCGCCCTATGCCTGTTAGATCGTATAAAAATGATAATTTTACTGTTTTTTAATCCTGACAAGTACAGATTTTAGCTTTGTCATCTACATATTTTAATTAAATATTTTTAATATAAAAAAGATCTACTGAATACAGTATGTGCAAATGGAATATAACAAATGTACCAGACGCCAGCTGTCGGTAATAGTGTCATAATTAATATAAATGACGTGCACTCTGCCAACCAATTTTATGTGACGTAGCATGTGAAAGTTGCTGAATTGGACGGGTTACTCCTGTAACTTAAATATCAGGTACGTTCTGGTACATTTGATGTTGATAAGATAGGATGAAAAGGATTTGCTTTCGTGAAATAGTAAATTAGTATAATTATTTTTACAGATCTGAAGATGGTTCTGAATGAACCGAAACCGGTCATATGAATAATAAAAAAGTTTGCAATCAAGACGGATTTAAAGTAACATTATAAAATCACTGATTGCTGTTATCCCATAAGACATTATGTCTGTTTTTCCAAAGACACATTGTCGTCAGCTCATTTACTAATAACAAATCCTAACAAGAACAAGCTTTTCATGGATCGTCGAGATGTCGTTGCCTTAAAACGGCTTACACTCAAAACACGCGAGTTATAACGTGATAAATAACCAGTACAAAAGTTCTTCAACCACCAACATAATGTTCCCTGTCGTTTTATTGCAATGATTCGTTATCGAGACATTCAATGTGTTAGTGTTCAGAAACAGCGTGTTTTAATGGGACGTAAGGTAGAACATAAAACCGACCAATCGTAGGCTTCCAGTGAATACGACAAATAATATACGGCGTCTCGCGTTCTGTGGGGCTCAAGCTTTGTGCTTGCGATGTAGAGAGCGTTTTTGCTTTGTTTGTTCTGCTTTAAGTGATAAGTTACTTAAATAGCACGGAAGTAACTACGTGTCTCACATAGATGAGATTAAAAACGCATCGTTGAAAGAGCTAAGAGGCATCTCAAGACAAAGTTGCGGTAGTGTTCCAGGAGTTGGAAATGGCGCTGAAAGAAGTGTGCCATATCTAATGGGAAGTATGTTGTAGGGGGTTACACTGACTTGGAGAAAGTAATAAAATTTCTTGCAAGTTATAAAAATTACCGATATTTTTTGAATATACTTTGGCTTCCTTGTAACCACTATCTGAGTTGAAAATAACAGTAACACATTTACTCCTTCAAATATAGGTACTGTCCCTTTTACTTGCTTCTTAAAAATAATAAAGCCATTGTTTACAAACTAGGGGCAAGAGAAAATAAAATATTATTGTGATTTGCGTAATGATCCCAAGCTGAAACTTGGTGGGCGATTGCTTCGGCGAATAAGAAATAATAATCGCATATTTCGATAAAATGACACACTTTTTCTAAGCAAGTTATTAAAGATCATTTTACGTTACAGTCTGCGTTTAAATTTTGTAACTGCGATATTTAGTGACATTGCCAAACCTTCGTAACTGAGTTGTTTATCATGTGCAACCTAGACGTCTTAAATAAGACGATGAGCGAAGAAAATGATTTTAACACTCCACTGCTGAGAAACTAATATAGTTAGGAAAATAAACGTCGCCATTCTTACATGGTTGTAAGAGTGGACAAGGGAAACTTCAGGGAAATACGGTGACACTGGCTTTGGCGCCTCGTTAATCTGGCATGAAGTGATGCAAATTTCTAATAAAATTAAACAGTTATTCCCGTGAAGTTATCCCATTTCGATCTACGCCGCTTTTTACGAGTCTGTCCCGTGGAAACTTAGCGCCTTCCGACAATATTAATAGAAAGTCAGTTTCCATAGCATTGTGGTAAACAGCACTCGTTTGTAAAAGACTCTTCAGGGCCCCGCACAACATACGCCCTCGGTCTGTCGCTCACTTCGGCCTCTGTACACACGAGCGATATACCAAACAATTTAAACCAGTAATTTACTTCAAACGCCACTGTTTAGTGAATTTCTGCTACGGAAAAATGACTGATGTTTACCAACAGTGGTGGTTGATCACAGTAAGTGGACTAATATAAGAAAAAAAATATTGAAATTTATTCACCCTGTCTGGAATCGATTCTATTGGAATAATAGGTTGTGTTACTGAATACGTTGCACTTTTCATTGATAGTGTGTTCTGTACTTCTTTACAGTCGCCTTTGCAAATACGTCTTAAAATCCTCAATTTTTTCGTTTATTAATCTTGTAGTTACAATACAAATATTTTCCCAATGAAGTTACAGTCTCACTAACAATAGAAATATTTACCAATAGCAGCATTTTGGTTTGTATGAATTGCTGACGGCGCTTTATGTTCCTCCTACCGCCTTTACATCTTCTGCCTGTTGCTCTTCCGTTCGCTCAAATACGAAATTGCTGGGGCTACTGTACTTCCTGGGTGGTGAATCGGACAACCCTCCTCGGTTTATACCGACCACTTGTCCTTACAAAACTAGACTATGGGTGTTCCGTTTATTCATCTGCACGTCCGCGCATCTTAGCACCGCCGTAACGCAATCCTCCACCGTTTACTACGTTTGGCCACTGGCGCGTTTCACGCTAGGTCGGTTGAGAGTCGTACCTCGGCCTGCTAGCTCTTCGATTCCTTCGGATGGTCTCCGTATTGACGTCTGTCGACAGATGGTGTCACTTCGCGATCACCACTGGTCTTCTCTTCACGGGAGCAAGCTCTGGGGAATGAAACCTCTCCCAGTGGCTTAGCTTATCTCCTCTCGGCCCCCTCGTCACGATCATATCATTTTAGCTAGATTGCCTTTGGCCACTAATTATTTAGCCATCGTTATTTGTTACGTGGTGGTCCCCCATCACTTTGTGCTCATTGGCATCAGCCTTAGACTGTTTGCCATTCCCTGACCCAATGCCCTTTTCTTTAACCGCTTACGTTCCAATGTTTGTTTGCCGTCTGAGTTATCGGGCATTTTAGCGAACGACGCACGGCTGTCGACCGCGTTTTACTTTTTGTGCGTCGTAGCAATATGGCGAAGGACTCTTTAATCTTTGGTTCGGAACCTCCGCTGTCGCTAGGCATATTTTGTGGACCTCTCTCGAAGGGAAGTCTTTGTTTTTCAGCTCCTTCCCTTTGTCGATTAGGGGAAAATTATCCTTGCAGTTGTTTTTGCGACCTAAAACAAAAAAACAGCAATTCTGGTTTTCATAACTGTCGTTGTAAATACTATGCAGGAGTATAAGAACCTATGAAATGACAATGGACTAAGGACAGCTATAGAATAGGTATGCCCTAAAAATTAAATTCTCGGTATTAGCTCATTCTCCTTGAAAGCTAAAAAAACTATAAATGATGCGTCTGGTTGTTTCATACTTAATCCAAAATCACATGCCAAAGCCTGGTATATAGTTAGTGTCAACGTGAACGTCATATCGATATCTAGTTCTCCCTCAGACGCTTCAATATGTTGATCACTGCTAAATCTAAGGGTGTCAATGATTTTGTATTTCTTCTTATTATGTGGCATCTCCGGTTTCAGCTTCGCCTTCCAGAGTGGTTCATGCTCCGTGAATAACTATAAATTCTAACATGAAGTTCCTACTTCGCGGGACCATTGGCAACGAAACAGTTGCACAACAGTACTAAATCACTAGACAAAGCAGTTGCAAACAGGCCTTAAGTGTGAATTCTGGACGATCGACTGCTGCTGCCTTCGAGCGATCGATCGTTGATTTGTGTGATTTGACCACAGACGTACTACCTACTTACAGATTCTGCGACCAGGCGACGAACTACTGCTATCGGGTGCTCGAGTGTGGAGCCTTTTGAGCAGTAAGAGGGCGTCGGGAAGCCGCAAACTTGCTGCCGCAGACATCTATCGCCGGCTGTTTCCCAGTTCACCTCGCAGCCGCAACTTAGCGAGGCTGTAGGCTGAGATGACCGTCTCTATAATAAGAGACCATATGCTGGCGTCAGGTCTCACCATGATTTTTCGGTGTTTTCCATACTCATACACAAGGCACTACACGGCACACTCACTCATGAGAGTCGTCTAAACTATGCAGATTAATGCGAGACAGATCTCGCAGGAAAAACGCTCCCACTTGCATTTGCCTCAAGACAGCGCATTCTGCATTGTCCGAGAAGCACTTTCTTTTGCACGAGGAGTAACTTCAGCTTGAATGTGTAATCGCTTATTTGTTTCACCATCAGTCACAGGTGGCATAAGTGCTAATTTTTGCCGCGCGGGTATAGCCGAGTGGTCTGAGCGCTGCAGTCATGGACTGTGCGGCTGGTCCCGGCGGAGGTTCGAGTCCTCCCTCGGGCATGTGTGTGTGTGTTTGTCCTTAAGATAATTTAGGTTAAGTAGTGTGTAAGCTTAGGGACTGATGACCTTAGCAGTTAAGTCCCGTATGATTGCACACACATTTGAACATTTTTTTGCTAATTTTTCTGATTATTGCTTCAGTGTACTGCAGTTCGGTTTCGTGTAACAGTAATGTCCCATTGTCTACTAGAAGGTAGAAACTAAGCGATTTTTTAATTTTTAGCATTTTACTAACAGGCGAAGGATGGTAATCTAATAGTAAAAGACTAGAGCTCACGTACTCGTACGTTCAATAAAATTTGACGCTGGAGGCAGTAATTCAAATCAAGCAAAGCATTTTGAAAAATATCAGCAACGGATGGGATAACAATGTAACATACAAAGTTGGGAAAACGAAAAAAGGAAAGTAGAACCTTGGTTAAACCGATTACATTTGTTCGGTTTGAGCGACGCACCGACTGACGAAAGAAATCCAGTCCCACTTTCAGCTACAGCAGGCTTCTTTCTTTCTCCTTTTCCTCCATTTCTTGTTCTCATTGTTGTTGTTGTTGTTCTTCTTCTTCTTCTTCTTCTTCTTCTTCTTCTTCTTCTTCTTCACTGAAAAGCAGACATAGTCGTATCTCACTTCGTTAATGCCGGTAGTGCTTCGCAATAACATGACACAGCAAAGTGACTTTGTGAAATATTCCAGTATGATTTACGAAAATTCCAGCGCAATGCTTTACTCCTTTACTCGTAGGCTTATTTACACCTGCAAATTCTCGTTCAGTGATGAAACAAGTCGCACAGTTGACGGTGGTGGTGGTGGTGGTGGTAAGCGTTTGTAGCAAAAAAGAACTAAAAAATGAGATTACTTTACAGTACAATCGGGAGTGCTGTCTTAAGTGTGTGAAACAGCAAGCTCTGATTAACTTAGTTTTCAAATTAACAGGGACAACGCATAATAAAAAGTGACGATATAGTTTCACGTTTGTCAGTGGAACAGTTTTCGTGTTCTCGTCATTCATAGAGGCTGAAGCAGCCTTTAGTGTAATCACATATTCCCGAATATCGATGTTGCGTATAACGAGCGAAGCGACAGCTGATTCTGCGTTGACTATTATAATAGCAGTAATCCTGCCGGTATCTCTGGGGAAGGCTCGCAGCTGCTATCGAACTAATGCGCCGACTGCCGTGTCGGCCAAAACCTGATTAAAGCTTACATATATGTGAGAGTGAGTGACTCCGCACTGGCTGTGTTAAAGTTGCACTGCTACCTTTATACTGCATGTAAACAACCGCTGTTTAATCGAAATGAAGCGGATGTTACTGAATACGTCTTTACTTACTTTGATGGAATGGCTATCTCGTAATACTGCCATAGACGCGCCAGCGATATGTGCTCTTGCAACATCATGTATGAAATAATCGTAGATGCCGTTACTTGCTGGTTCTCCGAAAAAGGGTTGCTGTATTTTCTTCAAATACATATCAATAGTTACAGTTCAGTGGAAAATGTTCGATCCAGTAATTCGTGTTCTACTAATTGCACACTGCATTTTTTACATATCATTCAGTGCTCCCTTATGTAACAGATGAGTATTTTCAGAACTTTTATGTCGATTGTTTAAAGGTCATATAACTTCATATAAATGCAGCCATGCTTCTTTAGAATCGACCACCTCATCACACACTGACTACAATAGCTAGTCGCAGTGCTGAACTCGAGAGGCATAAGTGGCTTAGTTAGGAGATGCACTGCCGTTAATTTGTTAGTACGTAGCTCAGTTATCAGATGCTACTGACACACCAGTCTGTAAGTGTTACACTGTGGAACAAAATTCTTGAAATTTTCTCCTAAGCCATCCTAATTAGTTTGGTTTGGATGAAACAGATTCGCCACTTACCAATGTCCGAGGAGCTGGTCAGACTGTGTGCCTTTATTCCCAGTATCGGGTAGACCGTGGTACGTCTGAGACAGCGCATTCGTCGTACAAAATGTATAATACTGGGAGAAATGACGTTGTATCCATTACCCAGTCTTCAGTCATCTTCTCACAGGATGTGAAAATTTTCGAGAATGAGGAGCTGGTCACGTCACTGCATGGAATTCCACGTTCCACTACATTGCGAAGGGTGAAATGGAAAATCTGCACTGCTGGTCTTTCCTCATGGGGAGGAACATGGCCAGTGATATGCTACATCGGTTTTGCTTCAAAAGCGGAATTTTGGATACGCCACATTGTATGAAGTCTGTGGAGCTGATCTCCGCATTTGGTGGTATTTTACTATAGTGTATGTGGTATGAAATAAGCTGTTTCAAAGCACCAGCGTGTTGAGGACCTCTCGAAAAAGCGTCGTTTTAGGTACGGTTTGTAATAATAAAAAGACAGGAAACTACATATCGGTAGTTACAGGCTTCTTATGCTTGACGCTTTACGTGTTATAACTTGAGTGCTATGGAAATTCACCATTTCAGTGCTTCGGGACTATGCTGTTTTATCAAAAGCGCGTACTTTTCGGTGCAGTTTGTAACAGTTAAATAATTGAATTTGTTGTTAACCCTTTTACAAACTGCACATCGTAAGTTGGGAACTGATGTCCTGTTTAAGCTGTAGCATAGTTGATAGTGCCACGAACTGTAAAGAGAGAGGTAGCGGGATTGTGTTAATTATTTCCAAATTTCTTTTTCTGTCTTAGGTTTTCTAAAAGATTCTGGGACATTTTTTATTAATTTAATAGAAGTTTTATCTGAAATGGTTGATGTTATTGATAATGAATTTGCTGCAACTATGATTGTTTAAACCAACGACTAGAAAGTTTCTCCAGTGGCCAGTGGCTGCCGGTATATGACAGAAGGTAAACACAACACACTAGAAGTTGCCGCCATTATGAAACTTCGTGTAAATTGAATTTACTTGTCTCTCGGTTTTACGGACTACCTCATGATTGCGTCTTGTCAGTGAATAAGTTTATCAGTGATGATTAGTAGCCTCGAAAAAATCTCCCATTCGCATGAAATTACCAAACGAATCTCAATCTTGAAACCTACGCGATGAAGTACGTTGCTTCAGAATTATGGTTGTGAAAACAACGTAGAGAATACGCATGTCATGTATGATGAAACTGACATCAGGAACTCACTATACTTCAACTATATTCAATTTAAAGCCTAAAATGTGATGATATTCTGTTGAGTTAACGAATAACATCCAATATGTATTTCAAATCGTTGTGCAGCATAAATGGTGTTCCTGTATCAGCATTTCACTGTTGAAGTCACTGACGAGTCAAAAATTTTCTTCGCGATTTCCTCCGCAATTCTTCGACGATCACTAAAAGAGGTAATGCAACTATTATAACTGCGGGATTAGCACATCAGATGCGGCCAACTGCCGTTTGAGTGTGCTGCGGTCGCAGCTCAGGAAGAGGGGCACGTTCTGAGAGATGTAGGAGGTTGCTCCAGAGCGTGCAGCAGTCATGACGAACACCACTATTGGCGTGCTTCGCAGTGACTGTGAAATCATTGGCATACCCGTTTCTGTTACCACAGATGGCGCCTAACTGTCGCCATTTGTACTAGAGTAACAGGACTTCTAAAGGGCCCAGCTGTATTTTACCGGATCAAAGCAAAACATAGAATTCCTGATGTGTCCACCTGGCGTCTTCAGCTCATACTGTCGTCCTACCACAGATGCAGCACGTTACGTTTCCAGTCGGCTGCATTTGCTGTGTGGTTTCAGTGGCCCGGCAATGTAACACTCTAAGGCTTTGCTCACGGAAACAATGTGTCCCGTAGTTTATAGGGATGTTAGCTATACTTTCTTATGCATATTTCTTCAGATAAAATAGCGAATTGAAATTCTGTTGGGTTGTTATACGTACGCCTACAAAAACGTCTCATGAAGATACCAGTTATTCCTGTTAGTAAAAATTCTCTCTCACTTTCCAGCTGAGTAGCAGGTATTATTAACATTTCAGGAGCAAAATTACTCTTTCTTAAACGCAGTAATAATCTGAACTGCTCGCAGATTCGCGATCTTCGACAAGCACTGCGTACCAACTGAAATGTCCTCCCTCCCACTTAATACTGAACACATACGCATGAACCGCGTTGTTAGTCAGTCATAAGGCACGAAACTGATATCACGCAAAATGATTATGCCCTTTCTAGGTATTTACTTGTCTACTCAAAGTTAATAACGACAAATTGTGGTGGCGATCATTAGAACAAAGGAGTGTTTCGTTGCGGCAGCATATTCTCATGGAATTTTAATCACCCGCTTTCTCCTAGGAATGTGGAAATATTTGTATTTGTCCCACATAAATATGTAAAAATGATAATCGTAATTAAATAAGGAAAATCGGAGCTCTCACGCAGGATTTAAGTTCTCGTTTCTCCCGCGCGCTGTTCGAGAAGGGTAGAGAGATAGCTTAAAGGTGGTGCGATGAACTCTCTACCAGGCACTTAATTGTGAATTACAGGGTAATCACCTAGATGTAACGAAAAAATATAATCAGTTATTTTCCACTGTATACAGTTTTCCATGTTCATTCAGAAATCATATCTTCTCTGTAAATTAGACATATATGTCCTGTGTAATGAGAACGTGTCTAGAAAAGAAGCCTGTCAAAAAAAAAAAAAAACGGTACGTAAACATCATTCCTAGCACATTTGTGGCTTCAATGGCATGTTTTCATAATTTTCTTTTTAATTTCCTCGTTTGGCTTCTGTTGGTGTTCAACAATTAAAGACCTCGCGCCGGCCGCTGGTGGCCGAGCGGTTCTGGCGCTACAGTCTGGAACCGCGCGACCGCTACGGTCGCAGGTTCGAATCCTGCCTCGGGCGTGGATGTGTGTGTTGTCCTTAGGTTAGTTAGGTTTAAGTAGTTCTAAGTTCTAGGGGACTGATGACCTCAGCAGTTGAGTCCCATAGTGCTCAGAGCCATTTGAACCATTTTTTGAAAGACCTCGCATGGTCTTTTGCACTAAGTTGTCACATGGTGCAGGCACTGTTCTCGAAATCACATTTTCGGCGCGACATGGAAAATGTGAAATCAGTCAGCCTGTTGGCAGGATTCCTGTACTAATATGAAGTTTCATGCTGGGATTCCACCATGGTATGTGTCAAGAACTGCCTTGATGCAAGAGGTCAGGGTGCGGGTATCAAGTTACAGCAGTGTTGAACATACTCGTGTCCTGTTGTGCACCAAATGCAGTGCGTAAATTTGCACTATAAGCTAAAGTTTATCAACAAGGCAAACTTATGGACTGGCCCTCTTAGATTTCTTCATATTTATAGGATTTGGAGGTCGAGGCCCGACGCGCGAAGCAAGTCTTAAAAACTCGGAAAAGCCGCCATTGAAAATTGTTTGGGTTCTGAGCGCTGTCACGTAAAAAAAAGAAAAAAAAACGAAAATTTGTAACACAACCTCCAGTACCAGAGTGCGTATCATTCAAGTATTGTAATCGTGCAGGTGTTGGTTCGATTCTAGTTTGTAGTAACTTAATTTTTTATTAATTCGATATTTAACATCAAATGGAGATGTCAGTAAAAAAACATGGAATCATAAATTACTAATGAAAAGATATTTATTTTAAATTTCTTGTTAGCACTCGCATTTTAGTGGCATTATTAATTAAAAATAAAAGATGTTACCTTATTCAATCGATAGCTGTTCCCGGCCAAGCGTTGCTGTGATTCAGTGTGGTTAAATGGAAATTGATGGGAATTGGATATGAGCCCCAATCACGTTCTCCCCCGTCTCTGTCCATCTCCCCCCTCCTTTCCGTTATCTATCTCCATTTCGTCCAACCATTTCGTCTATGTCCTCTTCTCCCCTGTCTCTGACCTAGAGCTTTGTTTATTCTTATTCCATATTCAGATTCTGTACTAGTATTCTAATCATAAGCCATAAATACAATTTGACTGTTAGCCAACAACGTTTCAGTTAGGTGTATAAAACCACGCACGTATTGGAATACAACGTTGTCAAAACGAACATTTACATTTTTATTTATATCGAGTCATATTTAATTAAAATTTCCATTTGGTAATGAATATGTAATTTCAAGGAAAGTATAAAAGATTGCTACTAGAGCGATGCGAACGTGTTACTTCAAATTATTAAATTTTTACTCCACCCACTTACGAGCAACTATATTAATACGTTAAAATGGTTTTTACTGAGTGGCGTTCGGAAGTCTTGTAACCATAAGACGATGTTTTTCGAAGCGTTGTTTTAGAATTACGTCGTACTGCTTTATATAATTGACATCCGAGCACTGACCTTCAAATCCTATAATAAGAAGAAAATAAAGGCAGCCAGTTAGTAAGACTGCTTCGTTCTCACTTTTGCTTCTGAGCGACAAAACTTGGCATTCTGTCTCAGTTGCACACATTTTCTGCGATCCAGCAGATATAATAAACATTGATCCCGAAAATGGGCAAAGACGTTGCAAATGCTCTGTTTCGGCAGTCTTATAACAATGGTTATTAAAGTCCGAAGCAGACGAACGTATGTGGGCGAATGACTCGCTTGCAGACCATTTTCTACTACGCGAAGGAGGATGATGCGCGGGTTGGGAACGTTTATCGCCGGCAGCAAGGAGTGTGTGGCCCGACGGTGTTGTGTGGGGGACGGGCTGGGCGTCAGCTGGCACCCGCACTGCGGCTGAGGCGGCGCCGCTGCCTGCACGCTGCCCGCTGCCCCAGCACCACTTGATGTGAGAGGTTCGTTCATCGCTGTTCTCACCAATAACGGACGCCCGGCAAAACAACCCGCTGCGCCCAGCAAGGCAGGCGCCCACTGGCCTTTGTGTTAATAAATCCTTAGAATTTAACTGTCCAGCAGTTCCTAACATTTCGCTGTGGGCTCTCTCAGGCGAATGCGGCTGTACAATGTGTTCCAGAAACATGATATGAGAGCGAGCACAGATCTTTATGTACACGAGTACGGCTATAAAGCATTTTTATAGTTATTTCGGTAAGCATTCCATCCGCTGCAGCCTTCAATTTATATTTGACTAGACATAATCCGGGGTGAATAACAAGGTAAATGTTAATTATAGAATAGAAAATCTACTTCCTCTTATTCTTCCGGCAGCGTTACGTGATTCTCGTAGACGCAACGTGCGATCGTTCGTGAAACGGGGAGTGCTGTTTAGTGGGCTATAGGTGGTCCTCTGTTTTGGGATTCTCTTGACTTATCGCTTAGTTAAACATGAGAAGTACAGGATCAGGCATAATAGAGAACGGTTTTTAAAAGGCTGTTAAATAAAAATACTTCCCTAAAACCTATTTTTACTAATAATCTTACAATACACGAAAAAGCATTTTCTGCAATAGTAAAAATGGGTTATTTTTTGAAGGTAACTTCGGTCAGATGGCGTCCATTCGGACTCTCACATTCCTCCAGCCGGACCTTGAAGTTTGTTCAAATGGCTCTGAGCACTATGGGACTTAACATCTGTGGTCATCAGTCCCCTAGAACTTAGAACTACTTAAACATCCATGCCCGAGGCAGGATTCGAACCTGCGACCGTAGCGGTCACGCGGTTCCAGACTGAAGCGCCTAGAACCGAATGGCCACACCGGCCGGCGACCTTGTAGTGACTCATCACTTTACGCAGCATTGCCAATGGGACTTGAACAACGTTCCGCTCTCCCAGGACTTCAATTGTTCGAGGTGGGTTATCCTGTTAATCTTCGCTTTTCTGATAACACCACAAGAAAGTCACATGTTGTGAGGTCCGGTGAACAACAGGGCCATGCAATATCCCCATTTCGGGAGATTACATGATTTGGAAACAAATGATTGACAATATTCGTGCTTAGTCGAGCAGTGCGGGAAGTTGCTCCGTCGTCCTGGAAAAAGTCTCATCGTTCACTTCGTGGTGTGAAAGTTGTGGAGTTAAAAATTTTCCCGACAGGTCTTTGTATCTCTGCAAAATCACTTTTACACTATTGCCAAAGCCATCTAAAAAAAGTATAGCCCTATGATGCCTAATGAAGACATGGCGCACCGTACAGTAACTTTTATGGAGTGCAGTGGTTGTTGATGCAGTTCTCTATGATTAACGTCCAACCCAAACGGAAAGTTCTACTTGTTCACATAACCGGAGAGATGGAAGTGAGCATCAATCGTCTACAAACGGTTTACAGTGTTCTCGTCTTGATTAATCATGTCCAAAAATTCTAAGCAGAACCGGCTTCGGCTCACCCAATCTGTTTCCGTAAGGGCCTGAACCATTCGAATTTTGTAGGGGTAAAAGTGCAAATTCTGGTGTAAAATTCTTCTTACCGTTCTGTTCGAAATCCCAAGTGTAGCACTGTGCCGGCGAGCTGAGCGACGATGGAAACTTATTCACGTTCGATGTTTTTAGGAGTGCACACAGTTTTTGTCGTTGACGCAGTCTCCTCAAAGTTTTCAAACTAACTTCTAAACGCACAGGCAGATGGCAGCTGCAGATTCCGATTAATGTTGAAGTGGTTGCGGAATGCACGACGTGCTAGCTGGCACGAACTACCGTTTTGATAAAATGCTTCGACAGCGTACGCACGATGCTGTGGGGTCCAGCGCTCCGTTATGACTAAATGCTATTTCGCGCCAAACGTAACTGATGCTATCCCCCCACCTGCCTCCGACTCAGCTTGATTTGCGCACTTTTTAAAATCGGTCGAGATTATGCCTCACCCTGTATTTGTTGGCAAGGAAAAACATGGTTCTGGAAAATTTTTACCTATTTCCGTACTCTATGTCTTGCACTATTTTCCAGTGATCTGGTCAGCTACTGCTAAGGAATAACTCTCCGCCATTATACTATCGCATTCCACTCCACTTGGTATTTGCCGGGCACAGAATTGTACATCACAATGGGTCTGAAATCTCCATCTCCTTGGTCTACTCTTTTTCACATATCTGCCATTTTTGTGCGTCCTAAAGTGTTACAGCGTCACCGAGCGCAATGGTTAGGAGGCAAATCTTGCATGCTGGAGGCCCGGGTCTCTTAATTCCATCTGGCCGGACTGATATAGGTTTCCGCGTTGTCTCTTGAAATACCGAGTGGTCATAATTACAATGCAGCTACTTCCGGAGGTCCAGTGTGGGCTGTCATTATAGTATGGCAGCGAAATTTGGCAGATATGCTAACGCTTTAATGCGGAACTGATTTACGCTGAAAAAAAAAACGCAATTGTGGCTGCCAGGTGCAAATCTGGCGCTGTGAATACAAGAAAGACGTATATAAATGTTCCCATTGTCAATGAATTAGGAACGGGACTTGGGCATAAAAGGTCATACAAATCAAAAAGGCACTACGGTTACTTTATTATTAACCGCTGCTTACACGATTTGTTCAGCATGAGCACCGGTGACGTCGACGAAATGATGCATCCGTAAAATGACGTAATCACGTAGAGGACGAACGTGTCCATGGTGAACGCGTTATTTGAGATCACCGGAGCCAAAAGTTTACGTAGATTCAGATCAGGTGATCTTGCAGGCCATGCATCTGGAAAACCTCTGGAGATAACACGTTCGTGGGAGACTGCATTAAGCGGATCAATCGCTGGGCGAGCGACATGAGGTGTTGCCACATCTTGCATCTACAGAGTAGTTTCCACACAGTTACCCTTTTCCAACGCGGGTATTACATGCTGTACACGGAGGTCTCGATAATGTCCAGACGTCACGGTACACCTGACAGACCCTGTGGGTGTATTCTCTTCACAGAAGAACGAACCGAGAATAAAGGGGCATGTCAGTCCACACCACAATGCCACATAAGACTAATGTAATGGCTCTTCGTGCACAACACGCGGTTTAACAGTATCTTGTGTGTTCACTGCACCCTGTAGAGTTAAATCTACCTCGTCACTTCATACAATATAGCCCGGCCACATGTCTTCAACTTCGATCCGTTTTAGGGACAGAATAGTAAATTCAGAGCGTTGCTGTGGATCATGAGGATTCAGTTGCTGTACCGTCTGGATGCACTAGGCGGGGCACGTGCTGCATTGTCAGTTACAGCAACAGCGACCGGGATAGAACACCTTCCTCTTCCAGATGCCACACCAAGCTCACCCGTGTTTTCGAATGTCATTATCTTAATAACGCTATCTGATGACAGGAATTCTCCTCTTACCATTCGTAGGCGATAAGCTCTCAATGCATCATTGAAATTGCTTCCGTTCACATTAAGCAGTTTCACTGACAGTCACGTTCTCTCTTCTCGATGGCCACATTGTTCACTCACGTTGTGGCTTGTCATATCACCGCTTGGATGTCATACATACAGTGTACAGCGCCAGATTTGCAGCCGGTGACCACAATTGGAAGAAACGTTTATTCCATTGTAAATCGGTTCCACAATAACACATTAGCACATGTACTAAGTTTCGCTGCCGTGCGATAATTACAGCCCACTCTGTACCTCCGTGAGTAGCTGCATTTCAGTTATAGACACCCGGTACCTTGTGGCCTAATCCTTTCAACAGAACCATGGCAGATTTATTCCCTTTCCCACCCCCATCCCCACCCGTCCCAGAACAAGGGACTTTCTGTAAAGGAGCTACTGTTGCACTTCTGGAGACGCAGATAGCGAAGAAGCATTGAACGCTTTGTCTAATATCCTTCCGAAGTTTAAATGACAAAGTAAAGCTTCGTTTTTCCTCATTAATTACGTAGACGGCCGTGACGGACACGTAACTGGGCAATCGTAAATGATGAAACAGACATCGTATCGAGAACCATGGGCTATACTCAATTATAGGTCCCTCCCGTGTAAACAAGGGACTGATGCCCAGACAGGATTCGAGAAATGCATGGATCTAGGGTTGGGAAACAATTACTTGCACTGTGATACTGTGTTTATTACACGCGGAATTTGCTGCAGCAAATTGCTCGAAAGTGGAAGACACTTTACTTAATGTTCAAATGTATGTGAAATCTTATGGGACTTAACTGCTAAGGTCATCACTCCCAAACTTACTCACTACTTAACCTAAATTATTCTTGGAACACACACACACACACACACACACACAAACACACACACACACACACAGCCTACCCGAGGGAGGACTGGAACCTCTGCCGGGACCAGCCGCACAGCCCATGACTGCAGCTTAAGACCGCTCGGCTAATCCCGCGCGGCTACTTAATGTTAAGATGGTACTCATGTGGCCTAAGTCAAAGGACTTAACTCTATGGGAATGTGTCCAGTCGACAGATTATGCAATACATGATAGCACTGAAACCCATGTTTCAGCGTAAGGTGTTGAAGTGACTGAATGCAATATGCCCAGCCTATTCGAATGTGTTCGGAACGAATTACTGCAGCGAGCTGATTCGTGTTTTGAGGTGGAGAGCAAATAATTGGAACACTGAAGGGCATTTAAACTATTCATAAAACGGAGCAAATGAATTGATCAGGGCCGGCCGCGGTGGGCGAGCGGTTCTAGGCACTTCAGTCTGGAACAGCGCGACTGCAACGGTCGCACGTTCGAATCCTGGCTCGGGCATGGATGTGTGTGATGTCCTTAGGTTAGTTAGGTTCAAGTTCTTCTAAGTTCTAGGGGACTGATGACCTCAGAAGTTAAGTCCCATAGTGCTCAGAGCCATCTGAACTATTTTTGAATTGATCAGGGAAAGTTGTTCAGAGTAGAATACAATGCGCGACTTGGGAGTGCTGCTAGACTCTTTTGTAACTAGCATTCCACGCAGACTGTGCAGGTGGATGCGTAGATACGCATCACAGTTTTTTTTCGCATCACCTCGAACCTCTTAAAGATATTCGTCCCTTACAGCAGAAGCAGCGCACGACCGTACCTTCTTTAGTGCGTTCACTCAGCTGTGGTGATAAAAGAGTAGCTGTAAGAATTTAGGCTGAAATTCGTCACCTCATTGGCAGTTACCACGCGCACAATTATTATATGTTGCCACTACATTTCTTACCGAGGACAAATTTTGCACAGCCTTGATTACATGTAGAAACCACGATTAGTAACTATGCGTTTCTAACTGATTTCACACTAAAGTCAGCTATAAGGTCAATATGCAATATTCGCACCATGTAGAAAGTCAACTGAAAATCACTCCTGTTCCTAATGATTTACATCGTGTTCAGATCGGTGTCTAAGAAATTACATCTGAACCCAAGTGCATCTATTACCCCACTCGGTCTTCCTCAGTCGTAAAGTGTAATACTGCCTCTGTTCCCTACCACGTACCAATCACAGAACAGAATTTGCTTCACTTCCACATAAAGGAATAATTGAAGCACTCAACTGGAGGCATGAATGTTTCGTTCTGTGCCTTTCACACGATCGTCCTCACATCAAGCGCGCTATAACGACGCGCTAAACTAACCAAGAGCTCCACATAACTAATTCCATGTTGTATCATTTTGTACAGCTTCGCATGTTTAATAAAAGCGAAACCTAAAGCGTGAGACCTAATTTTCATTTCAGCATCATTGTTTTCTGGCTTAAACAGATGAAGTCCATTCAAAACTTATCGAGGGAAGTGGCACAGTGGTTAGCACACTGTACTCGCATTCGGGATGGCAACGGTTTAAATCCGCGTCCGGCCATCTCGATTCATGTTCTCCGTAATTTCCCTAAATCTCTCCAAGCAGTTGCCAGGATGGTTTCTTTGAAAGGGCACGCCCAGTTTCGTCCCTCATCCTTAAATCATTTCGAGCTTGTGATCTGCTTATGACACTGCTGTCGATGGGACGGTAAGCCCTAATCTTCCTTCCATTCAATGTTAGGGCTAATTAGCCATAAGTCCAGTATATTCCGCGTAAGTTCCCTGTTATGAAAGGAAAATTTCCTGTTTGTTTGAAGAGTCCAGCACAGACATCAGGTTCGTAAGGTGCCCAAATTAGAGAAAGAAAAAAGGGATGAATTGCCACACGGCAGGTACAGTAAGTAGTGAGATGGAGGGCACACTGCGTGTAGTGAGTATCAAGTTGTGCAGCATCCAGCTCATAAGCGTGGCCACATTGAGCGCGACGCGACACTGCGCCACGGCCCGCGCTGCGCCTCGCCGCGCCGCCCAATCAATGAGTTTCGTACACTCCCGCTAGCCGCTCGCTCCCCTTCCGCACCACGGCGCGCCGCTCAAACGCTGCGCTCACCCGTCTCCACGGGTGCTCATTAACTGGCCTACAGCCTTCAAATTGCAACTGTTCCTCTGCATACAGTAACGGTCATTAAAACTGCAACACCAACAAGATGGCATGCAACGAACGTCTAATGGGCTTGAAGAAGCAAGACGAAGAAAACTCGTATAATTAATAGTCATTCCCTCTCGTGTTCTACGCGCAAATGGAGCTAGAGAGAAAATTTATTTTTCTGATTTTCCCAGTATCTTCACTATGAAGTTCTGCACTAACTTTCACTGTCAGTGAAAGTAAGTTACTGCAGACCTTCACAGTGGAGATGAAGGGGAAACCAGAAAATAAGACAAACTGTGAAACAAATCAACTGCATTAAATAACATAAAAATCCAGGAAATCCACAGTGTGTGGTAACAAGAAAAATAAGAAGGAAACCCACTGATGCTGAAACTTCGGCGAAAAATGCCTGGGAAATAAAAATATAAATCATTTTTTACTTAATGCGGACCGTCTCCAGAAACAAATCTCCTTGTAAGCAAACCAGGACAGAAATACTTCTAACTCAAGCCTCATATTTTCTCTTGTCTTTGAAAATGCAGGTTTTCTAAATTTCTCAATAGTGTTTCGTGAAAAGAATATCTCGTTCGCTTCAGGGATTGCCATTTGAGTTCACGGAGCAGTACAATAATACTCGCGTGCTGATCGAACCTACCGGTAGAAAGTCTAGCAGCACGCATATGAACTGCATCGATGTCTTCCTGTAATCCGACTTGGTGCGGATAGCGCACACTCACAGTAATACAAAAGAATGAATCGCACTAGTGTTCTGTAAGCAGCGTCCTTTATAAACGAGCTAAACTTAATCAAAATTTTACCGATGAACCAATGTCGAGCATACGTCTTGCAGTGTTAAGCCCTAGAGTCACCGTCTTAGGTAACAAATGACCCTCCGCCGTTGGCACTTGCAATATAACGCTGCCTCCTAAACAACAAAACTGATTGCACAGTTTAATCGTACACTATTTCAAAGCACAGAAGCGCGCGCGAGGTGACCAGTAATTATTCGTTAAGGATTAAAATCCGTAAAGTTAGTCCACTTACTGTGTGAGGGGGAGGAGAGGAAGTAGACGATCGAAAGACGATCAGCGTGTTACTTTACATGTCACTCGGTAAGCACGGAAGTCTCAGGGTCTCAGCGAACGCCAGTGGCGGACGTTGCTAGAGAGTGGTACGTAAAGTACTCTCCGTCACAGTCGGCGAAGAGGCTTGCGGAGTATAAATGTGTTCAACGAAAACCAAGAACACCGAACCATTTGAAACATGACATATCTTACGCTCGAGAGTGTTTTCTCATATCCGTGAGCGATGTAGCCAAACTGCGGGCAATGAGCGTGTAGGCGGTCGCAGTCCCTGTGACGAAGGGACTTTAATCACTGGAGTCAATGGTGCGCCGATGGTATGACTCAAATTCCATAAACCTTACTAGAGAACTGAGGTATGAAGAGGCAGGTCAGTACTAACTTAACTACGTGGCTTCTTTAAACCTGACATTGTTCTGCCCTACAGACGAGAAACAAAGAGTAATAATTATCGTAGTGCAATATGTCCTTCCAGAGTTGATCTCTTTGCGACGGACCCACGTAAAGCTGTTTAAGAAGGTCTCAGATATTGCGCTAGCGCGTTGACTGTACCTACATCTACCAACTTCGCAAGCCGTCATTTGGTGCATGGCGGAGGGTATCTTGTACCACTGCAAGTCATTGCTCGAATGAAAAGCAGCACATAATTACACCAAATTATGTTGATTTTAAACCTTGGCCATGATTTCTGCTATAATGATATAGCCTTCTTCAGAAGTCATAAGAGTGATGAAAATAACGCCTATTTTGATTATTTTTTAGGACTTCTGAAGAAAGCTATATTATTATCGCAGAAAGCATGATCAAGGTTTAAAATAAACATAATTTAGTGCAACTGTGGGCTGCTTTTCATTTGAGACAGTTTCGTAACGGTTGCTGATGTCGCTGGCATGATGAAAAAAAAAAAAAGCAAGTCACTCCGTTTCCTGTTCCACTCGCCAATTGGAGGAGGAGGAGCGGGGACGGCACGACGGCCGTCTATGAGTTTCCTTATGAGCCGTAATTCCTCTCACCTAGTCTTCACGGCTCTTACGCGAGGTTGGTCGATTTGTTTGGGGGAAGAGACCAAACAGCGAGGTCATCGGTCTCATCGGATTAGGGAAGGAAGTCGGCCGTGCCCAAGGAACCATCCCGCAATTTTCCTGGTGCGATTTAGGGAAATCACGAAAAACCTAAATCAGGATGGCCGGACGCGGGTTTGAACCGTCGTCCTCCCGAATGGCTAACCACTGCTACGCGAGGTGTTTGTTGGTGGCAGTAGAATCGTCACGCAGTCAGTCGCAAAGTAGCAAATGCAGGTTCTCTAAACTTCATCAATAGTGTCCCGCCGAAAGAGTCTTCTTCACACCAGGGCATCTTAATAACAGAGCATCTCTTTAGTGATCGCATATTGATCGAAAGAACCAGTAACAAACATAGCAACACGACTCCGAATTGCTTTGATGTCATCTATTACTCCGACTTGACAGAGATCCAAAACATTCAAGCCATACTCGAAAATTAGACTGCGTACAGAAGACTTGTGCGACCCATTTGTATATGAGCTACTCTTCAGAAAAATTCTCCCAATAAACCCAAGCCTACCATTCACCTTCCCCAACCAAACTTACGTGATCGTTCAATTTCATGTCGCTTTGCAACGTTACGTCTAGACATTCAATCGACGTGACTGTGTCAAGCAGCACCAAGAGGTGGTATAGGGGTAAGACAATGTATTCGTGTTCAGGACGACGATTCAAATTCCCATCAGCCCATCCAGGATTAGATTCTCCACGATATCCCTGAATCGCTAGCTGCAAATTCCGAGATGGTTCTACCGATAGGGCACTACCGATAACCCTGCCTCAATCCCTCACCAACCCGAGCTTATAGTGAATGGTCTCAAAAATAAAGTAAGCTAGAGTTACAAACAGAATACCTTTACTGGCCTTCAAAGTATTCAGCAGTAGCTTCAATACACTTCCGTTATTGGTTGTAAAGCTATTCGAAACTGCCAGCAAAAGCTTCTTGTGGAATCGCTCCACGCACAGTGATCACGAGCAACGTCTACGAAGAGTAAGCTTTTCAGTGCTAATTTAAAACTAGACAAATAGACGTCTGCCTCCACCAAATTTGGAAAATGCGTGTGTTGGATAGTCACTGCCATTCTTCAATATAATTGACTGTGAATATACTACACATACCAAAGTTTTGCAGCACCCCGGTTCCCAGAACTCCTGAAGATGGACGTTGACTGTCGATATTGTATCACAGACACAGTCCCTTTGACTGTTCAGAGATGTCACTAAAATCGCTCAGAGATGTGAACAACCACACATGAGCAGCGCCTATTAGACGCAGGGGATTCTACAGCCTAATCAGTTCCAGTCATTCCACCAGGAAAGAGGTACACGGCTGCCGGCCGCTGTGACAAAGCGGTTCTAGGCGCTTTAGTCCGAAATCGCCGTGCTATGGTCGCAGGTTCGAATTCTGCCTCGGGCATGGAAGTTCAAAATGGTTCAAATGGCTCTGAGCACTATGGGACTTCACATCTATGGTCATCAGTTACTGAGAACTGCTTAAACCTAACTAACCTGAGGACATCACACAACACCTCAGATGTTATGTCCCATGTTGCTTAGAGCCATTTGAACCATTTAGGTACACAGCTCGTGTTGTCAGTAGTTCAACCATGGGTAGTTGTTCAATACTGCAATTCGATAGCTTCCGCATTTTTACTTAGTGCACCATCCCCCCTCCTCTCTCCCCCATCCCCCCTCCTCTCTCCCCCATCCCCCCTCCTCTCTCCCCCATCCCCCCTCCTCTCTCCCCCATCCCCCCTCCTCTCTCCCCCATCCCCCCTCCTCTCTCACCCCATCCCCCCTCCTCTCTCCCCCATCCCCCCTCCTCTCTCCCCCATCCCCCCTCCTCTCTCCCCCATCCCCCCTCCTCTCTCCCCCATCCCCCCTCCTCTCTCCCCCATCCCCCCTCCTCTCTCCCCCATCCCCCCTCCTCTCTCCCCCATCCCCCCTCCTCTCTCCCCCATCCCCCCTCCTCTCTCCCCCATCCCCCCCTCCTCTCTCCCCCATCCCCCCCTCCTCTCTCCCCCATCCCCCCTCCTCTCTCCCCCATCCCCCCCCCTCTCTCCCCCATCCCCCCTCCTCTCTCCCCCATCCCCCCCCCCTCCTCTCTCCCATTGGCACTTCCACCCCCCCTCCCGTTGGCACTTCCACCCCCCCTCCCGTTGGCACTTCCACCCCCCCCTCCCGTTGGCACTACCACCCCCCCCTCCCGTTGGCACTACCACCCCCCCCCCCTCCCGTTGGCACTACCACCCCCCCCCCCTCCCGTTGGCACTACCACCCCCCCCCTCCCGTTGGCACTACCACCCCCCCCCCTCCCGTTGGCACTACCACCCCCCCCCCTCCCGTTGGCACTACCACCCCCCCCCCTCCCGTTGGCACTACCACCCCCCCCCCTCCCGTTGGCACTACCACCCCCCCCCCTCCCGTTGGCACTACCACCCCCCCCCCTCCCGTTGGCACTACCACCCCCCCCCCCTCCCGTTGGCACTACCACCCCCCCCCCCTCCCGTTGGCACTACCACCCCCCCCCCCTCCCGTTGGCACTACCACCCCCCTCCTCCCGTTGGCACTACCACCCCCCCCCTCCCGTTGGCACTTCCCCCCCCCCCTCCCGTTGGCACTCCCCCCCCCTCCCGTTGGCACTTCCCCCCCCCCGCTCCCGTTGGCACTCCCCCCCCCCCTCCCGTTGGCACTCCCCCCCCCTCCCGTTGGCACTCCCCCCCCCTCCCGTTGGCACTCCCCCCCCCCTCCCGTTGGCACTCCCCCCCCCTCCCGTTGGCACTCCCCCCCCCTCTCGTTGGCACTCCCCCCCCCCCTCTCGTTGGCACTTCCCCCCCCCCCCTCCCGTTGGCACTTCCCCCCCCCCTCCCGTTGGCACTTCTCCCCCCCTCCCGTTGGCACTTCCCCCCCCCTCCCGTTGGCACTTCCCCCCCCCTCCCGTTGGCACTTCCCCCCCCCTCCCGTTGGCACTTCCCCCCCCTCCCGTTGGCACTTCCCCCCCCTCCCGTTGGCACTTCCCCCCCCTCCCGTTGGCACTTCCCCCCCCCTCCCGTTGGCACTTCCCCCCCCCCTCCCGTTGGCACTTCCCCCCCCCCTCCCGTTGGCACTTTTCCCCCCCCCCCCCTCCCGTTGGCACTTCCCCCCCCCTCCCGTTGGCACTCCCCCCCCCCCCTCCCGTTGGCACTCCCCCCCCCCTCCCGTTGGCACTCCCCCCTCCTGTTGGCACTCCCCCCCCCCTCCCGTTGGCACTTGCCCCCCCTCCCGTTGGCACTTGCCCCCCCTCCCGTTGGCACTTGCCCCCCCTCCCGTTGGCACTTGCCCCCCCTCCCGTTGGCACTTGCCCCCCCTCCCGTTGGCACTTGCCCCCCCTCCCGTTGGCACTTGCCCCCCCTCCCGTTGGCACTTGCCCCCCCTCCCGTTGGCACTTGCCCCCCCTCCCGTTGGCACTTGCCCCCCCTCCCGTTGGCACTTGCCCCCCCTCCCCCTCTTGCCAGCACTTCCCATTCCCCTGCCCCTCTCTCTCCCCCTGCCCCTGTCCCCTCTCTCTCCCCCTGCCCCTGCCCCTCTCTCTCCCCCTGCCCCTGCCCCTGCCCCTCTCTCTCCCCCTGCCCCTGCCCCTGCCCCTCTCTCTGCCCCTCCACTCTAATCCCCACGGCTATTCCGAATTGTCGAAAATGAAGTCTGCTGTGATTCACTGCACAGTTTTCTATTGGTTGAGGGTGGAATGCTGTTATGTTTCTCTGCCCTTTGAAGTGACTTCCCCAGCCACTTAGAGGAAACCTACAGTTTGAGGATTTTGAATCATGCCGCAATCATGCATTTTTCATGTTGACTAAGAAGCGGCGAGTGATAGAAAGAAATACATTAATTCACTTACATACTGACAGATCATGCTGTAATGTTTTTGATAAATATACGAATGATAATGGAGCTTGCAGATACTAAGACAATTTGTTGAAGTGTTTGGTCCTGTGGGGACTGTACTCCTGGTGCGAATCCAGGGGCTCTCTTCTGTATCTTTCGGCGTCTCTGCCAATCGAATCGGTAGCTTAGGGTATCGAACCGTGTTATTTTCGAAAGATTGCATCCAACGTTATTCTGTAAGTATTTTGGAAGAGATGCCATACTGTTCTAGCGAACCGAGACGCTGTTGTCAGTTCTCCTCGCGCCAACCAACCAAAAGCAATCTGCCGCAAATCCGTGCATGCGCACGGCGGCACGAACCTGAAGGACCTCGCTGCCAACACAGGCAAAGTTCGTTTAGAGTACGTAATTCTGTTCAAACTATGCTGATCACATGTTTCAATGCGTGCATAAGTTTCGGAATATGAGTTACGAATGGTGTGCAGTACTACATAGTATATCTATCAAACATCCGAAATATTGATCTTTTTTCCTGTTTTCCGTCGTTCCTCAGCTGCCTCAAAATTCATGGAGGTATGGTCCGTCTATGCAACTAATTGAAGGCAGTTTGTTTATTGCAAAGTCGGGACATAACTCCACCAACCCCAAAAATTGTTTAAGAGAAAATAAAAGCATAAGAAGATACGTAGAATGCAGTAGTAACTCGCTCCCTAGAGATCCAGATGATGAAGTAGCCTGCTTCCACATATTACAAATCAACGATTTGGTTCTTAAAAAAATTTAAAAAACCCGTTTTGAGAGCGTGTGGTGACAGCTGCTACTGAAGTTCGTCGTAGTTTGTAATATACGAGTACATATCTGACGAATCAAAATGTTTCATACGTGATGGTATAGTTAGAAAACATTATGGCGGGGATCTTTCATTTCTCTCTACTGTTGTTAAGGATTCGACCTAAGATAAATGCTTGTGACAAGCAAGAGTATAAAGATGATTGCTGCTAGTTTCATTCGCAGTAATTGAAGCTGTGCTCTTAGATTCCTGTCTGACCACACACTCCGAAATCGCCACGTGTTCGGGAAAAATGGTGAATTATTTGTGACAAGAAAAAATATAAATGTCACTGTGAGTTGTTTCATGAACAGCAATTTCATCCTTCGTTTCTTAAATACATGGAAGTCACGAAGTCGAAGATACACATTGCTGAGCAAGTGCGCTCGTACATGTAAATAACAGCGAATATTTCAGAAATATACATAACTTCCACTAATAACGAAGTCTCTACATCTACATCTACACTCCGCAAGCCACCCAACGGTGTGTGGCGGAGGGCACTTTACGTGCCACTGTCATTACCTCCCTTTTCTGTTCCAGTCGCGTATGATTCGCGGGAAGAACGACTGTCTGAAAGCCTCCGTGCGCGCTCGAATCTCTCTAATTTTACATTCGTGATCTCCTCGGGAGGTATAAGTAGGGGGAAGCAATATATTCGATACCTCATCCAGAAACGCACACCGAGCGAGGTGGCGCAGTGGTTAGCACACTGGACTCGCATTCGGGAGGACGACGGTTCAATCCCGTCTCCAGCCATCCTGATTTAGGTTTTCCGTGATTTCCCTAAATCGTTTCAGGCAAATGCCGGGATGGTTCTTTGGAAGGGCACGGCCGATTTCCTTCCAAATCCTTCCCTAACCCGAGCTTGCGCTCCGTCTCTAATGACCTCGTTGTCGACGGGACGTTAAACACTAACCACCACCACCACCACCACCACCACCAGAAACGCACCCTCTCGAAACCTGGCGAGCAAGCTACACCGCGATGCAGAGCGCCTCTCTTTCAGTCTGCCATTTGAGTTTGCTAAACATCTCCGTAACCCTATCACCGTTACCAAATAACCCTGTGACGATACGCGCCGCTATTCTTTGGATGTTCTCTATCTCCTCCGTCAACCCGATCTGGTACGGATCCCACACTGATGAGCAATACTCAAGTATAGGTCGAACGAGTGTTTTGTAAGCCACCTCCTTTGTTGATGGACTACATTTTCTTAGGACTCTCCCAATGAATCTCAACCTGGTACCCGCCTTACCAACAATTAATTTTATATGATCATTCCACTTCAAATCGTTCCGCACGCATACTCCCAGATATTTTACAAAAGTAACTGCTACCAGTGTTTGTTCCGCTATCATATAATCATACAATAAAGGATCCTTCTTTCTATGTATTCGCAATACATTACATCTGTCTATGTTAAGGGTCAGTTGCCACTCCCTGCACCAAGTGCCTATCCGCTGCAGATCTTCCTGCATTTCGCTACAATTTTCTAATGCTGCAACTTCTCTGTATGCTACAGCATCATCCGCGAAAAGCCGCATGGGACTTCCGACACTATCTACTAGGTCATTTATATATATTGTGAAAAGTAATGGTCCTATAACACTCCCCTGTGGCACGCCAGAGGTTACTTTAACGTCTGTAGACGTCTCTCCATTGATAACAACATGCTGTGTTCTGTTTGCTAAAAACTCTTCAATCCAGCCACACAGCTGGTCTGATATTCCGTAGGCTCTTACTTTATCAGGCGACAGTGCGGAACTGTATCGTACGCCTTCCGGAAGTCAAGAAAAATAGCATCTACCTGGGAGCCTGTATCTAATATTTTCTGGGTCTCATGAACAAATAAAGCGAGTTGAGTCTCACACGATTGCTGTTTCCGAAATCCATGTTGATTCCTACGTAGTAGATTCTGGGTTTCCAAAAACGACATGATACTCGAGCAGAAAACATTTTCTAAAATTCTACAACAGATCGACGTTAGAGATATAGGTCTATAGTTTTCCGCATCTGCTCGACGACCCTTCTTGAAGACTGGGACTACCTGTGCTCTTTTCCACTCATTTGGAACCTTCCGTTCCTCTAGAGACTTGCGGTACACGGCTGTTAGAAGGGGGGGCAAGTTCTTTCGCGTACTCTGTGTAGAATCGAATTGGTATCCCGTCAGGTCCAGTGGACTTTCCTCTGTTGAGTGATTCCAGTTGCTTTTCTATTCCTTGGACACTTATTTCGATGTCAGCCATTTTTTCGTTTGTGCGAGGATTTAGAGAAGGAGCTGCAGTGCGGTCTTCCTCTGTGAAACAGCTTTGGAAAAAGGTGTTTAGTATTTCAACTTTACGCGTGTCATCCTCTGTTTCAATGCCATCATCATCCCGGAGTGTCTGGATATGCTGTTTCGAGCCACTTACTGATTTAACGTAAGACCAGAACTTCCTAGGATTTTCTGTCAAGTCGGTACATAGAATTTTACTTTGGAATTCACTGAACGCTTCACGCATAGCCCTCCTTACGCTAACTTTGACATCGTATAGCTTCTGTTTGTCTGAGAGGTTTTGGCTGCGTTTAAACTTGGAGTGAAGCTCTCTTTGCTTTCGCAGTAGTTTCCTAACTTTGTTGTTGTACCACGGTGGGTTTTTCCCGTCCCTCAGTTTTACTCGGCATGTACCTGTCTAAAACGCATTTTACGATTGCCTGGATCTTTTTCCATAAACACTCAACATTGTCAGTGTCGGAACAGAAATTTTCGTTTTGATCTGTTAGGTAGTCTGAAATCTGCCTTCTATTACTCTTGCTAAACAGATAAACCTTCCTCCCTTTTTCTATATTCCTATTAACTTCCATATTCAGGGATGCTGCAACGGCCTTATGATCACTGATTCCCTGCTCTGTACATACAGATTCGAAAAGTTCGGGTCTGTTTGTTATCAGTAGGTCCAAGATGTTATCTCCACGAGTCGGTTCTCTGTTTAATTGTTCGAGGTAATTTTCGGATAGTGCACTCAGTATAATGTCACTCGATGCTCTGTCCCTACCACCCGTCCTAAACATCTGAGTGTCCCAGTCTATATCTGGTAAATTGAAATCTCCACCTAAGACTGTAACATGCTGAGAAAATTTATGTGAAATGTATTCCAAATTTTCTCTCAGGTGTTCTGCCACTAACGCCGCTGAGTCGGGAGGTCGGTAAAAGGAGCCAATTATTAACCTAGCTCGGTTGTTTAGTGTAACCTCCACCCATAATAATTCACAGGAACTATCCACTTCTATTTAATTACAGGATAAACTACTACTAACAGCGACGAACACTCCACCACTGGTTGCATGCAATCTATTCTTTCTAAACACCGTCTGTACCTTTGTAAAAATTTCGGCAGAATTTATCTCTGGCTTCAACCAGCTTTCTGTACTTATAACGATTTCGGCTTCGGTGCTTTCTATTAGCGCTTGAAGTTCCGGTACTTTACCAACGCAGCTTCGACAGTTTACAATTAAAATACCGATTGCTGCTTGGTCCCCGCATGTCCTGAATTTGCCCTGCACCCATTGAGGCTGTTGCCCTTTCTGTACTTGCCCAAGGCCATCTAACCTAAAAAAAACCGCCCAGCCCACGCAACACAACCCCTGCTACCCGTGTAGCCGCTTGTTGCGTGTAGTGGACTCCTGACCGATCCAGCGGAACCCAAAACCCCACCACCCTATGGCGCAAGTCGAGGAATCTGCAGCCCACACGGTCGCAGAACCGTCTCAGCCTCTGATTCAGACCCTCCACTCGGCTATGTAGCAAAGGTCCGCTGTCAGTCCTGTCGGCGATGCTGCAGATGGTGAGCTCTGCTTTCATCCCGCTAGCGAGACTGGCAGTCTTCACCAAATCAGATAGCCGCCGGAAGCCAGAGAGGATTTCCTCGGATCCATAGCGACAAACATCATTAGTGCCGACATGAGCGACCACCTGCAGATGGGTGCACCCTGTACCCTTCATGGCATCCGGAAGGACCCTTTCCATATCTGGAATGACTCCCCCCGGTATGCACACGGAGTGCACATTGGTTTTCTTCCCCTCTCTTGCTGCCATTTCCCTAAGGGGCCCCATTACGCGCCTGACGTTGGAGCTTCCAACTACCAGTAAGCCCACCCTCTGCGACTGCCCGGATCTTGCAGACTGAGGGGCAACCTCTGGAACAGGACAAGCAGCCATGTCAGGCCGAAGATCAGTATCAGCCTGAGACAGAGCCTGAAACCGGTTCGTCAGACAAACTGGAGAGGCCTTCCGTTCAGCCCTCCGGAATGTCTTTCGCGCCCTGCCACACCTTGAGACGACCTCCCACTCTACCACAGGTGAGGGATCAGCCTCAATGCGGGCAGTATCCCGGGCAACCACAGTCGTAGTCCGATCGGGGGATGCGTGGGACGAGCTGGCCGTCCCCGACAAACCCCCATCCGGACCACCACAGTGATGCCCATTGGTAACAGCCTCAAGCTGTGTGACCGAAGCCAACACTGCCTGAAGCTGGGAGCGAAGGGATGCCAACTCAGCCTGCATCCGAACACAGCAGATGCAGTCCCTATCCATGCTAAAAACTGTTTTGCAAAGAACATCTGAATTAATCTACAGAGAGCGCAAACAAATCGACGCAAAATTTAAACGGTTATTAAAATACAAGATTGCCTATTAAATGCAGTAATGCTGCTACTTGCGCACTGCTGACACTGCTCGGCGGCGGAAGGAGACTACGCGAATTTACACTATTCAGGCACTAAAACGCGATGCTACAACTCTCAAATACTATAATACGCCCGAAATTTATGAATTAAACAATGCAAGTACCAAAAACACGCAAAGAAATTAAGAATTAAACTATGCAACAAATTGCTGGAAAATCGGCGGCAGGACGGATCGGTAACAGGTCTCAAGAGCTTAGAGAATAGCAACTTCGGATTAAGAACGAAAATGACGTCACTATCGAAGATAACCTACTGTACCGATCGGTATGATCGATACAGAAGAGGGCTCCATGTGTGTGCGTGTTTTTTGTGCGCCATATTCTGTTACTCTCTCTACAACCCCACCCCCTTCTATAACAGTAAATTACAAAGCGTTTTAATATACAAGAGTGCTGAGACATTCGCCCTAGATCAGAAAGGCCTGCTCAACAGGCTGGAGCTCAGAGAACGCCTATTCATTAGTACATTTAAAGAAGCACCATGACGGCGAGTTGACGATCAGGAGCAATATGGAAGTGTATCAACACAGTGAACCTCTGAATATTGTAATGCGGAAAAGGTGCCTGTAATTCTACGGCCATATAAAACGCGTGCACTCGACCAGTACTTTTACTGCTGGACCTAACAGTAATGTCGAGGAATCCATCTGTCATTTAAAGTTTCGTTCCAGCTGACAAACCTGCTACGCATTCCATGTAGGTGCTATATTTACAGATCCATTCGGTTTTACGAAGTCTTTTTCATAAATCATTGGCTATTTTTCTGATGCAGTAAGCCGGCTATCAGAAGGTTGTCACCCGTTACAGCTTCATTCAAAACAGCTACTATTACTACTACTGCGGCAAATTGGGACTCGATATTCTGTTTTCGACGGTGTAAAAATATCCGCGTATAAAACGTTTGCGGAGTAACGCCGCGGACGTACACAAAGGAGAAATTGTTTTGTTGCTGGAAGCTCTCGATTAACTATGGAATTTTTGAACATTTCTGTGACGTAAGCCGTCCTTTGTATAACGCGTAACTACAGACAACGCTGCGTGCTTCTCCGTGCTTGTGTAGCCTTAAATTTCGCACAAGCGGAATGACTACAAAAAGTGCGGAAGCGCGATGTTTCGTGTGAACAGTTATATCTTGCTTCTGTATGTGTTCAGCTTTGCCCATACAGACACTGTGATGTAGAGCCCGAGCTGCTTCTCTAATTTTTGCCCTTTCTGTCGTCCTGTACACAACAAGAGACATCACTGTGGAAGAAATGGAAATGACGGGCAGTTTCGTTTCGTATCAAGTTTTTCTTCCTCAGCAGGTATCTTTTTCGAGAAACTATCGCAAACGCTTCAATACCTTACTCAAATGTGTATGGAAGACAGTAGGTGGAAAGTGACCAGGTACAATACGTCTCACCATTATTCCGAAAGGCGTTGAACACTGCTGTACCACATCGTCGCCTGCTAACCATTGCACGGCACTGATGTTATCAGTGTTTTTACTTGTAGAAACGGGCGCGCAGTACAAAACGGTTGATGTTTAACAAAAACGATCGTTAGTGAGAGCAGGCGTTACTTGCAGTGGAAACAACGACTGCTGAAATTCAGTTTTGCAGGTCAGCCACAAGTCGCTCTCAGTATTCTTTTGTTTCGTTTTTATTGACTGGTTTCGCTGAGAAATTTAAAAACTAATGTGTCAGTGAGGTGTACAAGGAAGCATAAGGGGACCTCTAATGTTCTCAATATAAATAAACTACCGGATAGTGGCAGCAGTGCGTCCAGATTGTTTGGTGACGATGTAATCGTGTACAGGAAAGTATCGTCATTCGAAGTTTGTAAAGAATGACAAAGATTTAGACAGAATTTTCACTTCGTCTAATGCACAGCTGCTCAGATTGCAAAATTAGTAGCGAACATCTGTGGCATCTCACATTGTTGACACAATACTGGCAATGATAGTTGGCGTCTTCGGTTACTCGGTTACTCAGATACTCATCACAACGTCCCACTTTCTGGAGTACGTATTCGAGCAATATTATCGTACGAATTTAGTACATGAAAGTAAACGTGAATGAAATACTAAGTAAGAGGGGGGAAAAGGTACAAGCGATGTAACAAAGAGGGTATATATTTCTGTGAGAAAGGAAGTAGACGCTGTTTACTCTCTTTATGGCATTTATTCTGAGAATCGTTGTTGAATATATGAAATAGTCTTTTCGTTCATTCAACGTTTCAGTGGGTTGGGGTATGTATTTCTGTATATTTCACGTTCCTCTAGCATACTTAATTGATTGAATAAGGATTGTCGATAGCAGACCGTGATGTGTGTCAGAATGAGTTTATCTATAATGCAGATACGGTGTCACTGCAGATTCATAGTGTACTTAATTGTCATTGTAATGCGTGGTAACCGATCTCCATGCTCTACGTGCAGAGACAGTCTGGGCATTTGATCGTGTAAATATCGTGTGTTTGTTCAGTTTATTGCAACAATAAGGAACGATATTTTTTGTCATTCCATGTAGGCTTTCACGGCCAGCGTCTTCATCAGTAAACACTTCCGGGCTAAGTTGCCGTGGTCGGTCTGTAGAACTTCTTCTCCCTGACGTTTCGTTCTCAACTACGGAGAACATCTTCCGAGGTGAGTCAACGACTGGCTGCTAGGAGCTGGGGCCGCGGCTTACATGGATATCGTAGGTGGCGCCACCGCACGTCACGTGGCGTCAGTGTGCAGCTATCTCTGGCTATCGTCTGTTCTCTCGATTGCAGGCAATCGATTGTCACGTGATTGATGCAACGTCGACCGCCATATCTTATCCAATTTTAATCATTCTTCTTTACGATTAAAATTGTATTTATGTTTGTGGATTTCAATTGCTCTCTATACATACGTGTATAATAGTGCGACGCCCCCGCTAGCACGCTTGTTTCACCAAAGTTTATTTCGCCATCTCCATCCTTAAAAACATGTTCCGCTACTGCCGATTTGTCGATATGTCCCAAGCGACAGTTTCTTTTGTGCTCCGTCAACCGTGTATTGATGCTTCTTTTTGTAGTTCCTATGTAAACCCTGCCACAACTACACGGAATTTTATATACCCCTGGGGTGGCTAGGGGGTGACGAGCATCTTTTGTTGATCTTAGTTATTCACTAATTTTCTTAGTCGGTCTAAAAATGGTCTCTACCTTAAACTTGCCTAGTACTTTCCCAATGCGATCCGTGATATTATGGATGAACGGAAGAAATACTTTTCCAGCTGATGGTTGTTGCTGTCTCCTACACTTCATTGAGAAATTGAGGGAAATTACTTTCGGTCCTAATGACATCCTTGTCAGTTTTGATATAGTGTCTTTGTTCACGATGGCTCCAGTTGATGAAGCTCTCTCCCATATAGTCGATATGTTCCCTACTGATAAAGTAGCCTTGTTCCAACACTGTCTATCCTCGACCTATTTTCAGTACAATGGTGAATTTTATGAACAGATCGATGGGGTAGCCATGGGAAGCCCTTTAAGTCCCGCAATTGCGAATTTATTCACGGAATATTTTGAACATCAAGCACTGCAGTCGGCCAAAAAAAGCCCCTCGAAGTGGTATCGGCATGTGGATGATACTTTTGTAATATGGAATCATGAGGAAGAAGACTTGAATGATTTCCTGATACACTTAAATAGCATCAGCCCAAAGATTAAATTTACTATGGAGAAGGAGAAGAATGGACAACTTAACTTCTTGGATGTATCAGTTATCTATCAAACGGGCGGATGGGACCTTAGGCCATAAGATTTACAGGAAAGGTACACATACTGATTGCTACCTCCATAAGAACTCAAACCACCACCCTAGGCAAAAGAGGGGGGGTCATAAAAACACTAGTGGATAGGGCCAATAATATTTGTGAACCAGGCTACTTACAAGAAGAACTAAATCATTTACGAATGGCCTTTGCTAAAAATGGTTATACGAAAAACGAGATTAACCGAGCACTTCACCCAAATAGAAAAATGCCTAAAAATAGGAGACAGCAACAACCATCAGCTGGAAAAGTATTTCTTCCGTTCATCCATAATATCACGGATCGCATTGGGAAAGTACTAGCCAAGTTTCAGGTAGACCATTTTTAGACCTACTAAGAAAATTAGTGAATAACTAAGATCAACAAAAGATGCTCGTCACCCCCTAGCCACCCTAGGGGTATATAAAATTCCGTGTAGTTGTGGCAGGGTTTACATAGGAACTACAAAAAGAAGCATCAATACACGGTTGACGGAGCACAAAAGAAAATGTCGCTTGGGACATATCGACAAATCGGCAGTAGCGGAACATGTTTTTAAGGATGGAGATCACGAAATAAAATGTGGTGAAACAAGCGTGCTAGCGAGGGCGTCGCACTATTATACACGTATGTATAGAGAGGCAATTGAAATCCACAAACATAAATACAATTTTAATCGTAAAGAAGAATGATTAAAATTGGATAAGATATAGCGGTCGACGTTGCATCAATCACGTGACAATCGATTGCCTGCACTCGAGAGAACAGACGATAGCCAGAGATAGCTGCACATTAACGCCACGTGACGTGCGGTGGCGCCACCTACGATATCCATATAAGCGGCGGCCCCAGCTCCTAGCAGCCAGTCGTTGACTCATCTCGGAAGATGTTCTCCGTTGTTGAGAACGAAACGTCAGGGAGAAGTAGTTCCACAGATCGACCACGGCAACTTAGCCCGGAAGTGTTTACTGATAATACTTTTTGTGTTCACTGTCTAGTAGCCCATTTTAATGTTACAGGGTTTGAATTGGTTTATTTCCTGTTACGGGATTTACTAAATCAAATTTAACAGCGAGAAATGACAATGAAATCGTTGACAATAGAGTCTTAGCTCAGAAACGAGTTGGACGTAAACTGATGATGACGAAAAAGGCGAACTGCTTAAAAGTACATGTCTAATCCGTAATGCATACAGCAGAGAGACAAGTAGAAACTGGAACAGGCATAAAAGAAAAAAAGGAAGGAAACTTAGGGGTTAAGGTCTCGTTGACGAGGAGGGGAGGGGGGGAAGTGGCTATTAGCTTTCGAAGGTACTACCCGGTATTCACGTAGAGCGATTTAGGGAAATCAGGGAAAGCCTAAATCTGAATGACTGGACAGAAATTTGAACTGGTCCCGGATACGAGTCGAATGTATTACCACTGCCCCACTTCATCGGCTGCAGAATAGAGTGACGGAGCAACAACATAGAGGAATATTCAGTCAGGACGGGGATTCACAAAGGGGGGAAATCAGTAAAAGCAGTTAAGTTTGTTGAGCTCCAAATTGGTCTGAAAGTTCTTCTCGTGATTTTTAGCTACATGGCAGGCTGAAGGATAGATTATACTCACGCATCTTTATTTATGTAATGTACGGCAATACAAGCTGAACTGCAACTAACATGCATGAATTGCACAATTTTACAAGAAAAATAGAACTAAACAACTGAACCTACAAATTAATATTTAGCTCTTCAATCCATTCAAGGTCTGCCTCAGTCACTACAAAGAAATCTAGATTCTCAAGGTAAACTCGTCTGCTACAGCCTGTTAAAATTAGTTTGATGGTCTCACGTTCATTGCCACTGTATACTGAGAAGATGAAGCCGAGGCTTCATGCACATATACCATGGTCTGTAAGATCTCATTTAATTGTTTTCCAAGCGCGTGGTGGTTATTCTATGACGGCTTGGTCTTGTGCCAGATATTATGAGATCCAGTATTCCCAGCAGGCGATATTACTCCCCGTTTCTGACAATTTCCTGCTCTTTTTAAAACGTCATCACCTGCAACGATTCTGCCAATATTATAGGCGACTGCCTAGATTTTAATTGCCTCATTCTAAGAGGAGGCACATCGTAATGGATTGGGAGCTGTGGAATTTTAATAAACATTTCAAATTTCTTGAAGACAATTCTGTTTTTCGAGAACCTGGTGACGCAATGTGGCTCAGGGGTGGTAACCGGCAAAGAGTAATAGATGTAATGCAACATTTACTTCTCATTGCTGAATTTAGCTGAACATCGATTTTTCTCGGTTGTGAGCTGTTAAGCCGCACTGGAGCACAGTACTCACCAGCAGAGAAGACGAGTCTTTAGGAAGAACATAGTTGTGGTCTGGTTCTTGCACCCCATGAGGTACCACTCATCTTCTGTATGATGGTGTTGAGCGATCTCAGCTTCCCTACGGTATTCCTGCCATTCTTGTACGACAAAGTTCTATAAAGAGTTTCTTCTAAAGATTTCTACTCTATTTTCATCCGGAAACCAAGTTTCTTGAAGCTTGTTCAATGGAAAGCGGAAAAGGTGAAAATCTGAAAGCACTAGATCAGTTGACTAAGGTGGGTGTGACTTCCCAGCTCCAACTCCAGTACAGTGTTTTGTAAGTCTAGCAGTATGCAGACAGGCGTTATTGTGGAGTAGCATAACTTTGCTAAGTTCTCCTGGTCGTTGTACTTGGATTGCGTCTGCGAGAAGTCTCAGTTGTTGACAATAAACGCCAGCAGTGATGGTTACACCCCGAGGAAGCAATTAGTAGTACATTACATCGTCGCTGTTTCATCTGATGCGTAACATTCTTTTGCGGATGCGCGCAGATGTTTGTATGGGGAGTTGCAGCTTTTATTTTTCTTACGTCAGCTTAAAGACATCATCTCTCTTCGCCAGTAAAGATGCGTGATAGGAATGGTCGGTGTTGTTCACGAGCCAGTTGATAACGAGAAAGCACAGACGGCCGGCCGGAGTGGCCGTGTCGCGGGTTCGAATCCTGCCTCGGGCATGGATGTGTGTGATGTCCTTAGGTTAGTTATGTTTAATTAGTTCTAAGTTCTAGGTGACTGATGATCTCAGAAGTTAAGTCGCATAGGGCTCAGACCCATTTGAACCAAAGCACAGATGTACGTGTAGCCACCCGCTGATAACTGTGATTTTCGCTTAGAGCATGCGTTACCGATACACTCAATTTGTGAGCCTTGCCCATTGCATGCAAATGTCGCACGATAGTAAATGATCACAGTTCATGATATTTTCCAGTTCTTGAGTACACAGACGTGGATCGTTGTGCATTAATGCGTTTAAACCATCTTCATCAAACATCGAAGGCATTCCTGATGATGAAGGGTCACTTACGCCAAACGATTCTCCTTAAAACGAGAAAACCATTTCCTTGGCGTGCTCTGTCCAATAGCAGTATTTTCATACATGGCGCAAAGTTCCCTCCTGCCTCCACTGCTGTCACCCCTATACTCAACTCACACAAGAATGTGTTAGAAATTTCTCCAGTTCACATTCCACTTTCTAGCGTCCACAGCTCCACTCACTGTCTATAAATGCCAAAATGACAGGTAATAAATAAACCCACTGCAGCCGAAATACCAACATGCAAAACAAAACCACTACTAATCGGCTGAATAAATGAGGGAAATCTTCGTACACGTCAGAGTCCCCATCCTGTCTATCGCTCGTGGTAACTAATTCCCCCCTCATGCTGCACTACAGTACTACCCACGCATCAGGGATATCGGGCCTCTGTGTGAATGTGACTCCCTGGCACACCGTAGCGCGAAGCGGCACGCACAGTACTATTTTTATTATACGTTATAGGAATACCAAGAATAATATTAGCAGCGACGTACTGTCAACAGTAGGGAGAATTTATACAGTCGATTTTTGTATGGTGAAACGTTCTGAGATATTAGTGATGGCAAATGTACAGTAGGCTGTGTCGTGATGACAACATAACCACCATGATGGAAACATTCAAAATGCGTTTCGTTGCCGTATGCAGTGATAAACTACGATCGCTTTACCACAAAAGGGATCCACACGCTGCTTCCTACAGAGAAGAAAAACGAAAAAAATGAAGTTACGTGCAACCAGCGTTTTGTAAGGTTGCCGGCCGTACTCCATAGCAGTAAATTTTCCTTCTCTTGTAGAAATGCTGTAACACCCTCCTTACTGACTGACTTGAACACTTCCTCAAAACCAATAGCATAATGCTAGACTTGCTACCACGGGTTTGATCCACATGCAAGTATTACGTGAACTAAAATTGGACAATGCTGTTCTTGCAAATACACTATTGAGAACCAACATTCTCAGCTGACATACATTTTGCATAAGAAACAAGAAATTAGGGCTGATACAGAGACGACAACACAGTGGTTTTTACCCATTTATCTGTTTTTGCGAGTGGCACATGGTGCCATACTGTGGTTTGCGGTATATGTGTATTCTAAAAATTTTGGAAGAGGTGTCATTAGCAGTGGGACAATGCTTATATCAGGACAGTTTGTTACTGCAATTGCCTACATTTAAGGGCAAGCATACGTTCAGGGGCAGCCTACTGTTCTCTTTTGACTGACAGGTTCTTAACTTATTGTTCGGTCAAGTGGTTTTCCAAGAAACTCCCATCATCCCCCTCCTCCTCCCCCATCCCTCTGGGAAATCCTCTCGCTAATAGAAGCACACTTTTTATTACAATTTTATTGACTAGTCATTTAACTTGATCAATTAATTAACTGCTCCGCATCTGGGAAACCCCCAAGCCCACCCCCTCCCCTACCTGGAAATTGGTGGGAAAGACTCACTTGATAGCCCATTTGGCAGGAAATCAATAGCAGTGTATGGAATATTGTCTAAACAATTTAGACAAGGTGGAGAATATTGTTTGTTTATTTGCAGAATACAAGATAGTGTATGGAATGTAGTTTGTTTATTTAAGGAATTTGGCAGGAAATACACAGCAGTGTATGGAATATTGTTTAAACAATTTCTGGTAGACAAGACAATTTGTGGAATATTGTTTATTTGAAGAATATTTAAACAAGTGCAACACTTCTTTTATTCTGATAGTGTATGGAAACGCTGAGTGAGCTTAGTTTATATTTGCCACCAGAGTCAGGGATGTTAACTCTGTTGTTTTTTTTTTTTTTTTTTTTTTTTATTTTCCTCCGTTTTTCGAAGTACACTGGTGTCTAATCACAGACGGGAAAATCAGAACAATTACATATCTCAAAAGTTAATGACATATTTCGAAACCCATCGCCACTTTCTGCAGATGGACAAATTACTAGAATCTCAGCAGCAAACTATTTTGTACAGATCGAGAAACGTACGGCAGTCAGATTGCACTGAACAGTTAAGCCCTACAAATGGGGTCCACAGGTCATGAATGATATGAAGTGCAGTATAATAGCCACCGTTTGGGGGTCTCCCGTGCATATGTCTATCGTCAGGGCATCGACAAGGAGTTCAAACCCGCCCAGTGTCCTAATTACAGACTATGTTATTAAATACCACTGACCACAGACCGCATATCGGCCTCCGTTGATCTCGCGGCCCCCAAACAAAGCATCAGCTGGTGGCATTCTGTTGATCGGGAAATTCCAGACTCGCTTCCTATCTCCGTCTTTCTCAAGAGGTCACTCCCTGTTTGCTCATGTCAACCAACGTCCGAAACATGCAGACGGAGGTCTTCATCTCTCCTCAGAATACAGTGTTGCTATTGGCTAATGCTGGAAACAAAGGGAGAGCTGACGAAATTTGTGTCAACAGTACAGTGAAATAAGCCATTTGCACTACCCTATCAAATTAATTATTCAACAGTTTACAGGAGTCAAATAGCCTTCTTCATAATAAAACATATTTTCAACGTTTGAGTATTTCACAAACATTATGCAAATCAAGTAATGAAATCTCCACCACAAATAGATCATAGTGCTAAATATATCTGAGTTTTGTATGCAACAATGTTTGAGAGCACAAACACCCTCATCCACCACGCTACCAATCACACAAAGCAGCAATCACGAGGCAAGTGCCATTCAATGTCTACAGGATGGCCCACATCTGCACTGGCCGAGAGACAGACCCACACCTGCGCAGGCCGTGCATGCCTGTACCGAACGCATGCGTGCACACAATACGACTATTGGAAACAATAAATTGATCACCTGGGAATTTGACGTTGTGATTGGGTTTTTAAAGCACTATAGAATTCCTAAATTGGTCCTCTCTGCCACATTATGGAGGAGGAGGAAGGGTCTACCACATGATACGGTAGAGGCAACAAAAAATACCATTGCAGGACAGAGTTCACTGCGATATATTGAGAAGCGCTAAAACGAGACACTTAAACCACGATCCAGTCCGTAGCAATAAGCTGTCATGGCTAGATGTCGGAGACAACTGAAAACACTCGCAGATTCCGCACACTCCTTACCCGAGCTTCACACCCAGCGCGCCTGCACTGATGTACACCTCCAGTGCATCCAGGGATGATCGGAGTGGTAGGAATTCGGATGTTATCAATATATCCACCATCATTTTGAATCTTCTCTCACGCAGCACACACATGTCCGCTTCTGTCACGCTCAACCAGCACACTGGTCACTTCGCCAGCCGTCGCTGCCATGGACGAGATCGGACAGGTTGTCGCATTTTTTTGTACCTGTCACAGGCTGAGCTAATCCGTTAATTCTGGTTGCCAACTCCTCATGACCTCCACTGCATCCAGCTGTGGTGCATTGTGAAACAAGCGACTGCAGCTTGGACAGCCGGCCGGGGTGGCCGAGAGGTTCTAGGCGCTACAGTCTGGAATCGCGCGACCACTACGGTCGCAGGTTCGAATCCTGCCTCGGGCATGGATGTGTGTGATGTCCTTCGGTTAGTAAGGTTTAAGTAGTTCTAAGTTCTAGGGGACTGATAACCTCAGAAGTTAAGTCCCGTAGTGCTCAGAGCCATTTGAACCATTTTTGCAGCTTGGACATCTCCACATCTTCTAAACAACTCCATCCCGACATAGACCTACCAGAATGAGATTTTCACTCTGCAGCGGAGTGTGCGCTGATATGAAACTTCCTGGCAGATTAAAACTATGTGCCGGACCGAGACTCGAACTCGGGACCTTTGCCTTTCGTGGGCAAGTGCTCTAGCACTGAGCTACCCAAGCACGACTCACGCCCCGTCCTCACAGCTTTACTTCCGCCAGTATCTCGTCTCCTACCTTCCAAACTTTACAGAAGCTCTCCTGCGAGAGTCTCGCTCCGGCACACAGTTTTAATCTGCCAGAAAGTTTCATAGACCTACCAGTTTCAGACATCCACTTTACCCAATCCGATGCAGCTTTGTTGTTGACCATACACTTCGCATTCCTCACACGAAATGTATATTACCCCGTATTATCCCTTTTATACGAGTTACTTTCGAAGACAGAAGGAATCGTGATGTACACACGTTCTCACATCGCTGAAGTACCGTACTTGTGAAAATCCTCTAACAGTATGGCATAGGGTACATTTCCTCTAAGTAGGAAAAGATCTTTTCTTATCTGTTACGTCATGTTTCACAGCACTAGAACATTAAAATCATTTTAGGCTCATGATGGAGTGCTAAGATCTACCTCTATTAGAGAACACCTCACTTACGACCAATTTCCAGTGAGTCCCTGGGAGTAGGAGAACGGTGGGTGACATTTAGTGTAAGTAGCCCAAGTGTGTAACTTGACAAGGGAAGTTCTTACTGGTTGCCTTGAGATAATATTGTTATCTCAGCTTGTTCTCTCGTCGCTTATCTACTTATGTCACGCTGTAGAAAAACTGCTGAACGTGAAACAATCACATAGATTCAGTTGTGAGCAAAGCAAATGACAGGTTTGGTCAGTGTTAAGACTTGCGGAGTGTAGTTTCTGTACAGTTCAGACATTAAAAGACGCTTGTACAGTGCATACTGGAATACTTCTAATGTCTGTGTGATCCATTTAAAGTCTGGCTGATGGATGGCGTAGAAGGTATACAAAGAACAGCAATGCTAAATGTCAGTCCTGTTCACCTAGCGGAAGAGTCCAATGCAGTGGTCGAAAATATTCGACTAGCAAACACGCAATTCACGAAAACATACGTGGAAAATGTCAAGCACGGGCTATAAGTATGGAATTCACCTATATTCTTAAGTTTAGTGCCCCTTTAAAGTTAGGTTAACTAGGTTCATATCAACTAACATGGAGGCAAGTCATCTAAATTTATTGCCACGCTCCATCCGTTGATAGGACGCGAAGATAACTTAATAAATGGCACAATAAAAACCACATTCTATCACGTATATTTAGAGATTAGCGAAGTATAACATTATTGTAGAAACTTTCTGGGATATAGAGATTGAAAACAACGTTGTGACCAAGTATCCTCAGTACCTACCGTATAACTGACTTAGCAACGACTTATGAAGTTGTTTCGTCGTACGAAATTAGAAAGAAACCTTTAGTACTGGGATCCAGTTGGCTTTTACTGTAGCCACAATCCAGTTTCTTGACAATTTCTTCCACGCTTTCTTTGAATTCTAGCTTCCTCGGATGAAAGCGATTAAGATTCCAAAAACGGTGAATGCAACGAATGGAAAGAGTACTCTTTAACAAGGCGCTGACGAGCGGCTGTAACACGTCAGGGAAGAAAGAGCGCTGCTGCCTTAGGCGGTAACAATTTATCGCAGACTTGACGCTAATGGTCAAGCTTACTCCTCTATTGGGGCCAGACGTTGATCGATGGGGAGACTCTGGTACCCCAAGCTAGGATACACGCAGACTGGCATTAATGAAATCACGCACTAAGACTTATAACGACTGAACTTTACAAGTATCATGGACATCCTCGTATTTCTAATGAAAACTGAGACAGTGACCCCTATGTCATTAAAGCATGCAAAATTGCTCCATGTCCGTCTTAATTTTTTCGCGACTGGAAAAACGAAAAAAATCATCGCTAATTCACTTTTCTGTTATGGAAGTGCCATGCGGCGCAAGTGAGTAGTCTGTCATATACGGATATTTTACTGGTAAGAATGCAAAAATAAGTTCTAATTGCTATTCTGAGAACTGCTTGCTTCTGCCCCGAAAGTATGCCAGATGTAAATTCTCAGGTGCATAGAAAAAAATCGGTATATTCCGACCGTCAGTCAGTAATAACAGAAAAATAGCTGTGTAGCAAAACCAGTTTATTAAATCAATAAAAGTTTTGTCTATTTTTCCACGCAATCCTCACAGACTTCTGGTCACTTTTGTCATCTTCTTAAGAGTATTTTTATCTCCTCAACGAAGAATTCCTTACCTTAAACTTAAAGCCAGTTTCGTACTTCGGTTACCTCTTTTTTTCAGTTGAATTCTGTGAAACGCAGAGCGTCTTTCGTCGGACCAAATTAATAAACTGTCAGACAGGTTAAAATGCAGTACAAACATAATCACCTTTGCTATCAAAACGATTTTGAGCTCAGTGCAAATGCGAATTAACCTTAGATTTTTGTGATAACTGTAAGCTCTCTGGGAAGCCACGTGCCACAAGTCTTCCTGTAGTTAAATTTGATTTCAATGATTTAATGAGTTTTGACAACATTTATTTTTAGCAATTTTTCAAGTGTAACTAGTCGATCTTGTTTTAAAAGTGCATTAGTACGAGGCCGCTACTGTTACCGGAAGCCCGCAACGGTGCTCGTCGGTCACGATTTTGCGGCAAATTTTAAACTTTTCGACCCACGCGTAAAAACTCGCACGGATCATGCAACTATTGCCATATTTCTTCATCCAAGAGAATATTACTGGCGGTTGAACATTTCCCGAAAATACAAATCAGATAACAGAACGTTGTCTCCCAAAAAAGACTTTCGTCGAGCTGACATGTCATGGTTGCTAAAAACTCCGTCCCAAGAGGCCTCAGAAGGCCCAACGGTACCGACCGACTGCCGTGTCATCCTCAACCGATAGGCGTCACTGGATGTGGATGTGGAGGGGCATGTAGTCAGCACACCGCTCTCCCGGCCGTTGTCAGTTTCCGTCACCGGAGCCGCTACTTTTCAATCAAGTAGCTCCTCAGTCTGCCTCACAAGGGCTGAATGCACCCCTCTTGACAACAGCTCTTGGCGGACCAGTACAGTCACCCATCAAAGTGCTAGCCAAACCCGACAGCGCTCGAATTCGGCGATCTGACTGGAACCGATGTTAATACTGCGGCAAGGCCGTTGGCTGATCGTTACTAGACTTTAATCATTTGTTGGTTCAATACTTACATGAATAGAACATTTAACATCTTTGCAAGTTTGTCAACTAACAATGAAGTTTAAATTCCCTGTATTAGGCGTTGCCTTGACTGTATAAGTTCTTTAATTACTGAATAACCCTCGTATATGACGACATAACATATGCAATATGTGAAAATACCTCGTTGTTCTCTAAGCCTTACAGCCGCTCGTACATAGCAGGACACAGCGAATGTGTGGTCCATTGTATTGATTGCCATGCAGTTCGCATTTAGTAAAGTCCGCTGTGTATTACCTTTCAAAAAGCGGAAAATGTTGCTGCCCTGAAACACATGAAGGTGACATGATGTTCAGAGGTACTTAAACTGGAGTCATCTCAGGCTTAGTGTATTGCTGCTTGAAAATATTGAACGACGGCGTGCTGAAAAGTAATGCCTCAGAATTTTTTTTGTGAAAACTCAACGCCTTCTAATAAAGCAAACTTTATTAACATCCTACGTCTTTGTTCTTCGTGTCTGCATATTTATTCCTCAACGTAGTCACAGGTTGTCCTCGAAGGTGTTTAAGTTACGAAAGCAGTTTAAATTGGCTGGGGGCCCAATCGGGACTGAATGGAGGATGATCGATGACAGTGAACCAAAGAGACAGTGAACCAAAGACTTCGGACTGTTGCAGATGTCACAGCGCTCGTGTTTGTGGTCTGGCATTGTCGTGCTGAAGGAGAGGATACTCCATCTGTCTAAGAATTCTTCGAATTCGGAACTCGATGTTACTCACACATCGACGTAGTTTCTTTGGACACCGCCATGTTACACCATACAATTCGGAGCCCTCTAGCGGTAGAAGGTCGCAACTTCCACCAACGACGCGGGAAAGTCAACCGAGTAATATGAATGATACTGAGAACAGAATAAAATATTGGGAGGCATTACTTTCCAGCTCGCTCTCGTATCTGCTACGCTAATAGACCCGTGACAAGAGAACGACTGGAAACAGCGGCCTAGTCAGATGTCAGTGTGTCTCTCGATCATCTTTATGCGACTGACAGCAACAGATTGTTTAAAAGTTAAAACCGAAAATTTGTTGAATTTAGTATGGATCGCAGTGAGGTGCCGCAGGTGATGGGCATCAGTGTCTGAATTACCGTTGGCCATCGTTTCATGGTTTCCTTTCAGCAGTAATATTCGAGCACTCGGCTCAAGCTACTAAGGCCACGTCCGATTTTCTCACGCATATAATTTGTGCCATCTACCCGAAAGTTCATTTGAACACCCCCTAACTCCTTTCGATCTTTAAAGTGACTTACTACCAAGTAATAGGGGGACTTCAAGTTTAACGTTGGCATGTTTCACGTACACGATCAGATCAGAAGTATCGGGACACACCTATTTAATGCGGAACTGACCACTAGGGATCACTCGTGGCGGATCCGCCAATACAGAAGCTGCAACAACAGAATGGGTCCGTCAGGAGAGCTCAGCGACTTAGAATGTCGATTAGTCATTCAGTATTACACGAGTAATGAATCCATCCGGAGATTTCCAACCCTTCTAAAGATGTCCAAGTCTACAGTTGATGGTGTGACTGAAGTGGGAATGCTAAGTAACAACAGCAAAAGGAAGACCAGGTTAGAGCATTAGTGAAGGTGGCTGTAAAAAAAAAAAAAAAAAAAAATCACGTGACATCAGCAGAAGGAATCACTGGTGGAGAGCTAAAGTGCTACCAGCAGTTCAGATAGCAAAATGACTACGCATAGGCAGTTCGTAAATACAGGATATAATGGCAGAGCAGCTCCACAGAAGCCACATTGCTCTATTGTCGGTGTTAAGCGACGCTTGAGGTGCTCTGAAGACCGACGCCACTGGACAGTGAATGACTCTAAACGAGTGATTTGGAGTGATGAGTCACGTTATACCCTGTGGCAGTCCTAGGCAAAGGTTTAGGTTTGGTGAATGCCTCGAGCACGTTACCTGCCATCGCGTGCAGTGCCAGTAGTGACGTGCGGAGGAGGTGGTGGTACGGTATGCGGGTGTTCCTCGTTGTTAAGCTGCTGTCCCCTTATTCAACTTCAGAAAACTATAAATGCGGAAGGATATGAACACATTTCACGGCATTGTGTACAACGGGCAGTAGAGGAATAGTTCTGAATCAATGATTGATTGTACCATCCTGACAATGTAGCAGGTTCCTATGGTTTCGTGTCTTAAGGAAGAACGGGCTGCCGTTCATCCACAGGTATCGAGACATCCCACTGAAAGTGTCATCACCAGAGTTCAAGGCAGCATGAATGCGAAGGATGGACATACCCCATATGAACGTCCGCTAATAAGTGTCCGGCAAATTTTGATCGGGTAGTGCATGTGAATCATTGCCAGAAGTGAGTAAAGATACAACCGACAGAATAATTCAAAGTTAATTCCGCAGAAACTGAAGCAGCACGATAGGAACACACAAAGCCAAAATTAGAGAATGACACTTAAAGGACCTAGCCAGTTAGTTACTGAGCCGCTCATAGAATGAAAGCAGCATTTTCCACACGCAGCTGACGTCGCAGGAAATACTCCGTAAGCAGTGGACTTGGGATGACACAGGCTAAACAAAACAATAAAATTGAAAATATCTTGAGACAGATCAGAGAAAAAACTTCTCACAACCCGTTAAGAGAGATACTCGTTATTTTAATGGCGAAATTTAAATTGAGATCTTCATCTCCTCATAGCCCTATTACTATTAGATTCCATAATGAGCGGAATTCACAGGAAACAGTAGCAACCGCACAATAACCGGCAGGAATAGTATGAAGTAATATGAAACGGAACTACCTCACACAACTGGCTCTAGGAAAATAAAGTGCTAGGCTGAGTTTCATGATAAGAATCCTAAGAAACCGTAGTTCACACAAGAAGTAGCTTACAAAACGCTCGTTCAACCGATTCTTGTGTATTGGGTTTCAGTGAAGGACAGTTAATCGGCCGGCTGAAGTGTCCGAGCGGTTCTAGACGCTCCAGTCTGGAACCGCGCGACCGCTGCGGTCGCAGGTTCGAATCCTACCTCGGGCATTGATGTGTGCGATGTCCTTAGGTTAGTTAGGTTTAAGTAGTTCTAAGTTCTAGGGGACTGATGACCTCGGATGTTAAGTCCCATAGTGCTTAGAGCCATTTGAACCATTTTTGACACTTATCAGGTGGGCATATAGACAAGTATAAAGAGTGCGCCGCGCTGGGTAGCCGCGAGGTCTGAGGCGCCTTTAGCGCTCCGTGCGGCTGCTCACGTCGGAGGTTCGAATCCTTCCTCGGGCAGTGTGTGTGTGTGTGTGTGTGTGTGTGTGTGTGTGTGTGTGTGTCTCCAAAGCGTAAGATAGTTAAAGTTAGATTAAGTAGTGTGTAGGCTTAGGGACCGATGACCTCAACAGGTTGGTCCCATAAGACCTTACCACAAAGTTTATAAAGAGTGCGTTGAGTTTTAGCGAGATCGTTTAACACGTGCTACAGTTTAATGGAGATACTAAACTGACTCAAGGGCAGTCGCTACAAGAGATGATGTCAATGACAAAGAGGTTTCTGGTTAAAATACTGGCAGCATATGTTCTAAGATGAATCGGGCAATAAATAACTTTTTCATTCGAAAATATCACCCCTGGGAAGATCAGAGATTAGACTTCTTGGGAAGGTTTACTGACAGGCATTCTTCTCGCTCACCTTTCACGAACAAAATGGAAGGGGTAAATCATAGAAGTACTTTCCACTTGAGCAGTAGGCTCTATAAAAGTAAATACTAGTTTATTCTGGCAAACATGTTTCTCGTATCAAATTTGCAGGCACATCTGAACCAGAATTGACTATTGAAACGGACGAGAATATTTTTACACCTGAACTTCAGTAAAAATTTGTTGATCTACTCTCGCTCCTTAAGAGTAACAGACTCGCTGGTACTTAGTCACAGAACTAGTCATTGTATGTATTGTTTACATAATGCCGAATTATAAAATAGCGGAAGCCTGAGATGTTTTATAGTATAGTCCTATACTTGAAAGTATGGTATTGCAACGAAAGGCTCTGAACTACGACTTGAACCGGTGTTCAAAATAAAAGGAAACTTATCTGCTCAGAGTAAATAGAAGCCAAGCCGTTCACGGCTTAGATTTTAGGACCTGCCAAGGCAGGAACTGCGCCACTGGACATCATCTGTGGCGGCTTTACGGCTCATAAAACAGAATCAGATAGCTCGAAAAGTTTGGTTTCCGTGCAGAAATAGCCGACTGCGTAAAAGAGTTTCACTACTGGACTCGAGTTCCAATAACAGTGGCGGGTGTAAACGCAAAAACTTGTTTACGCTAAGGTGGCAGTTTCAGACTCCAGCTTTCAACACTAATTTAAGTTTTTCACGGTTTGCTAAGTCATTTAAGGCACGGCAATTCCATTTCCCGTTTAAAGTCAGTTCTGCGCAAGTATTAATCCAGCTTTGTCGTACCTGCAGATAACTGTGCTAACTACAGTCGTACAAAGTCTTGATCAAGGCCTTTTAATGTAATGTTGTCGGCAAGTGGAATTTTATTACGATGATACTAAATATGTTACGATGTGATGTGGTTCGTCATTGCTCATTGTAGTACAGAATATTTAGAGCTTTTATATGGAAAGTTTTAGCACACACATTCAACTAAAACCGTGTATTCTATAATGTCAGCAGCTGCCTGAAAATTGGTTCTCCACTTGGTTTCTACGGAAAATCGGTAGATGTTCGCCTGCACTGCTCCATAAGTGGCGTTAGGAAAATGCAACAGACGTAAGCTTTCGCCGGGCAGCCGCTTCAAATCGTGACCTGCATGTGCAGAGCGAAAGCGGCATTGCAACAGTGAATTCGGCATACCGAAACCGTCTGTGACTGATGGAAAGCTGTTCGTGCAGTGACCCATCACTGAGATTTGCAAAGCGTCTTGCACTAAGTTTATTTAGCATACAGCGCAAAATAAAGCAATGTCAACATACAGCTACGCAATATTGGGAGTCAGTAAGGGTAACAACAGAAGAGGGCACGAGAACGAGGACCTTATATCCAGATGACATCATTTTACGACTGCTACTTCGCTTCTTATCGTATGTCTGACAAATAATTTAAACACAGACAGGCAGATAATGAGAGCACGATACTCGAATTGCCTAGCAGTATCTCAAAATGGCATTATTATGTGTTGTATGCCCAATTAAAACGATTACTAAACATCCAGTAGCTCAAGTACGTCAGATGGGTAACATCAAAGTACCTCAAACCATAGAGGTGTTTGTATACAGTCGTGCAGCTCTTCCCCCCTTTAGATGAAAATCGGACAGTTGTAGCTGTCAAGTGAATTGAACCACGCTTATATATCATGATAAACCATTGACTCCAATGTGATATTTGAAAAGATTTAATTTAGCTTCCTGATTTTATTACGAGGGTTTTAATTCCGCAACTGTTAACTAGGTTCTTGCATACATCTCCTTTGTTGCGCCGTCTTGAAAGCAGCTTTCCTAAAACTTATCTTTTCCTGCACTTGATTCATCGACATTTCTGCTGTTCCAGTTATTGACCGTTTTGACTTTGTTTCTGACACTTATGTTTATCACACTTATGTTTATCACACTTATGTTTATCACACTTATGTTTATCACACTTATGTTTATCACACTTATGTTTATCACACTTATGTTTATCACACTTATGTTTATCACACTTATGTTTATCACGATTCTCTTCACACAAATGTCAGTATTATCTCTTAGTTACAATTCTTCCTCACATTCCCTTGGCTCCCAAAATTACTCGCTAGGAATGCAAGCTCAGTACATGCGGGGACTCATTTCCTGAGAAAGAAATCGTATAGCCGTTCAAATGCACTTACGTATACTTTCCTTGCCTACTCTATTTTCATGCAGAGTGGCTAAATAGGAAATTGTATCTACGCTTTGGTTAGTACTATACTATCAAGAACTTTCCTTGGCATATTTAAACTATGGAATAGGTCCGGCTTAATAGTTTTCTCCGTGCGAGATTAAACAGCCTGCTCGCGGGTCACGAACGTAATCGATGTGAACTGTACAGAATGCAATATGGTTACTGAAAAATTGAAGTTGTATTTTCTGCCGCACTATATGATCCAGACGTCCTGTAGTTGAACGTACTTCTGGAAAGAATAGTATCTTACACCCGATCCGTCGGTTGCGGTGTTTCTATGACGACAAGTGCAGGATTGATAATTGTTAAACTGTTGACCTACCTTCGGATGTCACTTGGACTCAGCCTGCTGATCATTTTTTAACTGCTGTGGAATTGTTCTAGTGGATTATCTCAGATGTCAACGTTGTTCGGTTTTTCTTTTTTGAAATGTTGAGTAAATTTTGCGATTATTTATTTGCGTGCGTTTGATTACACAGTACATGCTTTTCAGGGTCGGTATTTATATGCTGTTTGTGTCCGTTATTTGCATAGTACTTGCTCACGTATGCATGTTCATCTGTTATTGAAACCAACTAATTACAAAATAAAAGTACCCGAAGACGACAACACAAACGTGCCGAAACGTGTCAAAAGGTCACCACTGGGGTTCAGTCGTTCCATTTCTCGTAACGAAGAATTCTGAATTTAATTCAATATATTTTCACTTTCAGCTATCAATTGTCAGCTTTTATTCGGATTGATAAGTTCTCTCGGTACCCAAGTAGTAACGCATTTTTACAAATTGCTTCAGCGAACAATATTACGTATCCCCATACGTGCCCCATATCCTCGTTTGCTTATGTAAACACTAGACAGGAAAATCATTTCCGCACTACAGTATGAGCCTACATTAATTTGTACATACTTCGTCGCAGCAAAATATTCCTCCTTTCGTCAGAAGGCAGGTTATTAAACGCTCTGTTGTTTCTCTTTAATGAATTCATCTAATTCCTGCCTTTCCTCAAATTATTAATAGTAAGTAATAAACATGTTTCTTGATTACAAAGTTTGTATACTCAGATATCAGGTCGTGTACTACACTATGCACACAGTCTTTCCTGAACTGCTTCTGCAGTTCATTCATTAGTACAGTACATAAATATGTAGAGAAGATCACCAGTCATTCTGGTACCAGAGGTATGTCAAACATGAGGCAAAGATACAGGAGCAGTGAATGCGTCATCTGTTACCTTCCACCGTCTTAGAACTTTGAATGGATTTGTCTCTTGTTGATGAGACAATACCGTTCAAGATACTATAGCTTCATAAAGATAGATAGAACTCCCCTTTACAGAAGGACTCCAATTTAATAGTAGGGGGTATGTAGCAAGAAAGATTAGGTATCAGGTTTACATTGGAAACTCCACATCATAATTATGATGATGAATTCATTTGTCTAGGTAGTATATTTAAGTGATGAACATTGCACGATCACAGGTCAACGTAAGCCATAGCACATATAAAATTCTGGTATATTAATAACCGGTGTAAACGCCAGAATTTTGACTGCGAACATGCAAACGTAAATGCATGTTGTTGTACAGGTGCCGGAGTCAGTTGGTGGGATCGAGTTCGACACCTGTTGCGCTTGGTGGGTTAATAAAAGGACGGTTTATGTTGTCCGTGGATGACGCTCGAGTTTTCGTCCGATGACGTCCCATATATGCTCGATTGGAAACACATCTGGTGATCGAGCAGGTCAAAGCAACATGTCGACATGTTGGGCTAAAATATCGGTATGCGGACGAGCGTTATCCTTTTGAAAACACCCACTGGAATGCTGTTCATGAATGGCAGCACAGATCAGCAGCCTGAAGTGCAGGTTGCGTGGGATAACCACGAGAGTGCGCCTGCTGTCATACGAAATCGCATACAAGAACGTAACTACAGATGTAGGTCCAGAGTGTTTAGCACGCAGACAGGTTCGTATGCAAGCCTTCAACTGGCCTCCTAACCAACACATGTCCTCCACGGCACCAAGCGGAACCAGTTTTCATCAAAAAACACAACAGACCTCCACCCTGCCCTCCACTGAGCTCTCGCTTGACACCTCTGTAATCACAAATGGCGATGTTTTGCGGTCAGTCTAATGCACGCTACAGGGCGTCTAGCTCGGAACTGTCATTGAAGTAACAGATTTGTAACAACCCGTTGTGTCAGCCGCTGACCAGACTGCTGCTACAGATACACTAGGATGCACCAGAGCCATACGACCCAAGACGATGGTAGAGCCACGTCGCCGTCCGCATCCCGGTGTTCCTGTGACCGTACATTTTCGTGACCACAGCAGCCAGCAATCTTGTACAGTGGCTACGTTCCTGTCAAATCGTCCTTCAGTACCGCAGGAGGAACGCCGAGCGTCTCGTAGCTCTATTACACGACCTCGTTCAAAGAGCTGATAGTGGCGTTCTTGACTTACATAAAACCACCATGACCAACCTCTAGTAAAAAACGTTCACGATAGTAAAACGTGTATTTAAAGCAAACCTGATTTGCATCCTCACAGTGGCCCCAGTAGCGCCTCTTCCATGGCTGGCTCGAAATTGGAATAAATATCATCTTTAAGATGTAGAAACACGTGGCAGAACTGTTTCCTTGTGTTGAGATTATTTCCGTCTGTGTAAATTTCCAGTAAGGACTTCAATCTGCTATCTTAAACACATGTCCTAATTGAAGATAAAGTTGCACGATGATTCTTACCACGACCGGTGTCGACTAGTCATCTTCAAGTTTCCGTGTCATGCCTTATTGTCTGCAGAATTGTTAACTTCCAAATTTACTTGTAGGTGGAAGGAAGGGTTACTTGTAGGTGATGTACACTCTGCTTAAGTTCTACATTTTTTCAGTTACTGAGAGCCCTTTTCTTTTGAACTAATATGGCGCAAAATAAATCGATGTTAGGCATTTTGTGAAGAATTTTCAGTTCTCCGCCATAATATTTTTTGTACCTCGCCAGTGGAAAAGACTATATAAGTTGTTCATCCAACGATCATTTCAGATGACAGTACATATATTTAGTGTGTGGAACGGAATTACAAATGGCAACCCTGGTCTTTACAGAAATAGCAATCCGCACATAGAGCAGGCTGTGAAGGAAACAAAATACAAATTTGGTTAGGGAAATAAAGTTCAGAGAGAAGAAATAAAAAAAGAGGTTTGCCGTTTGTTCCAGAATCGCCATGTCTTTGGCAAAGAACTTCGAAAAGCAGTTGAACCGAATGTCTTTATAGGAGGTTACAAGGTGAACATCAACAGGAATAAAAAACTTTCAGCCGGCCGGAGTGGCCGTCCGGTTCTAGGCCCTACAGTCTGGAACCGAGCGACCGCTACGGTCGCAGGTTCGAATCCTGTCTCGGGCATGGATGTGTGTGATGTCCTTAGGTTAGTTAGGTTTAATTAGTTCTAAGTTCTAGGCGACTGATGACCTCAGAAGTTAAGTCGCATAGTGTTCAGAGCCATTTTTTGAACCAAAAAACGTTAATAGGATATAATTACATAAATGAACTGATGTTCAGGGAATTAGATTAAGAAATGTGGCGCTGGACGAGTAAAAGAGTTCAGGTATTTGGGCAGTAAAATTACAGCCGCAGAAGTAAAGAGGATACAAAATGCGGACTGGCAGTAATATATTTCTCTTTTACAGGCAAGACATTTTGCTAACGTTGAATGTTGATTTGACTGTTACGAAGTCTTACAGGAAGTATTTGTTTGGAGTGTATCTTCATAAGCAGGTGAAAAGACGACAATAAACAGTACAGACACAAGAATAGAAGATTTGGAATTTGGTGCTACAGAGGAGTGTTAAAGATTAAGTAGGTAAATTAGACCATGAGAGCGGCGTAAAAATTTTGAGAGAGGGAGAGGGGGGGAGATGGAGGGGGGGGGGAGAGAGAGAGAGAGAGAGAGAGAGAGAGAGAGAGAGAGAGAGAGAGAGAGAGAGAGAGAGAGAGACGGGCGGGCATGGGGGAAGGGGGAAACCCTAAGGTTTGAATACAGTACTCTATACATGCTCAAATAGAGTTAAATTGCAGATACCATTGCACAGTGTAGAATATCATGGCGAAATGCCACAAGCCCGTCTTTACAGTGGTGACGACAGTGGCAGCGTTCGGAAATAACTTAGATGACAGTGTCAAAACTACTACGATATATGCTGTGTTAGGATGCTGGCTGTGTGTGCCAGCGTTAAGACTTAGTGGCGCTGGAGTGGTGAATTTGTAACGGTGACTTTATGCGGTCATCCGAAGAATGGTGGTGAAAGTAAAGGCTAATCTAAAGAAGACGTGCTGTTTCACTTTTCTGTCAGTCTCTCTGTTAGAACACAGTTTATGATTAGCTGCTGGTAAACCTTTCGGTATGTGAGGTCGTGATACAAGAAACTCTTCTGTTCCTGACATATCCTCCAGGACTGCGCTGGACATCCTCAGAGGGGCTCATCCACTGAGTCTTGCTGACTGACCGGTCGGTCGTCCAAGAGCGACATACATATACTTAGGGAAGGGGGCTTGGTCGAAGTAACACGTGATGAGTAGAGATAATCCTTCTCAAAAATAAAACTATCTATTGTCGTCTTGTCAAAGATAAACTTGTCTTGCGATTCTGCAGAGCTACTTTCCATATGTCGCTAAGTTTCATTGCCTCCTCTCTCCTATTAAAATTATGCTGATGCTTATAAATTTCAATGGCTTCTGTACATAGTCGTGGATAATAATTAGACGTTGTAGATAAAATTTCTGTTTCAGAAAACTTCACCGCGTGGTTTCCTGACTGAGGAACATGCTCTGCTACAGCTGATTTCTCTATTTTTCCTAGTCGGCAAAGACTTTTCTGTTCTGTTAGCCGTGTATTTACGCTTCTGTTGGTAGTTCCAATATAAACTTTACCGTACGTACATGGAATTTAGTACGCACCAAGTTTCGACAGAGGAGGGCGTTTATCCTTCACAGATCGGAGTACTTGACTGACTTTCTTTCTTGGTCTAGAGACCAGTCTGATGTCATGTTTCTGTAATCTAATGGGTTACCCATTGCCACACCATCTAGTTTCTCATAAAATTAATCGTCCCATTGGAACTGACTCGAACTAAGGCAGTATCTAAAAAGAGCGTTCAAATCTCCTGGAAAAATACCCATTATGAAAATCACACCTTCATTAAATGGAATCATAGTGAATAGTCCGTTCCCGGTAGCTGAGTGGTCAGCGCGACAGAATGTCAATCCTAAGGGCCCAGGTTCGATTCCCGGCTGGGTCGGAGATTTCTCCGCTCAGGGACTGGGTGTTGTGTTGTCCTAATCATCATTATTTCATCCCCATCGACGCGCAAGTCGCCGAAGTGGCGTCAAATCCAAAGACTTGCATCCGGCGAACGGTCTACCTGACGGGAGGCCCTAGTCACACGACATAGTGAATAAGGACAATATGTCAAAACTTAAAAGAATATCTTCAGGAGCTAGAATTAGTCCTTAAAGTTCTCAATAAAATGACGCGAGTCTTTTATATATGAGTCAGTTTTCCCAATATATGGTTGTAAATGAGTTCCCAGAGATCATGCTATTTCATATGTGGGAGAACTGATTGCACTGACTATGGGTCTCAAAGGAAAATTTGTGTTATGAATTTTGGGAACGCCATACAGCTTAGGACACATAGCTCCCCTCTCCAACAAAGCTCTTTTATCTTCTTTTTGAATAGAGGTAGATAACTTACTCAGATTATTTGTTTTCCTCAGTACGCTGGCTGTAGGGTCCTTCGTAAGTTTTTGTTTACTGTCCTGACGTTAAAAGGTTCAAAAATTTGCTTCGATAATGCTGTGTATTCATAACAGAAGCATTCCCTTTATCAGCAGCAAGAATCACTATATTTTCATCATCATATAAATCTCTGAAAGCCTTACTCTCGCCTTTTTTTTTTTAAATTACTTTCCAAAGGTTTACTGTGGCATAAGATCATGGTGGTTTACATTCGAATTGCATTTGCAGTATTCTTGGGGACATTTCGTATACCTGCTTCTATATTCGCGATATCATCTTCAACTGGTACTCTCATAGGTGACATAGCGTAGTTTCCTCCTTTTGCAAGGGCGGAAATCTCGTCCAGAGACAACACTCTCTCCGACTTGTTAACAACATTATCAGACATCACTGTATTGCTTGTAGCTGCTACATTAGTTTGTAACCAGGGTCTTATGTCATCCGGTCGTGAAAGCCTTTATTCGATGAACAGTTTATAATTACTCTCCCTGGCGGTGATGAAGAGACTGGTTGAACAAACAGTCTGTTCCTGAGGTCAGTGACGGCGGAATTCACGAAGTAAACAGCTAGCAAAAAACAATAAGTCCAAAGCGCAGCGAAGCTATCGTAAGCGTGTACAACAGTCCAGGGATCGGTCCAAATCATAAACGTAAGACAGGCAAGGTGAAAACCCTGCTGTTGAATAGCGCGTAAGTACGGCTTCCAAGACTAGCAGGAGACTGGCTAAAAGTACCACGGCCCAACACTAGACAGTCTGGCGTCAGTGGACGGCTCCATGTAACTCGTCTGCCGCGGCGGCGTCTCGTGCGGGACAAAGCTGCGACTGGAGTACGTAGCCCTAGTGTATCTGACCTATTCTCCATACCGATACTTCGGCTAGGCTTGGAACCGGAATCACTGTCGCATGCTAAATTCATCTTCCTTGAAATCGGAGTACAGAAGGCTTTCTTAACTTCATCACCAATAAACTTCTGCGAGACCGAAAATTTCGTGATGGGCTTACTTTTTTTATTAGCTTGCTTTTAGAAAGTGTTAAAAAAAGCATCACTTCTTATTGTTATCGTTAAAATGGGTGTGGATGCTTCTAGATTTCCGGTGAGTGAGTTCATTTTCTGTTAAGATAACGAAAACATGAAAGTGGCAGTGAAACGTTGTCCCGTTCAAATATTTTACATTTTGCACATTAGCATCGAGCGTAACGCCCGAACTCTTAGCCAGGTGTTACTATATGGGGAAAGCATCACACACATCACAACGCAATGGACAGATAATTACGCAGCTTTACTGCATTAATCATCCTATATTCTATGCAGCCTGATACAAACATCGCTCACAGCGTGTCTACAGACAGGCTGACTACGTCGCGATATTTGGCATCTGTATGCGAAATATTCACACTGTGTTGCATCATCAGACTCACCAGAGGACGCATGGACTAAGTAGATAAAACGTTGCTGCCTCCATTCCCATGTGCAACAGATAGGCGATTTGGTGTCGGAACACCCATTGCACAGCTCTAGGCTTATCAAAACAAACAGTATTTCATTATTTTCCTTCTAGTTTGCATTGTGTGTATCTGTTGGCTGCCGACAAAAGCAGCCGCAGGTCTTAATTAGCACACTATGTTATTTTCGTCATATTTTTTTGTAGTAAGGTAATTCGTTACTGTTCTGCTGCAAGTACGAGAACTGAGTTCAGAACTCCAGTATGATGTAATGAATGATTTATAATTTTCAGTCTTTATTTTGAAAAATCGGATTTTACTCAAAGTTTGGAAGTCGTTTCCCTTCATAAATGTGTTCCTCCAGGTACGTTCCAACTCACCACGAACCCACTGCCCGGTTTCCGGGCCGGTACGTTTCGACCCAACATGAGCCGATTTTCCCGGTATACGTTCAGGTACAGTACGACTCGCCGTATGAACAAAGTTTCCCGGTATTCCTACCGGTAGTTCTCAACCACCCGAAAAAGCTACATATGCACTTCCTGCTTGTGGAGGGAGAAAGGCAACAACTTTCACAAACCTGGAGAGTATTTAATTGGTATGTTATCCCCCCCGAGGTAATTACTTGCCAAAGCTTCAAGGTGTCTGATTTTAAATTTATTGATGTGCCTGATACTTCCATATCAAGAGAAAGAAAATCTGATGATGCTGAATTGCTTTACAGTGAAGTTTGAAAAGTGCGGTTGAAAGCGGCACTCCTGTACAGTGAACACCTCTTTCTCCAGAACAGTCTGATCCCTTAGAATTCTTCCGCCGTAATAACACAAAAACATAGTGAAATTGGAGAAGAGAGATTTCGCAACACTTCTGAAATGCTAGCGGGAAAAGGAACTCGTGGTATAAGACAAAGTAATTGACCACAAAGAAATCTACGAATAACGCCTACTTGAAGAAACCGAAGTCTCTTCATCAGACCATTATGAGTTAGATAAGAAGCAGGAGTAAATAGATGAAATAAATCTATCGTTATAATTAATTGGGAATGGAGAAAAAAGTACCAGAATGGAAATTTGATCCAGAGACATTGCGCTTTTGAAAGGAAGCATTTACTCTGTCGGCTGCGGACTCGAATGTTAGCAAACACCTAAGTTATATAGGCAAGCCTAAAATTTTCAAACTCGGTATTCTAGAAAATGGTTGAGAACTGCGTCTTCGTGTTCACGTAAGTTGATCTAGTCATGCCCCACACACCCTGCCGATATGTATCTAATCGGTGAAGAAGAGTCTATACGGTCCGCTTCTGAGTATGACTCAAGATTCCATTCACGCACGATGTGATGCACTTCGATGTAAACATGCCCTCATTTCGCCTAGTAAGGAAGAATCACTATATCTAAACATTATATTTCAATGTCCCGTTGTGCTTTAGCCATACATTTCTGAACGGCATAGATAGTGCTTCGAAAACAGAGGAACAAGAAACACAGAGACACAGAGAGACAGAGAGAGAGAGAGAGAGAGAGAGAGAGAGAGAGAGAGAGAGAGAGAGACTGACTGACTGACTGACTGACTTAACAAGGGAGAGGTGCTTGGTTTGAGGCCCAGCTATCAGCGCCGCGCGAGGTAGCCGCGCGGTCTTAGGCGCCTTGTCACGGTCCGTGCGGCTACCCGCGTCGGAGGTTAGAGTCCTCCCTAGGGTATGGGTGTGTGTGTTGTTCATAGTGTAAGTTAAAGTTAAATTAGGTAGCGTGTAGGCTTAGGGACCGATGACCTCAGCAGTATGGTCCCGTAAGACGTTACCACAAATTCCCAAAATTTCCAGCTATCAGTGCTTACACATTTGTAGTTTCCTCCTGTAATACTCTGCTGCCTGTGTGGAGTGACTGACTTAATCATTTGACACATTTTGCTTTGTGACAGGAGCTCGTTGTAACTAGCCTGATACTAGTTGAGAGATCATCCTGCAATGACTAATACCTACCAGGACCACCTTGGACGTTTAGACCATCTGACTTCCTTGTCAGAGTTCCCGGCTCTTTGGGTTGTCTGCACACTTTCGTCTGCTGAGCAGTGTGCCTGTTGGAGAAGTTTAGACTGCAGCTAGCATACTTGTAACAACTCTCGGACCTCCTGCCAGATTTGGCAGTTTTGACGACAGTCCAGTCATCTAACTCATTACTACTTTACTGCTGCCAATTACAACTTTCAACTATCCCAACTCCACCTGTGTTGCTGCAAGATTGGTTTTGCTTTTTAAGATCAGCTGCTCTTGCATGATGGTGGAACGATAGGCATAACTCCTACATCGTCAAGGAGCAGAGAGTTCACTGTCCAAGGTGGCTGCTTCAAAACACCTAAAATCAAAAAAATCATAGGCGGGTTTCACGCCGTCGACCATTTCTCAGTACTCAGCGGCGTTTTCCACATTTGTCGATTGTGATGGCACTTTTTTGTATTTCGCGGCAACATTTCAATAAAAATTGCAGTTAGTTTTTCGAGCTATTACTTAATAAAAAATTGACTTCAGGTACCAGTAAGTAATTCATGCAAAACACGTCTGTCATTTGAAAATGTTACTGAATTTGCTAACTGCCTAAATACTTCCTACGACATACGTTTCGTCTGCGTGGTTAAACTTCACATATCAAAATATTCTGTTCTTTTCTCCTCTGAACTCTTCATCGTCCACGTATAGTCAAGACAAATACCTTCAGAAAAGAGACCCTAACATTTAAATTCGATGTTAACGAATTTATCTTTTTTTTTCTGGAAGGTTTTCTTGCTATTATAAGTCTGCATTTTATATCGCCTACATTCCTGCCGCATCATTTATTTTGCTCTCCAGGTAACAAAAGGCATCTACTTTTAGTGTCTCATTTCCTAATATAGTTCCCTCAGCATAGGGTTATTTAATCAGACTAATCGCCATGACCATTGTTCTATTCTGGTTGCTTTCCATCTTGTAGCCTCTTCAAGACGCTATCCGTTGCATTCAACTGATATTCCAAGTTCAGTACCGTCTCTGAAGGAATTAAAATGTCATCGGCAAACCTGAAAGTTTTAATTTCTTCTCCTTTAACTTTGATTCCCTTTCCAAATTTCTCCTTTCTTTTGTTCACACTTGGTCAGATTACAGATTGAATAACATCGGTACAGGATGTTATCTCGAAGCCTAGAATACACAATTATACTGACGTTGTGTGTCACCGACAGTAAAAAAAAAAAAAAAAAAAAAAAAAAAAAAGTTACACATTGTGATTAAAACTGTTCTGCGACGTAGTCATCATTACCTTTCAATATGTGAAGTTTGAGTCTCCCTTTTCTGCCCGTTAACTAAGTTAAACTCTTCAGTTTTTTGCCTTCGTCCACCAGGAACAAGCATGCAGCTAGTGACTTAGGGTATAAATCCCACATACAAAACTAAAATTTCAGCTGCTAGCTTCACATAACCTTGGAACAGCGCCTGACTGTGTGCGCCTCAGATGTCCTCGCGGTTGACCCCGTGAAGGGGTGCTTTCTGGAGGATAGTGGTTTAAATCTACGGCTGTTTACGCAGATTAACGTTTTCCTTATTATACCTAAATCATTCAAGGAAAACTCGTAGATGGTTCTTTTGGAAAGAACGCGGCTTATATCCTGCCCCATTTTTCAGCTGTCCAGGTTAATGGGTCGTCTGCAATGACCTCGTCGTCTACAAGATCTTAAACTACTTTCTTGCTTCCTTCGTTCTTCCTGTCCCCCCCCCCCCTCCCCCCCACTCCCCCCCCCCCCCCCCCCCCCCACTGATAACCGAGTCGGTACATTTGGACAGCCTGTGCGTTGAGAAACCAGCAATGGTGGTGAATATAGTACTAAGACAGTCACATTTTTGGCAATGGTCGACATTCTCACATAGAAAAGCTGAAAAGTATGATAGTACCGCTTTTGTACTCTGTATTCTCAGAAGATAGTCGGATATGGTCAGCAGCAGTCTGCAACGGTTTGCTTATGATTACGTTGCTTGCGGGAGAGTGTCGTTGTTGAGTGGCTGTATGAGGGTGCAGAATGACTTGGAGAGAATTTCTATTTGGTGCGATGAATGACAGATTGGCTTAAATGTGGAGAAACGTATGGTAAGGCAGAAGAGTAGGAAAACAAGCCTGTGATTTTTCGTTTATAATGTCAGTGGATTGCTGCTTGAGTCACGTCGATGAAATATGTAGATGTAACGTTGCAAAGTTACTTGGAATTAAACGAACACGACAGATCGGTTGTGGGGAGGGCAAATGGTGGACTTCGGCTTATTTGGAAAATTCTAGGAAAGTGTAATTTACCTACCAAGGAGAGGACGTCCAGAAAACTTGCACGACTATTGCTCGAATGCTATCCCAGTGCTTGGAATTCTCACCAGGTATTATTTAAGACAGCAATTCATTGGCGAGCTGCTAGATTTGTTACCAATAGATTCCATCACCAAGCAAGTATTACAGTGATGCTACGTGAACTCAAATGGGAATCGCTGTAGGGATGAAGGCAATGTTTTCGCGAAACAAAGCCCTTTAGAGAACCGGAATTTGCGACTGATTGCAAAATGACTTCATTTAAGAGCCGCGAAGACAAGATCAGAGGAATTACGGCTCGTACGGAAGCGTATACAGTCATATTTCCTTCACTGCATTTGCGAGTGGAACAGAAAAGGGAATAACTCGTAGCGGTACAAGATACTCTATGGCATGCACAGTATGCCGACTTCCGATGTATGTATGTAGATGGTAAATAACTTCCAGGTGTAGAATTTAAATGTTGAACAGAAACACGTAGCTCTGAAGTCGAGGAGAGGTTAAATATCCATTCGTTGTAAACATCGGTAACCACCATGATCAACCAAGAAATTGTGCTGGTAGATGATGATCATCTTTAATATCGCAACGTGAAAGCTGATTTGTAAACAAAGACGTGAGCTGCTGGGGCCCCTAACAGCCAGCAACTGCGACCTATGGCCTCCACCTGCTTTTCCCCCGCCAGGGCCGCGTTTGTTCCCTATCGATTTTCTATCATCCCCCTCCCACCGGAAGCGTGCGTGTGTGTCTAGATAAAGATACGTCTTTATAATACCTCTAAGTGTTTTTCTATCGATTTTAGCTCCGTGGACTCGAAAGCATTGACAGCCTATCAGCGGAAATTTCAATCAGTTGAATTGGCTTTCTCCTCAACTGCAGGGTACACTTTCTTCGATTATAGTCCATAAAAAAAGTTCCTGTTACTGCTTCCCTACATATAAAGTGTTAAATGACTTCGCCCGTGATTTTCTCTCTCTCTCTCTCTCTCTCTCTCTCTCTCTCTCTCTCTCTCTCTCTCAGATTGTACACACAAAAAATGAAAAACCGTTTTTTGCCTGTTCTCAACTTCACTGGCTTGTTTCAAGTGTTGCAATATAACATCACGCGTGACCAATGCTGTGAAAATTTATAGAAACCTACTGTGTATTAATTACTTCAGCGATAGTTCAGTTCAGTAGAAAAACAGTAGTGATCATATACGTTTATTAGGAGGTAGTTTCACAGAAGAAAAATGTTTACGGACCTTGTATTCGTGTTTTTATTCCAGTCTAGGGAAAGCCAGTGTTAAAGTAAATATTTCGGTTCCATCCGGAGGTAATTAGCGAGTCCGTCTTAACGATCCGGAGCAGAGAGAAAGTTTATCCATAGTTGGAATTCCAGCAATTTGTCACTGAACTCCTAAGGGGTTACGTTCAATAGGTGCCTTATGGAAATAAAACATACGATTATGGAATATAAAGAAAATAAATTTAAAGTCGGTCGTTTTAACTGCTATACCCGCGAGGAGTCTGATATCAGTGTACGTGTCAGAACCTAGAAAGAAGGAGAAACACTAAGCGGTAGACAAGCTCAACACGACTGACTGACCGACCTGACTGACATCACGCGCGCGCCCGCGCGTCAATAGTGCAGCGATGATAGTAACAGACAATATCTGACGCGAGTACCGAACTGACTGACCGTTCGCTGAGCGGGCGTATTTATATCGCCTGCGAGGAACACTACTGCCCGGCGTATTCAGGTAGCGAGACGAATGGCGCATTCACGCAGTGAGCGCAGTGCTGCGGCGATTCTGTGCCCTCTAACGGCCACCGGGGTCCATTTCATCCGGCGTGCATTCAACTTCCGCGGAGCCGTATACCAAATTAATCCTGCACGTATGCGACCCTTTGTTAACTCGAAATTTGCTGTTAGGATGAATTTTAGTTCGGCGTGTGTGTACCCTTGGGGTCAGCACACACGGCTCTCCCTGCCGTTGTAAATTTTCGTCACCTAGGGTTACTACTAACGGGCCAAGTAGCTCCGCAGTTGGCATCAAGAGGCAAAATGCATCCATTTCCACTCATCCCACAAAGGAAAAATTATTGGGACTACCAGGACTCGAACCCGGGTTCTTTGCATGCCAGCGCTGACTCTCATATACCGATGCAGCCAACGCTTTCCTATTGCAAAGTATCAAGTGTGTGTGTGTGTGTGTGTGTGTGTGTGTGTGTGTGTGTGTGTGTGTGTGTGTGTCATGATAGATGGATGGGGTATGGATTTAAAAAAAAAAAAATTAGGAGTAACTTAAATAGGAAAGATCGTATAGATAATGTTGTGGGGCAAGCAAAACAAAGACTGCGATTTACTGGCAGAACACTAAGAAAATGTGACATGTTTACTAAAGAGACTGCTTACATTACTCTTTTCTGCTCTTTTCTGGACTATTACTGCGTGGTGTGGGACTCGCATCAGATACAATTGGCGGAGAATATCGAAAACGTTCAAAGAAGAGCAGCTCATTTTGTATTATCGCGAAATAGGAAGAGAGTACCATGGAAATGATCCATGAATTGGGACGGCAATTATTAAAACGAAGGTATTTTTCGCTGTGGCAGGAGACACTCATGAAATTTCAGCCACTGTTCTCATGAAATTTCAATCCTTACACTGTGAAAATATTTTGTTGGCGCCCACCTACATAGGGCGAAATGATGTTCAGAATGAAAGAAGAGAAATCAGACCTAGCACGGAAAGATTTGTGTGTGCGTTCTTCCCGCGCTCTGTGGAACGGTAGAGAATCTGGTTAAAGGTGGTTCGATGAAGCCTCTCGGGCACTTAATTATGAACTGCAGAGTAATCATATAGATGTAGGTTTTCGTAAAATTTTGACAAAGTGTTTAGTAAGTAGTTGGTGTTATAAACTTCAACTTGCTCCAACTCTGCTTTATGAATCTCGTAAACTAAACTTATTTTCTACTCTCGAAATCAACATTACTGTGGAATTGGTGCACGGTTGGAAAATTTTACGACTAACAGAGGTACAGTAGACGGTCGTGGGTAAAAAAGGTTGACTACCCCCTGCTCTAGAGCGTATTTCCTACCTTCATGTTGTACAAAGGTTTTCTTTGGCCGGGCACTGTGGCCGAGCGGTTCTAGGCGCTTCAGTCGGGAACCGCGCTGCTGCTACGGTCACAGGTTCGAATCCTGCCTTGGGTATGGATGTGTGTGATGTCGTTAGGTTTAAGTAGTTCTAAGTCTAGGGGACTGATGACCTCAGATGTTAATTCCCATAGTGCTTAGAGCCTTTTGAACCATTTTTTGGTTTTCTTTGCATTTTTGTCAACAGCGCATTTTGCTAGTGAAAATTTGCTGGAGATCGACATGGACAGTCGTATATCACAAACTACCGTGTGGTGTATTGCGGGCGGTAGCATGTTTCTCCTTCTTCCTGTACCAGTCTTGTGTGCACCGGGAATGTGGAAGGACGACTTCGGACAGCATTGCAGAAAGCTTTAACTGGATCTACTCCTTAGAAAGCAAACCCTGGCTGCACAGGCAGCTCAAGAACTGGAATCGGAACAGCCACCTAACGACGATCTGGACTGAGCACTTCCGTGTACGGTTGTAAGTTCAAACAGGGAAAGTTAGAATGTTACTGCAAATCAAACCGAGCCGCTTCTTTATGTCCTGCGCGAGTGTCAATGCTCTGTTCATGTTAAACAGAATGAGAAACGACGTCAGTGTTTGCAGAGCGTACCGTATGTTGGAATGTATTTAATCTTGTTTTACTCTCGCTCTGAACTAAGTGAAAGTAGCTAACTAAGATAGGTGAGCAAAAAAGTAACCAGTAACTTGTTGGCTGTATAAATACAGCCTTACCAATTAGAGCTGATCACGTTTTCCGTTACTCGCATGTTCTCTGACAAACTTTTTTGTGTAATTTTCTGTTCGGCCCATTCTTATACGTTTGCGCAGAAATACAACAGTCGGTTTGAATTTGCCTTCTTATTGGTCTTTACTTTTTTTTCTTTTTTTGATTGCCTGTAATATGTATATTCCTGGACACCGCAGATTTGTGTTCGCCCTAGATAAATATTGACACTTACACATAAGCTCCCGCAGAACTAAATTATGTGCGAGACCCATGTTACCGGCCAAAAATGTTGAAAATATACTATTAAATCAAAATCTTGCGGCAACAGTTGTCCGTCACCTATTTTGTTGATTTTTTATTTTATTTTTTTACAACCGTAATGCATATTTCATGAGTTACTTCCTTCTTTCCCAGCATGAACGTAATGTAGGCAAGTGGCAAAAAAATCTATTTGATGGTTAACTGCACTTTTTTAGGCAGGAGATACATCTGTAAGATAACGAGTGAAAAAAAAGAATAAGTCGAAAAACATGTGCCCAGTTATGGCATGCTAGTCGTTACAGTATCATAAAAACGGGAAACTTAAAAATGTAAAAGAAAATTAGGATCACAAACTTTTCCGCTGACTTGTATTGTTATGGCCCGTTGCTGCCATTTGTTATTTAATCAGATTTTATTGGTACGAATGGAGGGAGTACACCGACGGAAACAGGAAATTATACACAATGAACGCCTTGAGCGAACCGTACCTTCACCTCCAGTATTGTAATGCCTTTGCGATATGTTGTTTAACATGGCATCCTTACGCGAGCTTGTTTTCATTATTTCCAGTAGAGAAGCAGTCACTCTGCAAATCAAGAATGGAGTGAATACATTACTGTTCAAAAATGTTCAAATCTGTGTGAAATCTTATGGGACTTAACTGCTAAGGTCATGAGTCCCTAAGCTTACACACTACTTAACCTAAATTATCCTAAGGACAAACACACACACCTATGCCCGAGGGAGGACTCGAACCTCCGCCGGGACCAGCCGCACAGTCCATGACTGCAGCGCCTGAGACCGCTCGGCTAAACAGGCGCGGCTAATATATTATTGTTCTTGGGTGTTTTCGCTTCATACACCCCTTGAATGTTTCAGGTGGAAATGGCAACATAGTAATCACGTGGTTCGTGGACGTCAGTTACCGCCTTCTTCGTCTTGGAGAAAGATGAAATCGTAGGCATGAGGGACGTGCGAGCATCATACCCACAGGTCGCATCGACAGTTATAGTGCAATGACAACACACTGAGTGGTGGCGAGATTGACTCAACACAACAGCGTGGCAAGACGAGGCGGAACCGGTCCTTCCAGGGAGATTACGCTACTAGGAGATAGTAGGATTGTTCGACTGGCTCTGACGAATAGCCAATTAAAACACAGAAATGTGGGCAGAGGTCACAGCCAGGGTGTTACCAAGAAGTATCGGGAACAGATAACACGAAGACTTGTATGGTGTGAGCTAGAGTCAACTGAGACATATAGCGGCGCTCTGTGGTGTTCAGCGATGAGTCTGCTTCTGTTTCTGGCGGCCATATCGACAACATGCCCTTGGACTGCCTGGGGAGAACCCACAGAAGGAGATACTTTGGAACCCATACGTCTCGATATCCTGGACCCAATGTGTTGGAAGTTGTTATTTGTGACAGCAGAACTGATTTGATAATTGTTCAAAGGAGGCTCAACGCCTGCCAGTATGTGCCATCAGTGGTACATCGTGTTGTTACACCATTCATGACAAGGGTACCGAATGACATACTCCAGCAGCATAATGTACTTGCCTTCAGAAATGAACGGATTTTGCCTAGTGCATACCTTTGTTACCCATGGAGGATCTGGGATGCCACGAGAAGACACATGCTTTCATAGCAGCCACCGTCCAGCAATCTTCCTGAGCTCCCACAGAGATTGTTTCAGGCATGGTAATAAATTCTTCGAGGTGACATTCGGAAACTGCTTGCTTCCTAGCACCAAAGAATACAAGACTGCATTCGTGGAGGTTACACACCATGCTGATGAGGGTGACCATGGACATCAGGGACATCAATTCGTAATGGAATAAAAGTTTAGTGATTTAATAGCCGTAATGTGATAAACAACTCCACAAAGTTAGATAAATATCGCACTGGTGCTTCATCTACGTTTTCATGTACAGGGATACTCTGCAAATCACGCTGAAGTGCGTGGCAGAGGTTTCATCGAACTACCTTCACAATAATTCTCTATTATTTCAGTCCCGAACAACGCGCTGAAAAAACGAAAGCCTATATCTTTCCGAACGAGCTTTTATTGCCCTTATTGTATTACGGTGGTTTCTCTCTGTATATGTCGACGCCAGCAAAATATTTTTGAGTTCGGAGGAGAAAGTTGGTGACACAAATTTCGCGAGAACATTTCAACGCAATGAGAAACACCTTTCTTTTAATGACGTCCACCCCGAATCCATTTTCATGTCCGTGACGCTGTCTCCCCTATTTCGCGATAATACAAAACGTGCTGCTGCTCTTTGAATTTTCTCGATGTACTCCGTTTATCTTGTCTGGTAAGGAACCCAAAACGCGCAGCAGTACTTAAAAAGAGGCAGTCTCTTTAGTAGATCTGCTACATTTTCGAAGTGTTCTGCCAATATACCGCGGTCTTTGGTTTGCGTTCCCAACAACATTTTCTGTGTGTTCTGAATTGTGTGTGTGTGTGTGTGTGTGTGTGTGTGTGTGTGTGTGTGTTCTGAATTGTAATTTATACGTATTTAGTAAAATTTACGGCCTTCAGATTTGACTGATATATCGTGCAACCGAAGTTAAACGGATTTCTTTTAGCACTCATGTGGATGACCTTACACTTCCGAATATTTAGGGTCAATGGCCAATTTTTGCAGCAAACAGATATGTTTCTTAAATCGTTTTGCAATTTGTTTTGATCTTCTGATGACTGTACTAGATGGTTCAAATGGCTCTGAGCACTATGGGACTTAACATCTAGGGTCATCAGTCCCCTAGAACTTAGAACTACTTAAACCTAACTAACCTAAGGACAGCACACAAAACCCAGAAATCACGAGGCAGAGAAAATCCCTGACCCCGCCGGGAATCGAACCCGGAAACCCGGGCGTGGGAAGCGAGAACGCTACCGCACGACCACGAGCTGCGGACTGACTGTACTAGACGATCAACAACAGCATCCTCTGCAAACTATCTAAGACGGCTGCTCAGATGGTCTCCTAAATCGTTTACACAGATAAGGGACTGCAGAGGGCCAATAACAGTACGTTGGGGAACGCCAAAAATCGCTTCTGTTTCACTCGATGACTTTGCGTCAGTTACTATGAACTGCGACCTTCTCGACAGGAAGTCACGAATCCAGTCACATAAATGAGACGGTATTCCATAATCACGCAGTTTCACTAAAAGTCGTTTGTGTGGTGCAGTGTCAAAAGCGTTCTGGAAATCCAGAAATACGGAATCAATTTGAAATCCCTTGTCAATAGCACTCAACTCTTCGTGTCGGCGATTGCTGCGCAAACATTGTCTACACGTACGCGTACACCATAATTACTCTACCACGCAAAAATTTGGGGTTACACACTCGCCTGGTATGAGACGTTCCCATGGGGAGGGGAGTGGCGAGGGGGGTTGAGGGGAGGGCGGGGAGGGGAGGGGAGGGGAGGGGCGGGGAGGGGAGGGGAGGGGTGGGGAGGGGAGGGGAGGGGAGGGGGGGGACTGGGCCGAACGGTGTGGGGCGGCGGTGGCCTGCTGTGGCCTGTTGTAGTGTTGTGAACCACTGAGGGCTACGGCGGGACGAAGCCTCTCCGTCCTTTCTAGGTCCCCTGTTTAATACACAATACACACACACCCATGGAAAAAGAGTGATTGTAGAACAGTGAAACTTCGTGGAAACATTTGTAAGGGCATGTGGAAGAGAAGTAACGAATCAACCATTCAAGAAAGAAATATAATTTCGATATGAGATGAGATGGTAACATTCCTTAACTGCATGCCGTGTTTACGTTCCGGGTTGCAAAAGTTGCTCAATGCGACGATCATCCGGTCGCTGTGACGGAGCGGTTCTATGCGCTTCAGTCCAGAACCGCGAGCCTGCTACGGTCGCAGGTTCGAATCCTGCCTCGAGCGTGGATGTGTGTGATGTGCTTAGGTTACTTAGGTTTAAGTAGTTCTAAGTTCTAGGGGACTGATGACCTCAGATGTTAAGTCCCATAGTGCTCAGAGGCATTTGAACCATTTTGTGACGATCACCTGCATCCACGACAGCCTGCATCCACGCCAGGGATTGTTCGCAGAACTTCTCGAGCGGTGGACCATGGATTGTTTAGCTGTCGTGACGCAGCTCGTGCTCTGCCTGAACAGCACACAATACTTCCATAATTCACAGCAACAGTAACTTCATCGATTTATGACGTAATTTGTCGTCGCGCATCTTTCAGGAGATATTCCCAAATCACAAGGTAATTCGAGCTTCGGAATCGTGTTCTTCGATCCCGGTGCGGAGTGAGGACCTCCCCGTATTCCTTTACTACATTGATACTTGGGAAGAGCATCAGAATTACTTCCGTTGTTTTGATAAAATAGCTTTCCGAGTAGTAATCAACCTAGATGTTGTTACACTTCACGTCCCGTGGCCTTCGTCGGAAACAATCGGTGATGTTACAGTAAAAAAAAGAAAAAAAGGAAAAAACTACCGTAGAGGTTAAGGAAGAAGAGTCGCACTGTTACTGCTTTGAGACCAGTTGTGCATATATTACGAAGTGGTTCAACTTGTTCTCGTAACATATCTCGATAAAAATTCACAATAAATCGACCAAAGCAGCCGCGCTCTCAGATGCAGTAATATTGTGATCGACTTATGAAGCCATTGTCACTTTGTCCTGACTCCTGTTGATCGTCTGCTGCGCTAATGCACGCTGATACCGTACCAGTACCAGCGCCCAACGGCAAGTCACTAACACTACTAAGGACGCAAACCTTGCGGCGCACATTCTGAGTAACATTCCTATATTATTGGGTACCCAACCGTAAATAATTTACCGTCAACACTGGTTCAAGTAGCGAAAGTATAATTAAGAGAAACCTGTAGCTGAAAACGTAGCCCAACGATTAATAGTAGTAGGCTTCAACATTCCAATTGGACACTTGCATCTACATCGATGCTTCGCAGTCCACCTTACGTCGCGTGGCGTAGCGTATTCCGTAACACTACTAGTCATTTCCTTTCCTGTTGCACTCGTAAATAGAGCGAAAGAAAAACGACTGTCTATATGCCTCCGTATGAGACCTAATTTCTCGTATCTTATCTTCGTGGTCCTTAGGCACAATGTATGTTCGAGGTAACATAATCGTCTGCAGCCAACTTCAAATGCGGTGTCTAAATTTTCTCGATAGTGTTCTTCGAAAGAAGAAAAAAAAGGTCACCTTCCTTCCAGGGATTCCCAGTTGAGTTCCCGGAGCATATCTCTAACACCTACGTGTTGTTTGAACCTACCAACAACAAATCTAGCAGCCCGCCTCTGAATTGAATTGCTTCGATGTCTTCCTTCAATCCGACCTCGCAATGATCCCAAGCACGCGAGCAGTACACTCGCTCCAGCGTCTTATATGCGTCGCCTTTACAGATGAACCACACTTCTCTAGAATTTTCCCAATAAATCGGCGTCCACCATTCGCCTTTCGTACCATAGTACTCACATGCCTGTTCTTATTAGATATCGCTTTGCATGTCACGAACTGCGCGGCTCCTCCCGCCGGAGGTTCGAGTCCTTCGTAGGGTGTGTGTGTGTGTGTGTGTGTGTGTGTGTGTGTGTGTGTGTGTGTGTGTGTGTGTGTTTGTTCTTAGCATAAGTTCGTTTAAGTTACTTCAAGTAGTGTGTAAGTCTACGGACCGATAACCTAAGCAGTTTGGTCCCTTAGGAATTCACACACATTTGAAAATATCTCTTTGCAACGTTACGCTTAGATGTTTGAAGGATTTGACACTGTTAAGCAAGACACCACTAATTCTGTGCCCAAACATAACAAGATTGTTTTTCCTACTCATCCGCATCAACTTATATTTTTCCACATTTAGAACTGGTTGCCATTCATAATACCAACTGGAAATTTTGTCTAAGTCGTATCTTGCTACAGTTCTTAACTTCGACACCTTACCGTACACCATAGCATAATCAGTAAACAACCGCCGATTGCTGCCCACCCTGTCTACCAAATCATTTATGTATGAAGAGAACAACAGCGGTTCTGTCACACCTCACTGAGGCACTCCTGATGATACCCTTGTCGTTGGTGAGCACTTGCCGTCGAAGACAACACACTGGGTTCTATAATTTAAAAAGTCTTGGAGTCACTCACATATCTGGGATCCTATTCCATATGCTCGTACGTCTTTTAACAGCCTGGAATAGGGATGCGGCACCATGTTAACCGCTTTCTGCAAATGTAGAAATATGGAATCTGCCTGTTGCTCTTCATCCATAGTTCGCATTACATCATGTGAGAAAAGGAAAAGCTGAGTTTCGCACGAGCGATGCTTTCCAAAACAATGCTGATTCGTGGACATCAGCTTCCCAGTCTCAAGAATATTCACTCTATTCGAACTGAGAATATGTTAAAGGATTGTGCAGCAAACCGATGTTAAGGGTACTGGCCAGTAATTTTGCGGGTCGGTCCGTCCTGCCCTTTTTATATACAGGAGTCACCTGTGCTTTCTTCCAGTCGCTTTGGACCTCCCGCTGGGCGAGAGATTCCCGATAAACGCAAGCTAAGTAAGAGGCCAATGACGTACAGTACTCTTTGAAAAACCGTATTGGGATTCCATCCTGACCTGGTGATTTAGTTGCTTCCATATCTTTCAGTTGTTTCTCTACGCCAGGGATGTTTATAACTATGTCGTCCACAAGGGAGCAAACAACGGTATGTTTGTAAAATACTCCTGCATGAACGACTTCTTGAACGTGAAATTTAAAACTTCGGCTTACGTTTTGCTTTCTTCAACTGCCACACCAGACTGTTCAACAAGTGACTAGATGAATCCTTAGACGCAGTTACAGATTTTGCATAGTGCCAGAACTTTATCGGGTTCTCTGCCAGATCTTTTGCTAAGGTACGACGGTGGTGGTTGTTGCATACCTCGCGCATGCACCTTTTCAGAGCCGCACGAATCTCTACTAACCTTCGCTTGTCGTCATTTGTGCGTCCCCGTTTGAACCTAGAGCTCAACAGCCTCTGCTTCCTCAGTATTTTCCTAATTTCGTTATTAAACCATGGTAGGTCTTTTCCATACTTTATCCACCTACTAGGCCCATAATCCTCCAGACCACAATTTACAATCTGCTTAAATTTTGTCCATAATTTCTCTACGTCTATCTTACTGGAACCAGTTGACATCAGTGCGCTGTCTAAGTGAGATGCTAACAACTACTTACCTGCTGTTTCTATCAGAAACGCTCTCCTAGCCTTATTTACTGATCAAGTTTCGTAACCATAGTTGCTATAATGAGATCATGACGCTAATCCCCGTTTGTATACTGACGTCGATAAGAGCCGCACAGTTTGTAGCTACAAGGTCGACGATATTTCCGTTACATGTGGGCTGCTGAACTAGCTAACTCACTCACTCACTATAATGACGGGCCCGCCTTGGCCCGAGGTAGCGGAGTTTAAGCTGTTTTGAGCTGTTCCTCCTGAAGTCCTCTCGGTTTGGAATGGTTTTTCTTCGCGTGTTGGTCTGTCCTCTGGTTTCTGTGGATGCAGCAGCTTATCTGCCGGCTGATTCAGGCGGCTTCTTCTTCTTCTTCTTCTTCTTCTTACTGCTTCCTGGCTGCCCGAATTCTATTTTCTTCAGGCGGGAGTAGTCCACTGGCGGCGTTTGTGTCCGGATATACTTGACTGCTTCCTCAGTCATGTATTTTCAGTCCTCGTCCGTGAAGATCGGGTGCTTGTTTATGAGCTCCAGATCTCCACGCCTGACGATTTCCCTCCCGCGCAGTTTCTGGTTTAAGGGTTCGCACCCCCAGTGGAAATCATAAGGTTTGTGAGGAAGGGGAGGGTATGTTATCTACCGTGAAAGAGTAAGGATGATCATGATGGGGGTAGCTACCGTCTCGCAGGGAATCGGCGATCTTGGTGAGCACCTCTCTCACACAGTTCTTGTTGGGGAGGGGGAGGCAGTCGAACGGTTCGTCTTCTTCTTCGTCTTCTTCTTCGTCTTCTTCTTCTTCTTCTTCTTCTTCTTCTCCCTCGGCCTCCATCGGCACTTCCTGTGTCGTCTGCGTTTCCGCAGAGACAGGAGTGACGGCTGCTTCCGAGGGGGGCGTCTCCTTGTTGTCGGTGGTCTTCCCCGACTGTATGACCACCTCCCTAGCAACTTGCGTTGCCGCGTCGGCCAGGGAGGCGGTCGTTTGTGCTGCCGCGTCTACCCCCGTACAGGTGGGGGTCGGTGCCATGCCCGTCTTCATGCAAGCCGTGAGGTACACGTGGTACCTTAGCTGTCTCAGCTCCTCGCGAATCACTTCGAGTTCCGCTCTCAGGGTCGCTCTCTCCTCCGCCATGGCGGATTTGAGCGCGGTGATTGCGTCCTCGTTGGCTTCCCGCAGTGATTGGCGGAAGGCGTCCACGTCGTCTTGGTGGCGCAGCCCGCTTCCCCTACTAAGGCAGGGGGGGGGGGGGGGGGGGGCGGGGTGACCAGCATTTCTTCTTCTCCTTCTTGGGCCACCTCTTCGTGCGTGGTGGCCGACTTCCGCTGCTTCCACGTCTTCAGGTAACTGCAGCTGCGCGCGTTTGCGGCGTTCGAGCCACCGCAGTTTACGCACAGCGCTGCAGTACCTATTGGTTTTGTGCAGTTGCGTGTGTCGTGCGGTTTCCCGCACTTAACACACGCAACCACACCGTCGCATTCTTTGGCTGTGTGTCCAAGCTTTTGACACTTGTAGCACTGTAATTGTGCCACAGGCTTCCGCTTCTTCTTCTTGTTGCCGCAACCGTTACTCCCGACTGCGTTTAGCAGGAGTTCCACAGCAGCAGCAGCGATCTTGTCTCTTCCTCCATTCCTACCTCTCGGCATGGCGATGGGCTAGTGGCGAGCGACGGTGTAAACGGTGCGAGATGCAGCGAGTCGAGCAGCGGAGTGCGTGCGTCGCGTCGGGCTGCTGAACTAGCTGAAAGAAAGTTTTAAGAAAACATGTTCAAAAGTACTTTGCATGACTCTCGCCTGTCTGTACCCCTGAAGTGAATCCATAGGCATCCCAGTATACACTCCTGACGTTAAAGTCGCCTCCAACGAGTAATGCATGATTTTGGCTGTTTACGCACTACTGACCATAAACAGTTTTGAATGACTCTAGAACTATCACAACAGAACCGGGTGGCCGTTAGAAACACCCAACAATTAGCCGGGTTTCACCTGATATATGCGACCAGTCAGCTTCACAGTCAACCTCAATTTCGACGTCAATAGACACAATATTTTTCTGAACTGCGATGAAGGCTCTCCTCCTAAGGCCTCTGATCAGTGTTTCCGATATACGTTCTATGACACTCTAAATATCTCAGTTTTCCACTTCGGGTTTCAGCCAACTCTCGGTCCAGAGAATAATTTAAGCGTGAGAACTTTCCCAGAGAGTAGTACATACGGGAGATTTCTTAGGAATACCTAGACAGTTTACTGATAAAAGTTCGACAGTCAAACTATCTTTTCTCTGAAGGCGGTCTGACTTCCCTTGCTGCTTATCGACTGGCTTGTGTTCTTCAGAGGGCATCTAATTACCGTCTAGCCCAAACATCCCTCATGTGCACTCCACAAGTACTCTGCTACCTCAGTTGCCGTTTGCTTCCTGTAGTGCACACCTGACCTATCAAGGGGAGTCCCACAAAACACCTCCCGATAACGCAGGTCCAGAAATCTGCAACCAAGACCGTCACATACTCGACGAATCCTTTGGCTGAGACACTCCATTTGGCTCCAAACCAGAGATCCCGATTAACTTTGGGAGCAATGCTGCAAATTGCGAGCTCTGCTTGTACCCCACGCCTGACGCCAGCAGTTTTCACCACCTCCGCCAGCCGCCTGTATGAACTGACGAGGGCCTCAGAACCCTTGCCACAACCGTCATTGGTGCCGACGTGAACTAAAACATACAGACGACTGCACCCTGTACGCTCGACAACTGTAGGCAAGGACGCTCCATATCTGTGATGAGGCCCTCCGGCAGACATACTGAGTGCACATTGGCTTTCTTGCCAGCCCTGAACACTATCCGCCTAAGAGGCTCCATTACGAGCCTAACGTTGGAGCTCCCGACAACTACTAAATGCCTCTCCTGTGTGCCTTCTCGGACCCCGCTGAAGGGGCGGCCACCTGTCCACTCATCGGATGAATGGGCGAGACCAGACAACCAGTCTCGACATTGGTACTCCACCTCGAGCGACGCAAACTCATTACCACGCGCCACCTACTCTGCTGTGAGAGTGGATTCACTGTGTCTGGTATACTAGGAAATGCCTCGGTAGAAGAGCCCGTGGGCGAAACAAGCGACACCCGAGGTGTCACATTCCACGCATCAGAGCCTCCGCCAACGCTACACTTGGAGTCAGCAGCCTGAAACTTACTGACAGTAGTCAGAAGCGCATTCAGCTGTTTGCAAACTGCGGCCACCTCCTCCACCGTACGCACACAGCATGCCCACATCCTACTCATCCTAACAAAACTAATTTAGTAGTAGTAGTATGGTATTCTGCCTTACGGCAGGTCTTGTCATGGGTTAAACATCTTCCACTTTTGTCGGTCCATAGGCAGTCTTCTCATTTCTGACTGTCTCCTTTGATATTGTCCAGCACTTGTTATCATCTTTTCCCTCTTCCCCTTTTTTCCCCCCTCCACCATTCCTTCTATTCCTTCCTTCAATAAAGAGTCCCTCCTCAAACATTGTCCAATCCAGTTCCGTTTTATCTTCCTGATGACTTTCAGCATGTTTCTTTCTTCTCCAGTTGTTCTTAATACTTCATTCCTTACTCGGTCTTCCCATTTCACTTTTTCCATTCTTCTCCATATCCAAATCTCTAGTGCCTCCGATGTCCTTTCATCTTCCTTCCTCAATGTCCAGGTCTCAGACCATATAGTGCAACGCTCCAGATGTAACATTTGGCAAGTCTTACCCTCAATTTTCCTAATTGAGGAAGTAAAGTCTAAAAACAAACAGATTACTAGATATGCAACTTTCTACCCTCCTGATGCCTCAATGAGCTATGTAGCTGGCTGTTCAGAAGAAATGGAAACTGCACTACATACTGTCCGAATTGACGCCAGCAGAATGCAAGCTTACACCTCTCAAACAGAAACACGCACGAAATTTAATAAATATTCTACGAGAAAAAGACAGGAAAAGTTAAACATTTACGTTGGTGCTCTTAAGATCTGTATCGGCCGAGAGCTGGAGCCTTACTGACTGGTTTACTAGACGAACGAAAGCTTTTCTTCAAAACAAAACAAAACAAATCAAATGAACAACTACCGCGCTGCAGACTGAACCAGGTAACAGTTTCAGTAAAACGATTAATTATTTAATAGTGTCTATGTACGCTGTGAAATACACGGAAACGAGCAAAATTGTTCACTACGATACAGCATGGCCCCTGTGAATTAAGTCTTGTTGGCTACCTTCTTTGCAGAGGTTTTCTCAGATCACTCACAAGCACAGAAAAGTATCCCAACAAACTATACTGTATTTCTGTCATTCTTTCTTTGTTCACAAGCACACTCGGCTATAAGAAAAATTCAGTGTAACATTTCCATACTTCACTTTGTCGTATTATCCTGTTTGCATAATAGGTAAGTAAAGGACTGCAGTGAAGAGCATAAAAAACTTGGAACTTTAAACGTGCCGCAGCTTCGGCGCTGGAATTGTGGGACTCATCGCACAGTGGGAGAAAGCTTCTGCAGTAGGCAGTCCGCCACATTTAACTCTTTCGGAATCAACGAATAAGTTTCGGCCCAAGGAACAGCGAGCCCAGACAGACCCACTAATGAGCCACAGTCCCATTAGGGCTGGCAAATGAGACCCATGTTCGAACGGGCATCAGGTTTCCCGATACGCCGCAGGACTCGATACAGTACCGAGCGCTGCTCCAAAGATCAAATGGCATCTGATTCGCGCAGGCAGCGATAGCGTAAGTGATACGCGAGAAACTACGATCTGGCAGTAGCAATCTACAACCATGCTTAAAAGTTGACAATTTCGTGGAACACGGGAGGAAATAGCATTAAATGATACCATCGTACAAACACTGAAGCCTTTGAACAAATTTGCAGTAAGAGTTCTCCTACAGTATGTACGAATATGTACACATTTATGGTGATTTTTAAGTAAAGGAAACAAAGGCGAAATTTTGTCCTAAACCCCAGAAAAAAAAGGTTCAAATGGCTCTGAGCACTATGGGACTTAACATCTGAGGTCATCAGTCCCATAGAACTTAGAACAACTTAAACCTAACTAACCTAAGGACATCACACACATCCATGCCCGAGGCAGGATTCGAACCTGCGACCGTAGCAGTCGCGCGGTTCCGGACTGAGCGCCTAGAACCGCTCGGCCACCGCGGCCGGCAAACACCAGAACACCAAAGGGGGGAAAATGTTACACTCTCATTAAACCATCATAAATTTTACTATTCGATATTTTATTCGAAGGAAGTCATAATTTCTAGTTTAAACGCTGGATAATTACAACTATAAATCTCCAGTGGTATGTCACGCACAAAATAAGTTGAAAATGCACTTTTTACACCCTCTACTGACAATACCAGGTTGGTGGGAACCGCAAATTGGTACCAACTGCAATCTTAAGTTTAACGGGTGTTTAGTAATCTATTGGTTAAAAAATGCTGTTTCACTCTGAACACAGTAAAATATTTTATTTGGTTTTTCGAGACACTCATGGTTTAGCAAGTGCGTTGGAAAACAGCTTTTCGATCCCTATTCGCGTAGTACAATAACGGGAAATAGCTTTTAATCATTTAGGAAAAAAAAGACAACATTAGGATAAAACAAACAATAAAATGAAGTGCTGCGCTGCATAGCCGCCCGGTCTTGGGCGCCTTCTCACGGTTCGCACGGCTCTCCCCGTCGGCGGTTCGACTCCTCTCTCAGGCATGGGTATGTGTGTGTTGTCCTTGACGTAAGTTAGATTAACTTAGATTACTTAGTGTGTAAGCCTAGGGACCGATGACCTCAGCAGCTTGGTCCCATAGGAACGTACCATAAATTTCTAAAAATTAAATTTAGTATTAAATACGTAATAAACGGAACAGTTCATATTAAAACGACTGTAATTGTCTTCGCAAGATTAAAGGACAGGGCCAAGACTTGTAGTTGAGAAAGTACCAGCTGCCGTCAGTAGAACACAGCACGAGCGAAATTTCGTGAACTGACCTGAATGGTGATTGCGAGCTTTTATTTATTTGTTACTGTTGTTCTTGCGTTTCCTGCATCCTAAAATACATTGTATTTCGTTTTTCAGTTATTTTATTACTGAATTCCACATTACAGCAGTAAGTCGAGGAGATAGTACCAACAGAAGTGGCTCGCTGGCAGCACGATCGAAAGCTCGAGTAGGACCAGAGTTTTCTCGAGCTGTCACGTAAGCGGCTCGAGCAGTCATCCTCAAGCGAGCTTTAGGTTGCAGTGTGGGATAGTTGCGATGGGAGTTTCCGAGCCGGCCGGGGTGGCCGAGCGGCTCTAGACGCTAGTCGCAGGCTCGAATCCTGCCTCGTGCATGGATGTGTGTGATGTCCTTAGGTTAGTTAGTTCTAAATTCTAGGGGACTGATGACCTCAGAAGTTAAGTCGCATAGTGCTCAGAGCCATTTTAACCATTTTGGATTTCCCGAAAGAACAAATGCTTGGAAAGCGCGCAAGTAACACCATGACAGCATGGAGTTACCTATACCTAATACGGTGCGAGACGGAACTCCGAGGCTGCGTCTTACAGTAAGAATGCACGAATGCCATTAATTTGTTTAAAATTACTGATACTTGATTAGTAGAAAGAAAATGATTGTAGTGAAAACAAGTTTCTCACCGATGTCAAAAAACGATATTAATGGCGAAAACTTTCTATTCAGTTGGTGAACGTTACCCTTTTAACAAAATTGGCCAAATGCAACTACGACTCGCGCTCTGAGGGTTCCGTACGAACGTAATAATTGTTTCTATAGATAGATCATTCATCCTGGGGATCGAGAATTTCTACGATTTTTACCTCCTATCGATATTGATACTGGCAGGATATCGGGTCCGGAAATTCAAAGACTTTCCAGAATGTCTTGATTTTAAGCTTCGTTGTGAAGTTATATTAACATGCTATGTCAGTTAGCAACACCAATTTTCTCCTTTATTTGTGCTGAAAACTTGCTTCTTGGCAAATTTCGTGATTCTAGGTCAACTGGAAGTATCCTATAGGGTTTGATTAGTGTGTTTGCGAGTATCAAAATATGCGATATGAATTTCCACATCTTTAGTTTACAATGACTTAGAAGCTTAAATTTTTTACGTCGCCAAGGAACCGTAGGCTTCAGTATGTGACGTAAATTTCAACTTCATACGTTCGCCCGTTCATTAGAAAAACGGTTCTTAACAGTTGGACAGACAAGCCCACGGATAACAATATGATCCTAATAGGGTTCTGGTTTTATCGTTTGAGATACAGAACCCTAAAAATCAATTCGGATTTGCCGTTGAGTGTGTTTAGTTACGACTTAGTAACAGTGTTTTAATGATCACGTTCAATATCGACTACCCCTAGTTCATGGTGTGCTGGTCAGTGGGGTGACGGCGCGATCCCGTTTGATTTCAGCGCACAGATAGCTGGGGCGGCAGATGGCGCATCGCGGGGTATTCGCGCCGGAGATGGAGGCGGCGCCCTCTTTAACGTAGTGCAACTCCCGCAATTCCGCCGGGGACGCCAGCTGCAATCTGAAAGCGTTCAGAGTACGCGTGACGAAGTAATTTCCCTGCAGGCTGCATGCGGTTTCCCGATGCGTTGCGGTCGCAGTGGGAAATCATAAAACCAAACAAATTTCCCAATAATCACCTGCATATAATTGAAACGAGACAATAACAGAAATTGGGAGCACAGATGTCTCTTAAACTGTGAAACTACGATATGCTGTTGAATGCAGTGTTCAGTACGCGTAATATGTAAAACGTGTATGCTAACCATTGTTGAAACTTTTATATACAATGGAATAGAAGTATTCACTACAAAACTGACTGAAGTACGGTTTACAACCGTAGTGCATGTGTGCAAGTTCGCTTTATTGCATAACAAGAGTAACCTGTTTTACACAGACTGCTTAAACATCTTACCCCCGTACTTACCCATGTTGAATAGAAACGTAGGAAAGTCTACAGTGATGAGCCAACACACTATGACGAAGGCCGACCGAACGGAGACGGAGAAATATTCTAGCGACGATGAGGTCTGCAAATGGGGACATCCACTGATACAAGTGTCTTTGAGAAAGAGCAGAATGTTACGGCTGGTGCGTGGGAAGTGTCACCTCGGAGTCAGCGAACCTGGTGGTTTTTTCTATATTATGTCGTGAACATACGTTAGAAGTGGTTTAAGCACGATAGAACCACGAATAGGCGACAAGGTGCTGACAGAGTACACTGCTGGTACAAAACACGTATTTCGGAGGATACCGTTCAGTACGGGGCCCTGCAGCTGACCGTGGATCAGTGACAGTGTCTCCTGGTCGGATGAATCTCGTTTCTTGTTATACCAGGTCGATGGTCGTGTCCAGCTATGCCGTCATCCAGGCAAAAGGCTACTCGAAACACTCACCGCGCCAGGTATGCAGGCCGATGGGTGCAACATTGTTACCGGGGACATTTGCCTGCCGTTCCATGGGACCTGTGGTAATAATCTAACACACTAAGACTGCTGTGCAATACGTGAAGTATGTTGCGATGCATCTGTATGCCCTCATGCTTAATGGCCTCCCTAACGCGACTTCACCATCCAGCCGAGTAACAGACCGTGTCAAAAGACCGGAATACTGATGCACTGGTTTGAGGGCCGTGATGATTAACATGTTAATGTCTTGACCATCATATTCACCTAATGGGGACGATGGGGAACACCACTTGGACCCAGTTGTCGCCTTAAACGGTCAGGCCTCATTGGCCTCCAAATAAGCAGAGTACTTCCTTTGGGTAATCATGAATGGCATCGTAACAGGAATGAATATGTTGCACTACCGTGGGTTGAACTTCTAAGGCATAAACACAAATTGAAATGTTTTCACGGAAGTAAAAAGGACGAATTCACCATAAGCAAGCGATACCGGTTCGAATCTTGTTCTGCCACATATTTCCATACACTCCTGGAAATTGAAATAAGAACACCGTGAATTCATTGTCCCAGGAAGGGGAAACTTTATTGACACATTCCTGGGGTCAGATACATCACATGATCACACTGACAGAACCACAGGCACATAGACACACGCAACAGAGCATGCACAATGTCGGCACTAGTACAGTGTATATCCACCTTTCGCAGCAATGCAGGCTGCTATTCTCCCATGGAGACGATCGTAGAGATGCTGGATGTAGTCCTGTGGAACGGCTTGCCATGCCATTTCCACCTGGCGCCTCAGTTGGACCAGCGTTCGTGCTGGACGTGCAGACCGCGTGAGACGACGCTTCATCCAGTCCCAAACATGCTCAATGGGGGACAGATCCGGAGATCTTGCTGGCCAGGGTAGTTGACTTACACCTTCTAGAGCACGTTGTGTGATGTCCTTAGGTTAGTTAGGTTTAAGTAGTTCTAAGTTCTAGGGGACTGATGACCATAGATGTTAAGTCCCATAGTGCTCAGAGCCATAGAGCACGTTGGGTGGCACGGGATACATGCGGACGTGCATTGTCCTGTTGGAACAGCAAGTTCCCTTGCCGGTCTAGGAGTGGTAGAACGATGGGTTCGATGACGGTTTGGATGTACCGTGCACTATTCAGTGTCCCCTCGACGATCACCAGTGGTGTACGGCCAGTGTAGGAGATCGCTCCCCACACCATGATGCCGGGTGTTGGCCCTGTGTGCCTCGGTCGTATGCAGTCCTGATTGTGGCGCTCACCTGCACGGCGCCAAACACGCATACGACCATCATTGGCACCAAGGCAGAAGCGACTCTCATCGCTGAAGACGACACGTCTCCATTCGTCCCTCCATTCACGCCTGTCGCGACACCACTGGAGGCGGGCTGCACGATGTTGGGGCGTGAGCGGAAGACGGCCTAACGGTGTGCGGGACCGTAGCCCAGCTTCACGGAGACGGTTGCGAATGGTCCTCGCCGATACCCCAGGAGCAACAGTGTCCCTAATTTGCTGGGAAGTGGCGGTGCGGTCCCCTACGGCACTGCGTAGGATCCTACGGTCTTGGCGTGCATCCGTGCGTCGCTGCGGTCCGGTCCCAGGTCGACGGGCACGTGCACCTTCCGCCGACCACTGGCGACAACATCGATGTACTGTGGAGACCTCACGCCCCACGTGTTGAGCAATTCGGCGGTACGTCCACCCGGCCTCCCGCATGCCCACTATACGCCCTCACTCAAAGTCCGTCAACTGCACATACGGTTCACGTCCACGCTGTCGCGGCATGCTACCAGTGTTAAAGACTGCGATGGAGCTCCGTATGCCACGGCAAACTGGCTGGCACTGACGGCGGCGGTGCACAAATGCTGCGCAGCTAGCGCCATTCGACGGCCAGTACCGCGGTTCCTGGTGTGTCCGCTGTGCCGTGCGTGTGATCATTGCTTGTACAGCCCTCTCGCAGTGTCCGGAGCAAGTATGGTGGGTCTGACACCGGTGTCAATGTGTTCTTTTTTCCATTTCCAGGAGTGTATATTACGCAATGGTAGGAATCAACATGGATTCCGGAAACAGCGATCGTGTGAGACCCAACTCGCTTTATTTGTTCATGAGACCCAGAAAATATTAGATAAAGGCTCCCAGGTAGATGCCATTTTCCTTGACTTCCGGAAGGCGTTACAGTTCCGCAGTGTCGCCTGATAAACGAAGTAAGAGCCTACGGAATATGAGACCAGTTGTGTGGCTGATTGAAGAGTAACCTCTGGCGTGACACAGGGGAGTGTTACGGGACCATTGCTTTTCACAATATGTATAAATGACCTAGTAGATAGTGTCGGAAGTTCCATGCGGCTTTTCGCGGATGATGCTGTAGTATACAGAGAAGTTGCAGCATTGCAAAATTGTATCGAAATGCAGGAAGATCTGCAGCGGATAGGCACTTGGTGCAGGGAGTGGCAAGTGACCCTTTACATAGACAAATGTGATGTATTGCGAATACATAGAAAGAAGGATCCTTTATTGTATGATTATATGATGGCGGAACAAACACTGGTAGCAGTTACTTCTGTAAAATATCTGGGAGTATGCGTGTGGAACGATTTGAAGTGGAATGATCATATAAAATTAATTGTTGGTAAGGCGGGTACCAGGTTGAGATTCATTGGGAGAGTCCTTAGAAAATGTAGTCCATCAACAAAGGAGGTGGCTTACAAAACACTCGTTCGACCTATACTTGAGTATTGCTCATAGTGTGGGATCCGTACCAGATCGGGTTGACAGAGGAAATAGAGAAGATCCAAAGAAGAGCGGCGCGTTTCGTCATAGGGTTATCTCCGTAACGCTATCACGCTTACTAAATGTTTAACTAACTCAAGTTGCATACTCTGCAAGAGAGGCGCTCTGCATCGCGGTGTAGCTTGCTGTCCAGGTTCCGAGAGGGTGCGTTTCTGGATGAGGTATCGAATATATTGCTTTCCCCCTACCTATACCTCCCGAGGAGATCATGAATGTAAAATTAGAGCGATTCGAGCGCGCTCGGAGGCTTTTCCGGCAGTCGTTCTTCTCGCGAACGATATGCGACTGGAACAGGAAAGGGAGGTAATGACAGTGGCACGTAAAGTGCCCTCCGCCACACACCGTTGGGTGGATTGCGGAGTATAAATGTAGATGTAGAATGCTTACTACACTGCAGGTTAAGCTTTTGATAAAGAATACACCGACGTCATTTCATGTCACCCTCATTCTTTCTATTAATTTCATTCCAGAGAGCTTGATTCATAAGCTGTTGTCTCTGGCGTTGCGCCGTAACACCGCGCGGACCTCACTAGGTACTTAGGACTACACTCCTGCCTCCTCCTCAAGAGGAGGAAGAAAGAGTAGAGTTTACTAGAAGGAAGGGAGGAAGAATTCAACTGCTTATAGATATTAGTGCATTAACACTCAGTTGAACGAGAGTAGTGAAGGAACTTATTTAAGTGACCATCCCGGCATTTGTGTGATCTAAACCTTTTCCAGCAAATCAACTGTAGTTATTGTTCTAGGATGTCCAGCCGGGTGCAGTAGTCCACGAAACCCAACAGCACCCGCCAACACACCCGAGAGCAATACACGCATCGCGCCATTTACCAAAAATTATTGAGGGAAAGCACGACAAAACTAAATCTGAGTGGCTTGACCAGGTTCGACCACCGTGCCTCCAGAGAAATTCAATTTTAATTACTGCACCACATCTCCCGAGCCCTACATAGATCAGTGATTATTAAATACAGGCTAAAATTACACTCCCGCGTACGAATGGACAAAACTAACGAGTTTCCCCGTCACCATATGCTGGCTTCCATAACTTCGACCGACAGCGAGGCCACAAGTAAATAACAGAAATGGTAATAAAGGCTTCATTACAGTTTCGATTTTTCTACAGCAGTCGTATCTCAGTCGCTATAATGGTGGCGTGAACAGAATGTTTTCATTACAAATGAACTTGTCCTGCGTTTTTCATGTAGATGAGTACTGCGTCACGTAGAAATATTTTGTCATAATTTACTACGACGACGACGACGACTACTTCTACTACTGAAACTAATGATTTTCTTGAAAGCTGTCTTTCGGATATCCTCATCCCGTGTATAGACTTGATAGAAGCAGTGGGCTGCGCTTTCCCGTTCCTGTGTCAGACTTGTTTGATTGCCAATAGAGCTTCAAATCCTTGCTGTCGGCATATTTTACTGGTGAAGGCAGTTCGAAAATTGCTGAGGGATCAGCAGCCTCTCACGTTCGCAAACACACGAAACTGTCCTGAAGAGTCTTCTCAGGTTCAGCTCCAACCAACGTAATATCACGTAGAAAATTTTCCTCAAACCTATATAATATATTAAACATAGTGCAGTTTATTTCAACTTGATAAGTTTCAACTTCGGATACTAATGCTTGATATATGTAAAACAAACTTACATTCCAGATTTACGAGGGTGGAGTGGCGATTGCAGTCGGGGACGCTCAAAACTAACGCAATAGAACATTTCCAAAATTCCATTGTCCTGAATATAATATCCGAACGTTTCATCCACCAATTCTTAACAGTTCTTGTAACGTCGTATGTAGCTACACTTCGCCTTTATTGATTACATTTCACTTCTATGTTCTGAAAACGCCACGACTTAACCATTTTCATTGTAGCGAATAGTCGCCAGAGCAGACACTGTGAACAGGGTAGGTACCAAACCGTTATCATTTTTGGTGTGGCCAAATCAACCCGACTTCCTACGTTGTTTTACCGGGAGAGTTGTTTTTGCAGAAGAGGAACCAAACCTATCATAGGAATGACTTAAAATCGTGGCTGCATGTTCAATGACGATTAAAGCAAGCAAATAAATAAATACATAAATCAATAAATGCAACCGCGTTAGCACTCTGAAGACGATAATGATGGATAACTGTGCTACCTTGGGAACGTAATCGTTGTAGGCCGTCCTCTAGGTGTCGAAGTGAAACTAACACTGTTTTACGTTGTTCTGTACCTTTTCTGCTTTATTAGGTTGTGGTAATGAAAAACTCTGACAGGCTCGTTTCTTGCTTTGTTCCTCTTACTTCGGACAGCTTTAGGATGTAACTTAAGATTAATTGGTATGTAACCGCACTGTGTATGCCGTTTAGAGGGTCGGAATGAGGTTACCGAAATTGGTGCAAAGTTGAAAGCTTCCTTACCGTCCAACATTTGGAGCCTTGAGCAAGTGGGTGTTCGCCGAACCAACCCAAGAAATTTTCTGAAGATACCATTGCACCTCATGTGATGGTTACTCTGCAAGCCAGTATTTCGTCGAGAAGCAGCACCGTCTGTTAGTCAAAGTAGCGAATCAGGGAAGGACCAGATATTCTAAGAGTGTGTGCAGAAAAGTAATGCCTCCGAATTTTTTATGCGAAATTCTCAATACTACTTAAATAAAACAAACTTCCTGTGTACATATTTGTTTCTTCACATAGTCACCCTGGCGACTAACACATTTCGACCAGCGGAAGACGAGTTTGCTGATACCGTCACTGTAGATCGTTGGACTTTGTTTACAGAGTCACAACCTCACCTCGGTTTGCATTACTTCGTCAGTATCAAAGCGAAGTCCTCGAAGGTGTTCTTTGTCTGGAATCGGTTGAGAATCGGGTGAGGCGAAGTCGGGACGGTATGGAGGATGATAGATGACAGTGAACCCGAGGCGTCGGATTATTCAGCGCTCATGTCTTGTCTGGCACGTGTTGAACTTTCAGAATTCGAAACTCGTTCACAGTACGCTAGTCTTCACGTTCCGTCATAGTTATGTTATACATAGCTATGTTACACGCTACAGTTCGAAGCCCTATAGCGGCAGAAGACTGCATATATGCATACATGGAGAATAAAGATGTAGAATGTTAATAACGTTTGTTTTAGTTAAAAAGTTATAGGAGTCTTCACATAAACTCGGAAGCGTTGCTTTTCAACGCGCTCTCGTATACAGAGGTAGCGTTGTGATAGGAGAGCACAGTGTTCTGTCTCCAACGAAATGCTTTCTGGAACGGACAGGGAATTTCGGAGTAAAGAGGGTGCAGATGGGGAGGGTCTGATCATCGGTAGTTCGTGGTGGCATCCCTTAGGGAACATGTAGCAAGGGATGGGGATGAGAAATGCGCGCACCGTGTGTGTTCCCAGGGGACACATTCAATTTACTGAAGAGCCTTTTCACGCAGCTATTGAAGGCCCAGATTGCAACCAGTTGCAGATTATGAGCACAGTGGAGCGAACTGTTGCCTCTCGTCTGGGTTCTGATGACATGCGTGGCAGAGAATGGCAAAAATCTCAGCCTTGCTCACTGTCAGGTCCATTAGGACTGTTTCTAGAAATTGCCTTGGACATCTTGGGCTTTAGCAGAATGGAATGCGTGATTCGGAAGTGTCGGTAATTCCATGAAAGTCTACTTTTTTTTATGTTCAAACTTAGAGTACAGCAGTAAGTCACAGAATTCGTAATTTATTGCAGATGTGGATTTCGACTATACCGTAATCACCAAATGAGTCACACTAGCATAATTATGTCAGAGCGTAAACATGTGACATGGTTGTACCCAAATGATTCTTCTGATAATACACCGATGATAACTATGTTATAGTCACAATCAATATCTGCCATTAATTACGATTCTGCGACTGACTGCTGTTCTTCTTTACATTTGAATATTGAACGGTCGCTGTGCATCACCGGTATCAAGTAGATACCAATTTATTTTTTTATGTTATTTTACCGTACTTGAGGTAGCATTCAACCCCAAAAATTCTTGTTCAGTTTCAACACCACTACCAACAACAACAACAACACATTTCAAGAGTACAAGCTCCCATTGTTTTTCTTACAGCGGTTATAAAGTAAGCCCCCGCAGTTTCGGTTGCTACGAGGTTGCTGTAGAAAAATGGCTCTGAGCACTATGGGACTTAACTTCTGTGGTCATCAGTCCCCTAGAACTTAGAACTACTTAAGCCTAACTAACCTAAGGACATCACACACATCCATGCCCGAGGCAGGATTCGAACCTGCGACCGGAGCAGTCGCGCGGTTCCGGACTGAGCGCCTTAACCGCGAGACCACCGCGGCCGGCTGCTGTAGAAGTTTTTTATAATAGTGTAGTCTCTTGATATAAACACGAAAGGAGAGCTTGCACCCTGGAAACACATTGTTAGAAGCGAAGAACAATGTACGTGTTCAGTGCAATGGCTAAGGGAACATGATAACCTATGTTATGACATCTGAGGTTTCGGTCACGTAATTGGAAGCTGCAGGGTCGTCCTAAGTGGTTCACTGGTGCGTTACAGACTGCTTTATACAGAATGCATCCAGTTTTTTGGAGCCTACTCTTCAGGCACTCTAGATGAGCTTTCTTCAGAGGGCCCCGAAATACTTTTACCGGTTACCCAAGAAATGCACCTAAACCTTACGAATATTAAGATACTCGTTTTCCACTGTAACACTGTTAACAAGTTCTGGAGTTTGAAGTACTATTGGAAAGCCGTGAGACTCAATACTAAGCACTCACGGTTTTATAAAATCAGGCGTTAGTAACACGGAGATCTTCGTGCCAAACGCAAGTCTTCACCGAACATAATTAAAATTCTGTGGTTAAGTATAATTTCAAAAGAGAGGATAACTTTACAGTTGGCTCCTTCTAGTTTGCTTCAGATCTAAATTTCAGAGAGAATTCCAGTTCATTGGTTTGTGTGTTACAACTCATGTCATAGATAAAGCGGTTAACGACAGTAATTTATTGTTACTATAATTATATGCATCCAACAACAAATCCAACACACACTTAATCCAACAATACACATGGGCAGCTGTTTACGCTATATATACACATTAAACAGCCCAGAATGTACACGAATGTGGGACGACTCAATCCAGTGCAGCGCCTTTTCGGAGTCTTCATCTAGACCCTTGATCATGACGGGGAAACGTGTTTTAGGACACTGATTTACAATGTGGCGCATTGTGTGAATACTACAAATCTCACGTACTGACAGTAAAAAAGCCCAACTTCAGCGTTTTGTACTTGCACATACCTTTTCCAGTGCGGTATCTGATAAGCTGCGCCATATCTCCCTAGGATGATAAGCCTTGATCTTGAACTATTGGGTTGTCAGCAAGTTTGTGGTTTCGCGTTTCCACGGCTTGCCACTCAAGTTTCCATTCACCGTCCCGGTTGAACACAGTGGAGGGCATTTGGGCTCCTTCGTATTCCGGTCTTCAAGATTTGTGTTTTCCTAGGCTGCGAGAGGGCAAGAGTGATTGACTCATTTTTAGAAACTTGGTGGCAAAGTTTGCAGAGAGCCTCCTTTCGACGAAGGTGAGTAGGACAGATGTTCATTAGTATTGGCAGGCCAGTATATAGGTGTCGATATGATTGTACCACAAATGATTCTCACAGCTGCGTTCCAATGAACGTAGATTTTCATCCGCATGAAAGCTGCGGGGACATATTGGTGTGCAGTGGTTTGCTGCAGACTATACCAACACAAGGGATGCTCCAGGGGGAACTGTTGCATTTGCTCCACATGTCCCACCTGCCAGCTTCCTCCCCACGTCCACTCGTGTTGTACGTTCCTAGCTGTACTGGAAAGATGTTTATAATATTTCAGCGTTCTGTCTAACGCGACACAAAGGTATTTTGGCATATCGATCTGTAGGCTTGTAAATGATTAGAATTACACTTGCTGTGACAGGCAGAACGGCCACCGATCCCCATTAGTGTTGTTGGCATGTTAGTGTTGTTATCAGGCCTGGTAGGGTAAATAAGGGGACCTGAACATCGCCAGATGTTGAGTGATCACTAATGGACACGGAGATGGTGCGTACTCGTGTGACACAGCGTTAACAGCATCTGAAAAATTTTGAAAGGAGCCTCATTGTGGATCTCCATTTGCGAGCTGGTCAAATCGTGCAATATCCAGATTTGTGGAGCAATTGGATGTGACGTGGATGGGAATGTGAGGGCGGACCTTCTCTTCGTGAAGGTTCCGATCGACCGCGTCTGGCCACGACAAGAGAAGATCGCAGTATTGTGCACCGAACACGTCGTGATACTTCCACATCTCCAGCTGCCATCGCAGAACACTTAATGGGCTCCCTGCAATATTCTGTGTTACCTGTCACAGTTGGTCAGCGACTATCAGCAATCACATTAGGGAATCACTGTCCCAAGCCTAGACTGCCATTACAACCACAACAGAAGGGGCTTTCTTTGGAGTTGATCAGTGATCAGACTGCTAATACATGGCATCACATTTTGTTCGGCATTGAACAGAGTTTCTGCACTACGCTGGGTGACCGTAGTTGGCGTACATAGCGGCGACCTGAGGAGAGGTGCATTAGTGTTGTTCGTGTTAAGTGTTGTTCCGTGTTCAAACAGTGTTGTTACCGGCCTTGATATGATAAAAAAGGGCTCCTCAGCAGTGCCAGATGTTAGGTAATCGCTGTTAGCAGGGAGCACGGACTGCTAATAATGTTTAGGAGAGGCACAGTGATGTTATCTCTGGCGTCGTGGTGTGGGGAGCTGTCGGTTATTATTTCAGGTCACGGCCGGTAGTGATTAACGGAACTCTGACGGCTCAACAGTACGGCTGGGACGTCCTGCGTCCTCACGGCTTAACTCTCGACAGTATCTTAGTGGTATTTTTCAGCGAGACAGTGCTTGTTCACACGTGGCAAACGTCTTTATCACCTGTCTGCATAATTTTGAGGTACTCGCATGGCCAGCAAGGTCCCCAAATCTGTCTCCGATAGAAAATGTATGGGACCAGTTTGGACATCAGCTTCGTTCCAGATCCAGGATACCAAGGATCAGTTTCAACAGTTGTGGGCCAGATTGTCTCAGAAGGGGATACAACGGCTTTGAGACCTGTCCCAACGAAACAGTGCACGTATCAAGGCCAGAGTTGATGCAATGTCTTCTTGATAAGCGCGCTCATACAGTTAAATTATTAGTAAATTTGCCTCGATTACGTAATGATGAAATAACGTCATCTACCTTCTCAACCCGTGAAGTTTCGTATCCTCCTCCCGGTCTGGGTGCCTCACGTTTTGGTTAGGCAGTGTATTTCAGTGACCTGGAGGATAGTAATAGTTGCAATCTTCGTCTTTTCGCCCGTGATGCTGTTATGATCTGGAAATTATGTTGGGTAAAAGTTCTCACATCAAGTAAGACTTTGAAAAAATATGAACCTGTTTCAAAGACCGGAAACTAACGAAATTATAGGAATAGAAACTTCTATAGTTCCCGAAACGTAAGTGTGGTATTGTGTAAAATGGGGTTAATGAGCCTCAACTAGGCACATGTCGTACATGTGTTAAGGAGTAACGACTGGTGGAAATATGAAGTCGGCCGACCACTAGGGATCGGTCGCTCACTCCATGAAAGTTTTGGTGTAACTCTAAATCTGCGTAAGGAATTCCTAGAAGTGACTTTCATAGTGAAAGCTACGAATATTCCACATTTTTTTATGAATGGATCCCATTGAGACTCTGAAGGAAAAATTAGAGAACAGTTCGCACAGACGCGTATAATCTTTCTTCTGCGCTCCACTGGAACATGGAGCGAGAAGAAACTCTTGCTTTATCAAGTACTCTCAGTCGCAAACTTTTTAGTGTTTCGAAAATAGCAGATACAAATGTGGAATGTAAAATACTGGAACACATGAACTGCGGGTGATAAAGTGAACTATCTAACAGTCTTAATTGTCATTCGCCATTGTTTCTGGAGCTCAGAAATTCTGTTTCAGGAACAAGCAGGTGTCAGAGCCTTCTCTGGCTACCCGTATTTACGTTTTCCGTGGTAACCCTTAATCGCGTAAGGTCAGTTTCAGGTTGGTTGTTTGAAAAGCGCAGGGTCGATTTTCCTCCCTATTCTTACTTTAACCTTCTTTGAAGTCTATCTTCTGTTCTGAGCTCTCGTATTTGGAAAGGTCCAAAGTCAACGAAATTTAAATCTGTTGAGACTCTTACATGGATTCCGTTTGTATCTTTGTAGTTATTCACAGGGTCGTGCTTAAATAAAATCAGCCATATCTGAACGGCGACATACTTCCTGTACCGCAAGGAATATTATGAGGTGACGGATGGCGCAGCCAAGGGATCCCCACTGTCTCCGACATAAAAATGTTCCCATATGTAATGGATTAAGAACGGGATGGGACTGGAAAGATCAAACAAGTGAGAAATGCATAATGTTGAATTCATTATTAACCATCCTGCATGAAAACAGAAGTTTCCACACAGTTTCGCTCTTCCAACGCAGGAATGGTGCACAAGGTCGTCTTCAAAGACGAACAGACCGAGAGTGAAAGTGTTGGTGAATCCTTACCACACTGTGTCTCAATGCGAATACAGTGGCTCTTCGTGCAGAACACGTGATTTGACAGCAGCCAATATATGGCAGTTTTTGCATTCACTGCATCCTGTAGTGTAAAATGAGCTCATCACTCCACAGAATATTGCCCAGCCGCATGTCATCAACTTCTGACCCGTGCCACAAACCGAAGAGCGAACTCAGAATGTTGCTGTGAATCATGAGGTTTCAGTTACTGTAGTGTCTGGATCTTGTACGGGTACCAGTGTAACATAGACCATGAAACTTTGCTTACTGTTGACCATGGGAGGGACAATACACGTGGCACTGCGCGAGCACTAGCACAACCCGGGGCACGTGCTGCATGATCACTCACAGGAACAGCAACCTCGTTAACAACTTCCACCGGGAAAAGATGCTTTACTCTTCCAGGTGCCACACCAGGCCCACCAGTGGTCTAATTTGGGTATCACCTTCTTTAAACTATTTAATGACATCGGATCTCCCCGCAGACCTTTGAGTCGGCGAGGCTCTCTGAATGCAGCACTGTAATTGCTGCCGCTCACATAAACTGATTTCTCTAACAGCGCACTGTCTATATTCTCGAAGGCCATACTGTACACTCACGTTATCGCTTGCCAAATGTCAGCGTGTAACTTCTTCATAGAGCATTTTGGGGAGCAGCCTCTGAACTCCGCGACGTTGCATCCGTCTTGCTTCCTAAGGTACGTTAATGACCCTTCCTGATACCGTTTCGGCCGGCCTTTTTGACCGAGCCGTTCTAGGCGCTTCAGTCCACAACTGCGCTGCTGCTGCGGTCGTACGTTCGAATCCTGCCTCTGGCATCGATGTGGGTGATGTCCTTAGGTTAGTTAAGTTTAAGTAGTTCTAATTCTAGGGGACTGATGACCTCAGATGTTAAGTCTCAAAGTGCTTAGAGCCATTTGAACTATTTGATACCGCTTCACGCTAAAATTCACCTCAGCACTTCGTTGACCACATGAACGGTGTTCATCCCAACATTAAAATCACTGTCGAAATGGTGAGGGATGGTAGACTTCCGTTTTTGGATATTGTAGCCGAGATGAAGGCAGGAGGCTAGATTGGTCATGAAGTGTACACATGATGAAGATTTTATGGATGAGGGGCATAAACAGGAATGTCACAAGCGATGAGGTGTTACAGGAAGTCTAGGCACACGGACGGGTAAACGAAAGCCAACAGTTTTCACCACTCTGCACACAAGAAAGCGCCCCTGAACGCTTTAGTATGCAGGGAAAAGATTATTTCTGACGACAATCGAGAGTCTGAATTTCAACATTCGAAGTGCGTGTTCAGGGAAGATTGTTACAGGAAGGGAGATATTGCTAAAGCTTTCAGGTGCCGACGAAAGACGCTACGAGAACGGACGGAAGAGGACAGAACGACTGTATTCCTTACAGCTTGCTAGTCGTTGCTCCACAGTATGAAGCAACGACTAGCAACCTACAAGGCGTGACGAGACATGGATTCACACCAGTTCCCCGGCCTGCCTCCGAGATAAAGTATTTAAAGTGCAGCTGATCACGAAGGTACAGTGAGGACTGTAACTATCATACGGGAGGAAACTTGGTAGATACGCTAATGCGGTACCGCTGTACGCTGGAAACAACTTTCTTCCAGTTGTGGTAACCAGGTGGAAATCTGGAAGGTACACTGTTCGTATGACGGAAGGATATACATGCTGACACTTGACATGGTTCAAATGGCTCTGAGCACTATGGGACTTAACATCTGTGGTCATCGGTCCCCCAGAACTTAGAACTACTTAAACCTAACTAACCTAAGGACATCACACACATCCATGCCCGAGGCAGGATTCGAACCTGCGACCGTAGCAGCCGCGCGACACTTGACATGCCATAACGTGAGTGAACAGTAGGCCATCGAGAAGATAGACAGAGCGGCGGCAATTACAGTGCTGCATTCAGAGAGCATCGCCGTCTGAGAAGAGATCCGATGTCACTAAATGGTTAAAAGAAGGTGATACCGAAATTACCACTGTGGTGGGCCTGGTGCGGCACCTGGAGGAGTAAAGCATCTTCTCCCGGTGGAAGTTATTAATGAGGTTGCTGTTCCTGTAACTGGTCATGCAGCAGGTGCCCCAGGTCGTGCTCGTGCAGTGCCACGTGTGTTGTCCATCCCATGGTCAACAGTAAGCAAAGTTTTATGGTCTATGTTATACTAGTGACCGTACAAGATCCATACACTACAATAAGTGAAACCTCATGTTTTGCAGCAACATTATGAGTTCGCTCTTCGGTTTGTGGCACGGATAGAACTTGATGACATGTGGCTGGGCAATATTCTCTGGAGTGATAAGCACATCTTACACTACAGGGTGCAGTGAATGCAAGAACTGCCATATATTGGCTGCTATCAAAACACGTGTTCTGCACGAAGAGCCATTGTATTCGCATTATGTGACTGTATGTTGTGCATTCACCGACAATTTCACTCCTGGTCTGTTCGTCTTCGAAGAAAATTTACCCAAAGGACCTGTTAGATGTACTGTTAAATCTACACATTTTTGAAACCTCCTTGTGCAACATGTAATTCCTGCTTTGTAAGAGCGAAACTGTGTGGAAACTTCTGCTTTCATGCAAGATGTTTAATAAAATCAACATTACGTCTTTCTCACTTGTTTGATCTTTCCTGCCCCCATCCCGTTCGTAATCCATTACATATGGAAACGTTTTTTTTTGTGTATATTTCTCACTTTCACAGCGCCAGATATGTACCTGGTGGCCAAAATTGGAACTAATATTTTTCTGTGTAAGTCTATACCACGTTAACTCATAGGAATATCTACCAAGTTTCGCCGCTATGAGATACTTAACTAGCCAACACTGGACCTTCGTGAGTAGCTGCACTTCAATTATGATCACGCAGTATGTTACGCCGCATTAAAGACAACGTAGGTCTTAAAGTTCCTGGTGTGTGCGGTATCCCGTGAAAGTGATAGCATTTACAGAAGACAGACTATTTGTACTGTTGATGAGCGCTGTGCAGAAAACTCACTACAAATAAAATAATGGGAATGTGAGAAGCAGGCCATGACTGAACACTGTCTAGAAAACAAACCAAAATTTGAAAAGATGAATCTTGCTTCTGACATCGTCTTAATGTGATTCTGTTACAAAAGAAGTGACCGAATTTAGAATAAAGAGCAACATTTCTAACAACGAGGAACGGTATACACTTAATAGGTCGTGGGAGGGGGGTTTGACATAGAGCGAAACCAAAGACGGAGACTTGACGCTTGTAGGGAGGCGGGAGAAACGTGGCTCCAGCCACTCGTGCTGCTTGACGTCACTTAAAAGTAAACCTACCGAACGGATACACTTTTATTTTCCTCTACACTACAGCATATTCAAAGCAGATCACAATCAGAGACGGACATTTTTATACGTGGCCATACGATCGTTAAGGGGATAAAATCCCTTGAAAAAGAAAATAAGTTTAATGTTTCTCAATGAATACCGCCGAAACGGTAACAGATATTTAAAAAAGCTCAAATAAAAGTTCTGTTGTTTTAGTGTACGTTATAACGGCGAACCCAGATTTGTCAAAAGTCATTTTTTTTCGAATTCCCTCCCCCACCACTATTTTGTTTTTCATTTCGACATCTGACTGAGAGCAAAACATAGAGCTTCGTCGATACCAAATTCAGTCATGTATATGACGTGATACTCCAAAGAAGCTAGAAATATATATAAAATATCGCTGCACGCGCGCCCATTGTGTGTCTGCTTCTGTGCCAATAAATTGTCATTGCGTTGTTTAATAAGTCTTTCCCAGATAAATGTATTCTACATTTATATTCTAAATACATTGTTCTATATATATATATATATATATATTTAAAATTCTTTCTACATTATTGTAAATCTCTTCAATAATGAGGAAGTGCAGAACTGCTCGGATTAAAAAAATATTTGATTTTGCGCACACACACCACATTGGACAGTTGTAATTTCATGACGGGAGTCAGAAATAGGATCACAGTTTTTAAAGCAGAAGTGAACAGACGTCGCACATTTATGTGGTTTCTGTTCAATGTAATCACTCTTGTGCTATACATACATAAAAAAGTTGACGAAACTGGGAGAAGAAATCTGACTGAATAAGGGATTGAATTTTTAGTATATTACTTCTTAACTGCAAGTTTACATCGCAGTTATATTACACAGTATAATTACCTTGAAGAATGTAAACGTGAGCCGAGAGAAGCAGTAGACTGTGCGTCCAACATTAGGCGTGTCGGGATGCGAACTAGGCGTCCTGGCACGCAGCGTTTCCCTCGTACCGCTTTTCCACGCTCTGCTGACTGTGCGCTTGTGTAACGATAACCGAGAGAGGGAGGGAAATGTCTCTTTCTCCCCGCTCCTCTCATGAAACTGTAATTGTGCGATATGCTTGACGCGCAAAATCGAAGTGCATTCAACAGTTTTTTGATTCGATCATTATTGCACTTCGTCATTATTGCACTTCGTCATTATTGCACTTCGTCATTATTGCACTTCGTCATTATTGCACTTCGTCATTATTGCACTTCGTCATTATTGCACTTCGTCATTATTGCACTTCGTCATTATTGCACTTCGTCATTATTGCACTTCGTCATTATTGCACTTCGTCATTATTGCACTTCGTCATTATTGCACTTCGTCATTATTGCACTTCGTCATTATTGCACTTCGTCATTATTGCACAGTTTTACAATGATGTTGCAACAGAATTGTATGAACAATTTTAAATGTAACTTAACGAAATCTGAAAAGGTTGAAAGTTGCAAACAAAAAAGAAAAAAAACTCCAAATGTAAAAAGAAAACACATATACAACGCAAGAGGTGTTTCACAAAATTAAAAGAAATTTTATGTGTAGAATATGATATGTAGAATAAGATATGTGGATGTAAAATAATTTATTCAGAATATATTTAGAATATATTTCTTTGGGAAAGACATATCTAACAACTCAACGTGACAATTGACATCGAAGCGGACACACATCGGACTTGCTAACAGCGATATTTCTAGCTTATTTGTGACAAATGGAACTTCAGAATGCCACTACATGACAGAATTGATATTAAAGACGCCGTTAGTAAAATGCCAAAATGGAAAACGAAATAGTGGGGGAAGATGGAATTTCGAAAAAAAAAAAATTTCAGCAAATATGGGTACACCGTTGTAGGCCACAATAGAAAACAAGGAACTTTTAGTTGACAGTTTTTATCTCTCTTAAGGGAGGAATGCAACGGCAAACCATCTCCGGTAGGACCTTGCCTAGCACAGCGGTGCGGGTCTCCGGCATCGTCCCCTACGCTCCTCTGAGTATGGGACCTCATCATCATCGTATCTCTTAAGATATCAATGGTATTCATTCGAAATTATTTATCTGTTTTTTTCCAACGGGTGTTTCACCATCTTAACGGCCGTATGGGCCCATATCAAAAAATGCCTCTTATTTTGCTGTTACAGCTCTACCAGTCAGTGTTGTGAATTCCCGATAACTGTGGCAGACAGCTGTCGAAAGCTCGACTGTTTTTTATATGGTTTGTCTTGGTCAGTTAAAATCTTTGTCATGCTGAAATGTTACTCGGAATTTCATGTAAATCTGATATCTGTAGTTCGTTGTATTTGAAAGTAAATGGAATAAAGTTGTTTATTGCAGTATGTAAACAGAGTTGGATCTAGAGAGGTCCATGGAAACCCAGATTGTGTAATAATTTTAGTTGTGGTCCCCTCTCTCTCTCTCTCTCTCTCTCTCTCTCTCTGTGTGTGTGTGTGTGTGTGTGTGTGTGTGTGTGTGTGTGTGTGTGTAACGTCCTGCTACGATAGCAAGAGGCGATTCCATTATTTAGTAACATAGAAATGTGAGTGACGGTTGTTATGAAATGAAATCTAAATTTAAATGGCTCTAAGCACTATGGCACTTAACATTTGAGATCATCAGTCCCCTAGACTTAAACCTAACTAACCTAAGGACATCACACACATCCATGCCCGAGGCAGGTTTCGAACCTGCGACCGTAGCAGCCAAGTGGTCCCGGACTGAAGCGCCTAGAACCGCTCGACCACAGCAGCTGGCTTGAAATAAAATCTGAGAATACCTCAGTGGAAAGCCTTATCTAGATTACCACCACCACCACCACCACCACCACCACAACAACAACTACTACCACCCCATAAGGACTGAGCAGAGCCTCATTTCCGTCTTACAGAAAATTAAGTTTCACACAAACTACGTTAACAGTGGTAATATGTTCTTGGCGCAAATTAGCGTAAATGACTTAAAAAGTCAGTAATTGCTATCCGCGTAACATAGAGATCACAAATGAAATCTTATCGCGCTATTAGACTGCTCAAAGCTGGAAGCTGCAGCGTTGTCCCCATCCTCAACTCGACCAACTAACTGCGGTGTGGAGTAAAGCAAAACACACGCAACTATAGCTCTGCACTCCCCCCTCCACCATCCCCCCTCCACCATCCCCCCTCCACCATCCCCCCTCCACCATCCCCCCTCCACCATCCCCCCTCCACCATCCCCCCTCCACCAACCCCCTCCCCCTTCCCCCCTCCCCCTTCCCCCCTCCCCCTTCCCCCCTCCCCCTTCCCCCCTCCCCCTTCCCCCCTCCCCCCTCCCCCTCCCCCCCCTTCCCCCCTCCCGCCAGCCTCACGTCACCTAGTCGCCGTCAGAATCTCACGACAGAAATGACACATACGTAAACTGAAGTTACTGAACAGACCAAAGAGTGGCGAAGCAGTAATGGATATTTCTCGACGTGTAGAGAAGAGCCAACAGCCTTCAGTCATTTGCGCATCTGTGCCTCTCGACAATGTCCCTGGTGCTACCAGGCCATTTGAACATTCTCCCTGCATTTCGCAGTTGTGAATACAATGATATTGAGCGTCCCAATACTAGTTTATTAGCGCTCTCTAAGCGACGACACACTCTAAAACTTTCTTTTTTTTTCATGTTGCGTACTCTGCTCTTCTAACTTGCTACATCTGATACCAGAGTGAAGTGTTGTAACGATGCAAATGTTGCGCTCATATTCAGTAGGTGGGGGCTTAAGCTAATGTCAGTTAGCTTTAGACCAGTAGACACCAGATTCCTTAAAGAATCCAACTATAATGTACAAAATAGCTTCAGACTCCAGATGACTTGATAAATGAGTCAATGTGTTAAATATTTGTCGTTAAGCATGTAAGCCAGGAAAAGTTCAGAAAATCTCTATTGACCCAGTGTGGACATTGGACACCGGTTTTTCAAATATTTAACAATGAAATTCGCCGAACAATGGTGCAATTGAGATGTTACTTCATTTTATTTTCGCTACCAGTTTCGGCAATTCATTATGCCGTCTCCAGGCCTCATATGCACCTCCAAAAATAATCAATATTGGCATATGTTTCTGGACGTCGTGGATTCGTAGCTCAAGTACTTTGATTATTTTTGAGAAGTGCATGTGAGGTACGTTGTGTACACACTATCTAACGGTGAAGGAGTGTTTTTCACGCATCTCAGTGTTTATGACTTACCTAATGAACAATGTGTCCTGCAGTGATATAATTCTGCATTTACATTCAGTGGTATATGAGGATACTGCCTGCAAAATTTGTTGCAATTAGTGTTACAACTACAGAAGTAAAAAATTATAACGTCATGCCTAAGGCAGTATGAGCAGTGAATACATAGTGAGCTATAAACGTTTTTCTTTTCATCATTTTTTGTGGATGTCAGCGAGAAGAGGTTGCATGAAGATTTGAATCTGTGTGTAATGTTTGTTGGACGTAGCAAAGTGCTCTCATTCTCAAATGATGCATGGATATAATCTGGGTAGTATGCAGGTCATGAACTACACTGCTTCAACATGTCTTCACAGTTTCTACTTGTAATAATTATCTTACTGTGTTCAAGGTTTACTCATTGAGAGAAATAACATTGTGTTACAGTGACAGCAATTTAAATTCGTAAATTCAGTCCATAATTATATGAAATACTGAAAAACAAATTCTTTTTTTCCCCTGGAAGCCGCTACATATGCACCCTGCAACTAGGATCGGATGACGGTGCTCCAGGTTAGTCGTTTCAGTAATACCGTTGTCCATGGTTTCCCTTAATCGCTTACGGTGAATGCCTGGAAGGCTCATTCAAAAACTGCCAAAGCCGATGTATTTCCCAATTCTTGCCTAGTGCGACCTATTATTACTCGCAAATGTCAGAACGGCAGTTGAAATCTCCGTCCTGCCAGCTAGATTTGAAATTTCCCTAGTTTACCGCTATCGATTAAGGCAAATTACGGGAAGCTCCATTTGAAAAGGAGAATACCGATTTCCTTCCCCCGTCCGAACTTTGGCTCCGTGCTAACGACCGTTTTCAGTACGTGACGAAAAACCGAACTTTTCTTGCTTGCTTGCTTCCTCCTTCGTAATTCGTTGCAAATGTTTCAACATAGGATTATACAGCTTGTATACTCCTTGTATATGTATTGTGTTTAATCTACATCTACACTCTGCAAGCCACCTTAAGGTGTGTGGCGGTGGATACTTCGTGCTCCACTGTCACTTCATCTCGCCAACGGTCTTGCCTCCTCGAATACGCCGGTTCTCGTCAGATCACCAAAATTAAGCAACGTCGAGCGTGGCCAGTACTTGGATGGGTAACCGCCGGCTACACGGATTGCTGTTTGCTGTTTGGAGGAGAGGAGGGGGTGATGACATCAAGTCCTTGATCACCAGTCTTCGCGCCGATGTCCTAGATTAAAATCCAAACCCATTCCGCAGTGTATTTTGAAGTAAGGGCATGCGAGAGTAGTGATAGGTTCGTCAGGTGGGGACGTTCATCTCAGCGGCCCCCTTGGTGCTATTCGAGAGAAGTAGCTTACGTGCCGGCTCTAGGTTTCACTCTTTCCCTTTCATCATGATCATCCAACACAAAAGTTGCATCACACTGCACATACACTCATCAGCCACGTACGCTTACCAGCTACAGTTAAACACACAACTCTGACACTTCTAAAAGGAAAGGTGCCTATGGGAGCGAAGGACAGGAAAAATCTTTCTTGTTAGGCAGCTGAATCTGTCCTTCGGGTTCTCCCAGTCAATCATGCCGTACGACTTTACTGCACTGCACTTCACTTCCTCACTTTCCTGTTCCAATGACAAATGGCTGGTGGCAGGACGATTGTAGGTAGGCCACCTGTGGGTTCAAATATCTCTAACCTTACCTCCATGGGCTCTTCGTGAGATGCGTTTAGTATTTATTTAGGTTTGAAAAATTTGCTACAATGCTTCAAAACTCTTCAGAGGACAGCCCTTGAGTGTCGCCACACTTTTGGCAGCATCTTTTCCTCGACTCGAAGGCTCCCTGGTTGGCGGATTCTGGAAGGTCCTTAATGGTACACATTCAATGTTACTTGACGGCACATAGGGTCGCATGGTGATAGCTTTGAGGGAGGCTTTCGCTTTTGGAAATGGGACAGTGTCTGCTGGTGCCAAGTTGGGACCGTCAGGGGGTTTGGGATATGGTGTCGATGCCATTCCTCGCCAGGTAGTCGGTGACCTTCGAGAATGTGTCGCTAGTGCATTGTCGTGATGCGGTTTCCAATTCCTTCTTTTCAGTCTTCTTAGCACTTTCAGATGAAAAGCCCCTCTGGTACACATTCGTAATGAACCACCCCTTGGGCGTTGAATAAAACGATGAGCATGGCTTCCACTCTGGCTTTCCTCATCCGAGCCTTTTTTGGACAAGGTGGTGGTGCACTGTACCTCTCGGAACTTTGACAGTTTCTCTCGGAGTCGTTTTCGAATATCCAAGTTCCTACTCCAGTGACTTCGTTGTCCAAAAATTCAGGTTCTTCTTCAACTTGGTGCAGAAGTTCCGCAAGCTGACACTCAGCTCTGCTTTAGGTTGTCCGTCATGTCATCCGGGACGAGTTTAGCTCAAATCTTCCGCATTGCCAAATCTACGGTGACAATGGTGTGTGCTGTCATCTTATCAATGCCAGTTTCATCTGCGACCATGCGCACACGTAACCGATGGTCTCAATCCAGAATTTCATGCATAAGTTGCACGTTATTGTCGGTTCTTGATGTCAGCAGCCGTCTAGCGCGGAGCTCGTCCTACACACTTTCTCGGCCAGCTTTGAAGATCTTGTGCCACTGAAAAACTGCAATTTGTGACACGATTTCAGCCTTGAACACTTGGCGAATACAACACAAAATTTGGTGACATACCGCTGTACAATCGTTCCTGTCTTTTGCGTTCCCGCCGTGTTCCTCGACGCGCTTCCAATACAGACACGACGTCGCCTGGACGAAAGCTCGCAGGTGACTGGCGCTAGCCGCCTGGCGCGATTTAAGCATGCGCTGTGCGAGCGCGCTTAGTCATAGGGTCAGGTCAGGATACAACTTGCTCCTCTTACTTTTTATACAGACTGTACAGAAGGAAGCAACTTGTCGGTTGATGCTTCTGGGAATGCATGCTTTCGGAAATATAACAGTAAATCAATCCGTTATGCAGAACACTTATCGTGTAGAGTCTGTCATTGGAGTTGGATGAGTATCTGCGTGACGCTTCCACTTCTGGTAAATGAACCTGTGACGAAACGTGGTGTTCTGCTTTGGATCTTCACTCTTTATTCTACCCATTCTATCTGGCACAGCACCCAGACTGACTAGCAGTATTCAAGTATTGGTCACCCACAATGAACGTACAAAGCTCTCGATCGACCAACAGTTATTCCATTGAATCTCAAGCTGGCATCTGCCACTCATACGAGTAATTATATGTGGTCGTTCCACTATAAATCGCTCCGAACACACATTCTCAAATATTTAATGGCTCCGACTACTTCCAGTGACTGTTTCGTAGTCGCGTAATCACACAATAATGTCTTTATAAGCCTATTTATGTGCAATACGGTACATTTGTTTTTGTTGAGAGTTAATTACCAATCCCTGTACCGAGTGTCGCTACTGCATTTCGCTACGATCATTCGAAGCAAAAAATTCTAGTAAACATGGACTCCAAAGTGCAGACCGTTAGAGCTATGAGTACTCGTTCATCGTAGCTCTTCGGTAGGCATTTTACAGGTCATGTTTACTAGACTTTTTCGCTTAGAATGATCGTTCCTCTAATATACCTGAATTTGACCATTTCTCCTTGTATCCACTGCATATCATCATCATTCCCGAGAAGCTTCATGGAACTTGTGCCTGTTCAGTTTTCGTTCTTTTTTCAGTTACATACTTCTCTATTGTGGTCGCAGATATCTATGTTGTTTGTGCTGAATAACGGCTTCGATGAGCAGTAACGATCTAAAACGTCAGAGTTGGAACGATGAAAGAAAAATATTGGGGTAAGGATGTTGGCCTTACTCTAATGAAGTTCGCATTGGGCCTACAGTCACAAAGAGTAACGTAATAGTTCGGAAATTTACTTGACGTAAAACCCATATTAGTTCCCAAATGCCATAAACTGAACAGTACGTCAAACCATGCGGCCAGTTTATGGGTTTCGCAGCACCACAGTGGCAAATGCAACGCACTGTATCTCCGAAATGTCAGCGAAAAGGTAAAACACTTGGTGCAAACTGTGACGATGTTTTTTCTGTATATGGATACAAAAAAATTATTACTTTTTCATTCTAAGAAAGCGTGACACGAATGGTTCGCTAACAATGGTAGCAAAGAAACAAGCTTCTGTGACTGTTCTCCTCACCTCAAAGAGAATGCGGCAGACACAGTGTCGGCTGTCATTAAGAAACTCCGGCTGTACCGGAAGCAACAGTTCCCTTTAAAAATAGTATCGGTACATACTTATGTATAGTTTCATGATAATCACTGCAGATTTTGTTTAGCAACACTTGCGGATTCCTTCACGAAGACGATGCCCCTGTGTTAAGGAAACGGTACCTAAGGTTTCTTGTCTGGAAATGGGGGGGACGGGGGGGGGGGGGGGGGGGGGGGGAAGGGAGGGACAGAAATGGGGCACGGTAAGGGAAGTATTGGTAAGTGAGTCGGCCGTGCCCTTTCAAAGGAACCATCCAGGAATTTGACTGAAGCGATTTGGGAAAATCGCGGGAAACTTAATCAGGATGGCCGGACGCGCGTTTGACACGTCGTCCTCCCGAATGAGAGTCCAGTGTGCTAACCAATGCGCCAACCCGCTCGGTCTGAATTTTGGCTACCATTAGTAAAAGAGCTGAGAGCACAAATTTTCCTATTGATAATTGGTGTTCCAGTGTCAGCGGTTCAAACTCAAACCGCTACGTATTATCCCTGTAGCTACTAGAGAGACTTCTTACATTCATTTGGTGATGTCGATAGTAGTGTACTTTGCAGATGCGGAAGAAAAGCGCTTTGGTTATCTGTAGTGCATATGGAGAACAGAAGATTATGTCGAGCACAGTGTTTCATTCTGTCCCATGAAATGAACAGCAGCTGGCATTTCACTCTTCTCGGTAGGCGCGGACTTTAAATCCCAGTGTGGACTTCTTAATGGACAAATTCCGTGTTTTCCTGAACTACGTAGTGATGGCGGGGTGGTAATTAGTCTGGTAAGAGACGATTGATTTATCAGTTCTTCTCCAGTTACGCTGCTCTTTCTAATCGAAGAAACTCCAAGTCAGCAGGACAATAACCTTTCATAATATCTTCGTTTACTTGGTTCGCTTCCTTCCTCGTGCTTGCTTCCTCTTGTACCATCCTGGTTACATAGGTTTCTTCTGCTTATGAAAAACTGTATATATTTATAAAGTAATACAGAATAATAGCTTTCTATACTTTGTTTAATAGATACATCAGCAAAAAACGTACCGCCTGTGTAATTCTGTTTAATTACTATGGTCATCCCACTTACATAAATGCAGTATTTGTCAATAGAATAACTAGTCACTAACTTTCAATAAGTCTCGTTGTGTTACATAAAACTAAAATGGCTACCATAAGTCGGTTTCTTACATTTAAATGTAATTATTGTTTACGCATCCATTTATACTCAAATTTCTTCTCTGTGGGTAGAAGCTCCACTTAAAATAGTAAGCAAAATATACATCTCTTCCGTGCTTTTGTAATTTACTGTATGTATCACATCCAGTAATGACATGAGCGCTCCTTTCGTCTGAGTGTATATCAACTTCCACTTTTAATGTTGCACCCTAGTTTTCCTATAACACTAAAATTTATTCTTTGTTTTCAGGTAAGAATATTGCATGATTGCGGCATTGCCCGGTAAGCAAGTCGAGATACACACTGCTTATGATCGCTGTTGTGGGTGATACGTGTAAGATACGGCGTACAGTGGCAACTTAACGTAAGTAAACGTTATCACAGCATTCTTCAAACTGAACAAATTTAGCTTCTTCCAGTGCAGCAACAATATTTCATTTGAGATACTAGCTGGAATCATTCTGTGTTCGATAATGTTAACGCTGATAGTGTGAAATGACACTTTTTTTCCAAGACTTTGATGAAATAGTCGCTACAGCTTTAAAATCTAAGTATTCTGGTCACTCCATTGTAGTAGTTAGTTTACTTTATGGATTTGTTTGATGGTATCAATAATAAACACACAGCCTCTTGGCCTAGCGGTTCTAGGCTCTTCAGTCCGGAACCGCGCGACCGCTACGGTCGCAGGTTCGAATCCTGCCTGGGGCATGGATGTGTGTGATGTCCTTAGGTTAGTTAGGTTTAAGTAGTTCCAAGTTCTAGAGGACTGATGACCTCAGAAGTTAAGTCCCATAGTGCTCAGAGCCATTTGACCATCCTCATGGACGTAATTGTGTGTAGGAAAACAGTAAGATACAGTGAGTTACTGTACTGTATCGTATGTAGCAAAAAGGTCCTTCCTTAAATAATTTCTTCTACAGTTTGTCCTGCAACTACTTCAGCTCTTTCTTCACACCAATCAAGTAACGTTTACTGTTCCTTCAAACTAATCCTACGCCACAGTCGTATTATTGTGACATAGTTTCTAAAAGCACACACGCTGAAAGTGACAACGTCAGGTGCTCATAGGACTACACAAGTAAATGGGTGTGTTCAAACAGCCAACGCCATTGGATGTGACCCACAGACTTCAGCAGGATAAATATCTCTGTTGTTAGGTTGCCAGTAAAGTATTCCGAAATCATTATCATTCTCTTCGAAGTGTTATTAGAAACTTGTAGCCATGTGGCAATTTTTACAAAATCAAAATGGCTCTGAGCACTATGGGACTTAACTGCTTTGGTCATCAGTCCCCTAGAACTTAGTACTACTTAAACCTATCTAACCTAAGGACAATACACACATCCATGCCCAAGGCAGCATTCGAACCTGCGACGGTAGTGGTCGCGCGGTTCCACAATTTTTACAGTCTGGGTGGAAAAGTATTGTTTTGCACGAGGAAGGAATACTGACTAACGAGCGAATCGTAAAGTTTTATGTAAAATGGCTTCCAGATGGATTAATTATTCCATAAAAAACCACGATACATTCCTCAGACCGTGAAACTGTCGCCACTGTGTTGTTTTCTTCCAGAGTTCCAGGAGTTGGTGCACAGTGTTAGTTCTGGAACATGTGTCACAGGATCCGGTTCTGTCTGTCCCAAGAAAACTCAACGGAAAATGTTGCTTTTTGGTAATAAGGTTTCGCTATCGTAGGTACAAGTCACATCAGTCTTTTTTTATGCTTCGAAAGTAGCAGCGATCACCAAATTATTGGGGCAGATAAAAGTCTGGTTACCTTCTGGTTTATTCTGAAGATGATTTCATCAATCATAGCATGCCCACAAGCCTTCACGCACAGCCAGACTCTAAGTTCATCGCGGGTGTAAGTCCCACGTGGAATTTGGCAGTTTCCACGAGAGTAATTAACAAGGGTGCAGTCGGTCCACTCAAGGTTTGATTACACCGTAAGAGGTGCAAGTGCTCTCGCCGTGAAACCAGTTTCCGGAATAATAGCTTTTATGGACTAAGGACATTGAGGGTATTATACCTGGTGAGCTGGTGCACAGGGAATGCTTGTAGTGAAGAACAAACTTTTAAGGGAGTTATTCGTTTCTCACTACTTGCCGGTCGGCCTCATATCCGGCCTTCTATGAAGAAAGAAAAAAAAAAAAAATGTAGCTTTTGATAAGAATGTTGGTAGGCTTCTGTACGGATGCCTTAGGCTAATTCTGGAACATACCATTTATTGGGCACTGCATACTGTACAACTAGCCGTCAATTGGTCGTCCACGTCTAAACTGCAAAGCATCGTGAAGTGCATGGGAAAGGTTGTTTCCCACTGCACCAGTTATTAGGGCTTCTCCCCATTTCCACACAAGTATGGAGTGGACGAATGATGATTGCTTAAACGTCTCTGTGCGCGCGTTGATTAGTCTCGCCTTGTCTTCACGATCCCTAAGAGAGCAATACGCATATACATATTCATAGATACCTCACTTAATAGTTGCTTGTTGCTCTTGCAGGTCAGTTAACGTCTACTTTCGAGCTTCCCCCAGTTCAGGTTCACATCGTCATGGACGTTCTACCATGTTCTTGTATATTCAGAAGCGATTGTCTTACAGTACAGGCACAAACAATTCCAGTTAATAGCGAAATACTGTATGAATATCACTGTGGCAGTAAACAAAAGTTTCCAAGAGAGCTCTCTTTCATAGATACTGGTTTTAGTTACTAACTAGCCAGTACTGGGAACGTTCCACCTGTGTATCAGCGTTTTGTGACATTCACCTATTACACTGAGGACGTCGTCTTACGAGCTCTGTTACAATGAACTGCCGGCCGGAGTGGCCGACCGGTTCTAGGCGCTACAATCTGTAACCACGCGACCACTACGGTCGCAGGTTAGAATCCTGCCTGGGCATGGATGTGTGTGATGTCCTTAGGTTGGTTAGGTTTAAGTAGTTCTAAGTTCTAGGGGACTGATGACCTTAGAAGTGAAGTCCCATAGCGCTCAGAACCATTTGAACCATTTACAATGAACTAAACATGCACGAGAAAAGAGTTAACTCTTTGGCAGACACGTCACGAGGGATGTGACGATTCAAATACGTTGTCTGCCTGAAGCACACCAGTCTTACAGCCAAAGCTGATGTGAGAACACCAGATTTTGTCGAGGCCTTGACGGAGTGGCTAAGCAATGTGTGTTGTGGCACTCAGTCACAGATTTAGGTTTGGATCGTGGGGTGAAGAGGTCACTGTTTTCTACTTTCTTCTCACCTTCCCTTCTCTCCCCCCCCCCCCCCCCCCCCCCCCTCCCGCAAATAAAATTTGTCACTCCCACTTTTTATGTACCTGAGTTCACTAAGAATTAATAATGATAGTAGCAGTAGCGTATATAACATGTTTCAGTATAACGACTTGTTTACATTAAAGTGTAGTACATCGCTTCGGCGTAACCGACAAGAATGATAATTCACATCGTATAAATTCGAAGTGTGCAATCACCGTTATCAGTATTCAGCTTAGCACTACCATTGTGAACACGGATCTACAAACTGTGGCTGTGCGTGCTTTTAAATAAGAGGAATGCCATTTCTTTTAGTAGTTTTTACCTAGAATCAGAAATAAGTGATGGCTATTTTTTTCCTTTGTGCAGGGCTTTTTCCTTTCAGCCATGCTGTGGTTTTGCTGTTCTACATGAGGAATCGTGAACCGACACGATTTGTTGTTGGCAGCAGGTATGGTCAGCCTGTGAATGGACGCTTTGACCAGGCTGGCATGTTCTCTGTAGCCGGTCAGGCCGCAGACGCTTCCATGTAGACGGGACCTCAAGCGAGGAATTTAAAAGTCTGTTAAACATGGGCTGTAATTGTCTAGAGCTCCTTTCACTTTGACTGTTTTCACGCGACATCATCTTCTAAAAATTTTGTGAGAAGCCTGGAAATTAATATACTTACAAATATAAACGTTTTGAGGGTTATCTAGCGCAACTGGTGGGACATTATTGCAGTAGTACAGGTGGTGGTCAGAAGAGTGGAAACACCGCGAGATGCTTGAACATACGCTGAAGCGCCAAAGAAACTGGTATAGGAATGCGTATTCAAATATAGCTATATGTAAACAGACCGAATACGGCGCTGTGGTCGGAAACGCCTATGTAAGACAACAGGTGTCTGGCGCAGTTCTTAGATTTGTTACTGCTGCTACAATGGCAGGTTATCAAGATTTAAGTGAGTTTCAATGTGGTGTTATAGTCCACGCACGAGCGATGGGACACAGCACCTCCAAGGTAGCGATGAAGTGGGGATTTTCCCGTGCGACCGTTTCACGAGTGTACCGTGAACATCAGGAATCCGATTAAACATCAGATTTTCGAAATCACTGTGGCTGGAGAAAGATCCTGCAAGAGCGGGACAGACAAAGACTCAAGAGAATCGTTCAACGTGACAGAAGTGCAACCCTTCCGCAAATTGCTGCAGATTTCAGTGCTGGATCATCAAGTGTCAGCGCGTGAACCTTTCAACGAAACGTCATCGGCATGAGCTTTCGGAGCAGAAGGCTTACTCGTTTACTCGTGTACCTTTGATGACTGTGCGACACATCAACAGGAACTCGCCACCCTGTTCCTCAAACCACTGTATAACACTCCTGGCCTTGCGTTATGACGCATTATGTTGTTGAAAAATGTCACTTCCATCGTGAAACATGATCGTCATGAAGGGGTGTACGTGGCCCGCAACCAATGTATTATACTCTTGGCCGTCATGGTCCCTTGCACGAGCTCCACGGGACCCATGGATACCCAAGTGAATGATCCCCAGAGCCGCTGACTGCTTTCCTCTGTCCCGCAGTACAAGTGTCAAGGAGCTGTTCTCCTTGAAGGATTCGCGCCATCCCATCGGCATGAAGAAGAAGATACTGTGGTTCGTGAAACCATGCATTGCTCTGACACTGCGCCATCGTCCAGTGCGGATGGCCATTTACCTATTTTAGTCGTAGTTGTCGGCGTGGCAGGGGTAGTGTTTCCCGCAAGTTTAGTGTGCTCCCATCGGTCCAGTTGCTTCCCGTCCATTTTATATCACACTGCGGCTGTCAAGTTCCGTCATGCCCTCGTACACTCTTCTAAGGTGTATGGGTAGGAGAGCGGTTCCCCTGCATGAACTTAATCAATTTCCGGTGATTCCCTAGAGAGAGGGAGTGGGGGTGACCTTAAACGAAAGCCGCCCAAGTGTGCAACCAGTAACCCAACTTATCTTACAGGTGACGTTGAAGTAAGATTGTTATCTGCGCTCGTACCTGCTACTGATAAATGCTGCTTATCAGCTGCATCATTATCTTGTCACCGGAAGCGCGGGTTGTTATCAGCCTCGCCCCTGATCTTGAACTGGTACTACTAACCTACTGTGGTATAAATCCTGGAAGCTATCGGGCGCAAGGTCGGCGCCTACAAATAAGCGGGAACTGCGTGAGCTTTGCGTGGACATCTGGGTCTGCGTATCTCAGCAAACCTACAAAGGACTTCACGAAATCTGTCACGCAGAATCGCTGCAGTATTGTTTCGAAAGTGGATGAAAACGCTATTAAGCAGATGGTCATAATGTGACTTTTTATGCTTTGCAAATACACTTCCCGGGTTTACCGCCGGATCATATTGTGTAACTCGCACAAGGTATTTCATCGATGCTCGACATCATCAAGTCGTGGTAGCTGCTGCTGTCACTGCTACAAGGCGCGACTGATGATGATCGTTCGGCGGCGTCGAAATTCATGATGCCGGGAGCAGGCAATACGCATGCGCGGGAAGACACTCGCAGTTTGAGGAAAGCGGCGCTCCTAGTTTCCCTTGCTGGGAGCCTCAGAAGGGATAAAATTTCAGTCTTTATGCAAAACGTATGTTGTCCCGTATCCAGGCAATGTTCCGCTACTGCAGATTTATCAGGTTGCCCCATGTGTGTATGAATATGGTGTACGTCGCAACGTTCTTGCACGGTTCGGCATGTCTGCAGATGGTCATAATGTTTTACGCCATAAGGATACAATAGGTACAACTGCCCCATAATATTTCATCCGGACCTTTCATTATTGGCTCACAAAAGTATCAAGGGTAATCATGCGAAGGAACAGCGTTTCGCAACGGCTTTTTGTTATCACCTTTCAAAGCAGCTTAAGCTCATGATGTGCACACTCTGTGAGCTGATACGTCATGACACGCACTGCAAAACGGTTAACGCTTACAGCATATTAACAGAGTTAACGAAAAATCTTTGTTATGCGGTGCGCGGAATCTGTGAAATGTGTGTGTTTTTATCACCGAATGAAGAATCTTAACGTTGCTGCATGTTACCCGGTGATAAACGAAATGTGTAATTTCCGTCCGCAGTTAAACAATTTTTTCAGGCTTAACGCGTCCGTTAGAGAAAATATGTTATTCGGCAATAAATTTTTAATAGCCACTCAAATATTGAATGACGGTGCTGAAAGAAGCGTGAAGTGGAGGAAAATAGGATTTCAAAGGCTGTAATTTTATAGACATGCATGTATGCGGAATTTCTTTGATGTATTAAATCAACCTTTCCAAAGCAATTTCGATGTTAATTACGCACGGAAATGCAATCTGGATAACTGTTCAAATAACAGAGCAATATTAGAGATTGATTTTAGTTGCAACGACCTACCTTTTTTTCCTTTGTTAGCATCGACCTTTAGTTTAGCAATTAGTGTGGCGGATTTCATAGCTCGTGGTCGTGCGGTAGCGTTCTCGCTTCCCACGCCCGGGTTCCCGGGTTCGATTCCCGGCGGGGTCAGGGATTTTCTCTGACTCGTGATGACTGGGTGTTGTGTGTTGTCCATAGGTTAGTTAGGTTTAAGTAGTTATAAGTTCTAGGGGACTGATGACCATAGATGTTACGTCCCATAGCGCTCAGAGCCAGCGGATTTCATACACTTTGTCACCTCGCTCGGCTTTACTGGGCGCTGGGCCACTTTACGCCTAATGGTATTGGCAATAGCCCAGCGTTTTTTTGCACGTTAAGAGCATTTCAGGGAATGAACCGAATCATTTACGGAGGATAAATGAAATTTATGCCTACCTGTCGACCTGTATAAGCGATCGATACTGGCTGCTCCCATTTTTCGCTGCATTACTTTACTCAAAGGATACTACGTTCTCTCAAAATATGTTCAAACCAAAGCACAATAATAATCACAAATCAAATGTAATGCGCTCATGTGTAGGTCAGTAATTACTTCGCTGCTTTCACCCATAATGTACCCTGATCCCATAAACCCCTAATTCAGTTTAACACTTCGTCGACAGAGAGGACTTGACAAACAGAAAGGGAAAGCACGAGTAGTTTTTAATGTCCTTTCATCGACGAATGACACGTTAAATTCTGCGGAGAAGTATATGTTGCCAAGCCTTGGCGTTTTTAATCATACCGCCCCGGGTGAAATTTTTTTCTTTACACTGTACTCAAACAGTACTGTATGTGTGATACACTATCGTTGAACGTCATATTCCATCCAGTACGTCTTTATGTTGGTTATATGGGGATTAAGGGACTCAGCTGCGAGGTCATCAGTCCCTCTTGCGTGGAACAAGTCCATGGAGAACAGTGTCGCTAACTAGAGGCCACGTAAGCGAGTTGCAGTGGCGTAATCAACTGCGAGAAGTGCCTCCCTCCCCCTGCCGAGAGTACACATGCGTAAAAAATAGATACAATAAAAAATTTTCTTACTAGACGGAAGGTCAGTGCAAGTAAAAATTGTACAAGCTATCATTGCAGTAAATATCACAAAAAGACGAGAAAGGTAACGAAATGAAGGTAAACGAGAATGAGAGGGCCGGCGAATGGAATAAAAGTACAGGGTTATTACAAATGATTGAAGCGATTTCATAAATTCACTGTAGCTCCATTCATTGACATATGGTCACGACACACTACAGACACGTAGAAAAACTCATAAAGTTTTGTTCGGCTGAAGCCGCACTTCAGCTTTCTGCCGCCAGAGCGCTCGAGAGCGACAGGAGCCGAGAAAGCGTATGTCGTGCTTGAAATGCACTCACATCAGTCAGCCATAACAGTGCAACGACACTTCAGGACGAAGTTCAACAAAGATCCACCAACTGCTAACTCCATTCGGCGATGGTATGCGCAGTTTAAAGCTTCTGGATGCCTCTGTAAGGGGAAATCAACGGGTCGGCCTGGAGTGAGCGAAGAAACGGTTGAACGCGTGCGGGCAAGTTTAACGCGTAGCCTGCGGAAGTCGACGAATAAAGCAAGCAGGGAGCTAAACGTACCACAGCCGACGGTTTGGAAAATCTTACGGAAAAGGCTAAAGCAGAAGCATTTCTTAAACAGGAGATTGGAAAACCGATGGATCGGTCGTGGTTGAGATCATGATCAACAATTCATGTCATGGCCTCCACGCTCTCCCGACTTAACCCCATGCGATTTCTTTCTGTGGGGTTATGTGAAACATTCAGTGTTTAAACCTCCTCTACCAAGAAACTTGCCAGAACTGCGAGCTCGCATCAACGATGCTTTCGAACTCATTGATGGGGACATGCTGCGCCGATTGTGGGAGGAACATGATTATCGGCTTGATGTCTGCCGAATCACTAAAGGGGCACATATCGAACATTTGTGAATGCCTAAAAAAACTTGTTCAGTTTCTGTATGTGTGTGCAAAGCATTGTGAAAATATCTCAAATAATAAAGTTATTGTAGAGCTGTGAAATCGCTTCAATCATTCGTAATAACCCTGTATACAGACTGGCGCAGATAAAAGTAACCCGTGTAATGCAGTAAAATTACAGAAACGAAGAGCTGAAATTGACCTATCATTTAGTTACAATGAAAAATACAATGAAAAATACATTTATAGATGATGCTGAAAGTGACAACTGCGGCATCAGTACACAGCTGTACACGTCTAAGAACATTCAGTACACCCGGGATTAAGTTCGAATATCGTTGGCGGCAAATTCGCTGCTGCTGATGTCTTCCACTTCCTTTACTGTGTATGGATGTTTCGTAGACCTTGCTATTAGTGTCCCCACAGGAAAAACGCAGATGTTACATACGGCGAACGTGGTGCCCATAAATGTTTGGTTCAAATGGCTCCAAGCGCTATGGGACTTATCTGAGGTCGTCAGTCCCCTAGAACTTAGAACAACTAAAACCTAACTAACCTAAGGACATCACACGCATCCATTCCCGAGGCAGGATTCGAACCTGCGACCGTAGCAGCAGCGCGGTACCGGATTGAAGCGCCTAGAACCGCTCGGTCACAGCGGCCGGCCATAAATGTTTGCTGACAGTTCGTTCCACAGTGAAGACATCATCGACTCGTTCCACGAATACCTTAGACTTAAGACATGTTGGCCCATGTTGCTGAAAGCAGCAGTATTATATTTCATATTCGGCGAGTTGAGGAAAAAAGTGTCAAAAATTTCCATCTGTGCAAGCGTGTTGAGGGTAATGTCAAAAAACATCTGTCTAATGATGCTCGTTCATGTTATACCGCACTAAACGCCTATTTTTTCATCATGGAGTGGTTGCTCACACACAGTTTTGGGGTTCTCCGTTGCCTAGTATTTCGTGTTCTGTCAATTCCCGGGACCGGAAAGATAAAAAAACATTCTGCATCACTCATGGTACAATGGAAAGGGTCTAACAAACAACCGTTGATGTTATTCAAAAGCCACGGCGGTAATGTACAGGTTTCTGACTGTCATTTTACCGTAATTTCTTCACATCCGTCGCACGATATGGCTTCAAATTAAGATTTTTCAATATCAACTGGCAACTCCCACGTACACGCACCTGTTGAGCACATGTAGAAGACCTCTTTGGGCTCTGAACAGTTCTTCGGCGAATAGCTGCAATAACTTTTGATTTGCGAACTGAAGGAATGCTTTGTAGTTTAACATTCTGCACAGATGCGTAGGTGCGCCAGTTTTTATACACACTCTGTATTCCTCTCTTTGCTAGTAGTCCTCTATCCGGATGCTTGACCCCGAAAATTTCGCCAGTTTACTTAATCGAACTTGTTTCCACAATTTAAATTCTTTCTTTTACCGAGAACGTCATTTTTCAGACCGCAAAGGGAAACGTCTAACTCCACTTGTTGAACCAAACTGATACACTAACAGAAGAATGGTAGCAATAGATTACTGCATAAAACTGCCCACTGTTGCTGTTTACTCTGTTTCAGAAGTCGAAATCTTGCATTCACATTCAAAGGCAGAAGGGCTACTTCTAACTGCGCCATTCTGTATATTTTTCACTACTCAGCAGGCGGCGGGATGCAACCTTCCCACAACCACCCCACCTTAAACCTGAGTACTGTCGAATCACTAAAGCTGCGCATTAAAGCCAATGTGTCAGAAAGCGTTAGGCCTTAGAGCGTAACAGCTTAAATTTGATTAAAAATTTAGTAAAAATTTCTCGATTAAGCAGTAACCATAAAAATGGATACTTCAGATATCGATGTTTTCATGCTATGTTAAGTGTAGTTGACTAATGTTAAAAGAAAATGAAGTAATAAGTATTATACACCCCCCCCCCCCCCCATGAACCATGGACCTTGCCGTTGGTGGGGAGGCTTGCGCGCCTCAATGATACAGATAGCCGTACCGTAGGTGCAACCACAACGGAGGGGTATCTGTTGACAGGCCAAACAAACGTGTGGTTCCTGAAGAGGGGCAGCAGCCTTTTGAGTTGTTGCAGGGGCAACAGTCTGGTTGATTGACTGATCTGGCCCTGTAACACTAACCAAAACGGCCTTGCTATGCTGGTATTGCGAACGGCTGAAAGCAAGGGGAAACTACGGCCGTAATTTTTCCTGAGGGCATGCACCTTTAGTGTATGGTTAAATGATGGTGGCGGTCTCTTGGATAAAATATTCCGGAGGTAAAATAGTCCCCCATTCGGATCTCCGGACGGGGGCTACTCAAGAGGACATAGTTATCAGGAGAAAAACAACTGGCGTTCTACGGATGGGAGCGTCAGATCCCTTAATCGGGCAGGTAGGTTAGAAAATTAAAAAGGGAAATGGATAGTTTAATGTTAGATATAATGGGAATTAGTGAAGTTCGGTGGCAGGAGGAACAAGACTTTCGGTCAGGTGAATACAGGGTTATAAATACAAAATCAAATAGGGGTAATGCAGGAGTAGGTTTAATAAAGAATAAAAAAATAGGAGTGCGGGTAAGCTACCACAAACAGTGTAGTGAACGTATTATAGTGGCCAAGATAGACACGAAGCCCACGGCTACTACAGTAGTACAAGTTTATATGCCAACTAGCCCTGCAGATGACGAAGAAATTGATGAAATCTACACTCCTGGAAATGGAAAAAAGAACACATTGACACCGGTGTGTCAGACCCACCATACTTGCTCCGGACACTGCGAGAGGGCTGTACAAGCAATGATCAGACGCACGGCGCAGCGTACACACCAGGAACCGCGGTGTTGGCCGTCGAATGGCGCTAGCTGCGCAGCATTTGTGCACCGCCGCCGTCAGTGTCAGCCAGTTTGCCGTGGCATACGGAGCTCCATCGCAGTCTTTAACACTGGTAGCATGCCGCGACAGCGTGGACGTGAACCGTATGTGCAGTTGACGGACTTTGAGCGAGGGCGTATAGTGGGCATGCGGGAGGCCGGGTGGACGTACCGCCGAATTGCTCAACACGTGGGGCGTGAGGTCTCCACAGTACATCGATGTTGTCGCCAGTGATCGGCGGAAGGTGCACGTGCCCGTCGACCTGGGACCGCACCGCAGCGACGCACGGATGCACGCCAAGACCGTAGGATCCTACGCAGTGCCGTAGGGGACCGCACCGCCACTTCCCAGCAAATTAGGGACACTGTTGCTCCTGGGGTATCGGCGAGGACCATTCGCAACCGTCTCCATGAAGCTGGGCTACGGTCCCGCACACCGTTAGGCCGTCTTCCGCTCACGCCCCAACATCGTGCAGCCCGCCTCCAGTGGTGTCGCGACAGGCGTGAATGGAGGGACGAATGGAGACGTGTCGTCTTCAGCGATGAGAGTCGCTTCTGCCTTGGTGCCAATGATGGTCGTATGCGTGTTTGGCGCCCATCGTTCTACCATTCCTAGACCGGCAAGGGAACTTGCTGTTCCAACAGGACAATGCACGTCCGCATGTATCCCGTGCCACCCAACGTGCTCTAGAAGGTGTAAGTCAACTACCCTGGCCAGCAAGATCTCCGGATCTGTCCCCCATTGAGCATGTTTGGGACTGGATGAAGCGTCGTCTCACGCGGTCTGCACGTCCAGCACGAACGCTGGTCCAACTGAGGCGCCAGGTGGAAATGGCATGGCAAGCCGTTCCACAGGACTACATCCAGCATCTCTACGATCGTCTCCATGGGAGAATAGCAGCCTGCATTGCTGCGAAAGGTGGATATACACTGTACTAGTGCCGACATTGTGCATGCTCTGTTGCCTGTGTCTATGTACCTGCGGTTCTGTCAGTGTGATCATGTGATGTATCTGACCCCAGGAATGTGTCAATAAAGTTTCCCCTTCCTGGGACAATGAATTCACGGTGTTCTTGTTTCAATTTCCAGGAGTGTATGATGATGAGATAAAAGAAATTATTCAGGTAGTGAAGGGAGACGGAAATTTAATAATCATGGGGGACTGGAATTCGAGAGTAGGAAAAGGGAGACAAGGAAACATAGTAGGTGAATATGGATTGGGGCTCAGAAATGAAAGAGGAAGCCGCCTGGCAGAATTTTGCGCAGAGCATAACTTAATCATAGTTAACACTAAGTTCAAGAAGCATGAAAGTAGGTTGTATACATGGAAGAACCCTGGAGATACTAAAAGGTATGAGACTATATAATGGTAAGACAGAGATTTAGGAACCAGATTTTAAATTGTAAGACATTTCCAGGGGCAGATGTGGACTCTGACCACAATCTATTGGTAATGAACTGTAGATTAAAACTGAAGAAACTGCAAAAAGGTGGGAATTTAAGGAGACGGGACCTGGATAAACCGACTAAACCAGAGGTTGTACAGAGTTTCAGGGAGAGCATAAGGGAACAATTGACAGGAATGGGGGAAAGAAATACAGTAGAAGAAGAATGGGTAGTTTCGAGGGATGAAATAGTGAAGGCAGCAGAGGATCAAATAGGTAATGACGAGGGCTAGTAGAAACCTTTGGGTAACAGAAGAAATATTGAATTTAATTGATGAAAGGAGAAAATATAAAAATGCAGTAAATGAAGCAGGCAAAAGGGAATACAAACGTCTCAAAAATGAGATCGACAGGAAGTGCAAAATGGCTAAGCAGGGATGGCTAGAGGACAAATGTAAGGATGTAGAGGCTTATCTCACGAGGGGTAAGATAGATACAGCGTACAGGAAAATTAAAGAGACCTTTGGGGAAAGGAGAACCTCTTGCATGAATATCAAGAGCTTTGATGGAAACCCAGTTCTAAGCAAAGACGGGAAAGCAGAGAGGTGGAAGGAGTATATAGAGGGTCTATACAAGGACGATGTACTTGAGGACAATATTATGGAAATGGAAGAGGATGTAGATGAAGATGAAATGGGAGATATGATACTGCGTGAAGAGTTTGACAGCGCACTGAAAGACCTGAGTCGAAACAAGGCCCCCCGGAGTAGACAACATTTCATTAGAACTACTGACAGCCTTGGGAGAGCCAGTCCTGACAAAACTCTACCATCTGGTGAGCAAGATGTATGAGACAGGCGAAATACCCTCAGACTTCAAAAAGAATATAATAATTCCAATCCCAAAGAAAGCAGGTGTTGACAGATGTGAAAATTGCCGAACTATCAGTTTAATAAGTCACAGCTGCAAAATACTAACGTGAATTCTTTACAGGCGAATGGAAAAACTGATAGCCAACCTCGGGAAGATCAGTTTGGATTCCGTAGAAATGTTGGAACACGTGAGGCAATACTGACCTTACGACTTATCTTAGAAGAACGATTAAGGAAAGACAAACCTACGTTTCTAGCATTTGTAGACTTGGAGAAAGCTTTTGACGATGTTGATAGGAATACTCTCTTTCAAATTGTGAAGGTGGCAGGGGTAAAATACAGGGAGCGAAAGGCTATTTACAATTTGTACAGAAATCAGATGGCAGTTATAAGAGTCGAGGGACATGAAAGGGAAGCAGTGGTTGGGCAGGGAGTGAGACAGGGTTGTAGCTTATCCCCGATGTTATTCAATCTGTATATTGAGCAAGCAATAAAGGAAACAAAAGAAAAGTTCGGAGTAGGTATTAAAATCCATGAAGAAGAAATAAAAACTTTGAGGTTCGCCGATGACATTGTAATTCTGTCAGAGACAGCAAAGGACTTGGAAGAGCAGTTGAACGGAATGGACAGTGTCTTGAAAGGAGGATATAAGATGAACATCAACAAAAGCAAAACGAGGATACTGGAATGTAGCCAAATTAAATTAGGTGATGCTGAGGGAATTAGATTAGGAAATGAGGCACTTAAAGTAGTAAAGGAGTTTTGCTATTTGGGGAGCAAAATAACTGATGATGGACGAAGTAGAGAGGATATAAAATGTAGACTGGCAATGGCTTGGAAAGCGTTTCTGAAGAAGAGAAATTTGTTAATATGGAGTATAGATTTAAGTGTCAATAAGTCTTTCCTGAAATTATTTGTATGGAGTGTAGCCATGTATGGAAGTGAAACGTGGACGATAAACAGTTTAGACTAGAAGAGAATGGAAGCTTTCGAAATATGGTGCTACAGAAGAATGCTGAAGATTATATAGGTAGATCACATAACTAATGACGAGGTATTGACTAGAACTGGGGAGAAGAGGAGCTTGTGGCACAACTTGAGTAGAAGAAGGGATCGGTTGGTAGGACATGTTCTGCGACATCGAGGGATCACCAATTTAGTATTGGAGGGCAGCGTGGATGGTAAAAATCGTAGAGGGAGACCAAGAGATGAATACACTAAGCAGATTCAGAAGGATGTAGGCTGCAGTAGGTACTGGGAGATGAAGCTTGCACAGGATAGAGTAGCATCAAACCAATCTCAGGACTGAAGACCACAACAACAACAAGAGTATTATTTATAGAAGTGTATAGTATTGAATATTCATTATAACGACCGTAATATTTAGAGGTTATTTGAAAATGTATTTTACTATTGACAGAAATGATAAGAAAGGTGGGGATCGATTTCGGTGTTTCAACGCACGTTGTGTGGGTGACCTTGGCACTGAGTGTCACGGAAAGAAGTGAGAAGGTGACAGTCGCAGCCAGACTAGCTGGTGTGGATACGTAAGTGTGTTACGACTGGTGATGTTAATAATTTTTGAATGTCGTCAAGTCGTCTCAGTAAACCGCGGATTTTGGAAAGCAAAGTCACCCAACATTAATCCGTGATGAAATTTGGAGCCCATGCAGCATTAAGAAAAAAATACCTACCGCAAGCGACGTGGTAGTAATAAATAAATTCCATTTCAAAGGACACGTGAAGAGCCTAGGCAATTATTATTCTGCAGTCTTAAACTCCGGCACCACAATGTCAGCGTTAAAGAAGGCAGTAACCTTTATTAAATCTTTAGTATATAGAGCTGTACTGACTATTACAGTCGAAACTACGTAAGTCATTATTTAGTACTCAGATATTAAAAAGTTAATTACAGATCCAATATCCATAAGGACATGGATAGTATCTTACTTCCTTGCCATTGTACTTAAATAGTTTTGAGTAAATCTAAACTGTCAACATATGGTATAAAATTTACAAAATCACGACCATTACTTTCCAGTTCTTTAATTTTCGTGAATTTGCAATTAAAAAATTTAAAGATGGTAGCCATTGAGCTACGTTATGACATCTACAGCTTGCATTCATCTTGATTCCAAATAAACACAAAAAGAAACTGCAGCAGAGGACACTCATTTCTGTAGAGTTAAATAACTTCTGAGAGGACATACTTAAATTTCTCCATCTGAGCTAGTGACAGCAAATTCTCGTGCAAATAGTATCTTTTACAGAGCGACTATCGTGTGATGAGAAAATGCCAGTCTGCAGTCCGTTCGTGACTGTTACGAGGATAAAGCTCAAAAGTAAGCAGTGAAGTAATCATGCACTGAAATATCTCATGTTGTTTGCCGAAATTATTGTAAATCGATACCCGTTACTTTCATCGTTCTTTGGAGAGAGACCTAAGATAAAATCCGTTGCCTAAAAAATAACAATGTATTCCGTTAGATTTCACATGGTCAGCAACTAATTAAATATCTTTAGAATCTTCAGTATAGCAACAGTAAAAAAGTGCATATTAAATGTCAAAGCTCAGCTAAGCGACAAAAGGAGTCAATTTCCTGGGAAGAGAGCGGGACGTATTTGGACGATTTTTTTGTGCCTACACAAAGTCGCGGCCATTTCGCTCGCCACGCTGTCTTCTAAAAACGATGAGACATGAGACAGTGGCTGGTTTTACGATTCATGTGATTCAAAATTGCAGACGAATCGGTCACACACGGAATCACCACGTTCGGTTACGACCTGTTCGGCTGTCCTTTAGTCGTCAGTTAATATCGGGGGTGCAGAGGATGTCAGCAACCGTTCGAAAAGCAACCAGTCACATTGAGTAAATGTATCACTGCACAAGAAAAAAATCATATTTAGGAAGTGTATCGCCAATATGAAGCCGGCGTAAGACAAGGGGCACGACGAACGGAAGTTGTCACCTTAATTGACCACAGTTAGTTGGGAAAGGGACTGGGGGGGGGGGGGGGGGGTAGTAGCACATTATTACCTGCTCTAGTTGCAATAGATCCGAAGTCTCATCTGCGCCCGTGTATCAGTGCTCGACATCATGTCCGTTACCAATGTCGGGTGGTGGGACCTAGTGGGATAAATATTGAAAGCATTAAAAAGCGCACGGATAGCAAAACTAGTTGGTGAGGGGAACATGGGTCAATAGCATGCAGAATTTTCGTAGCGTCATTTATATAAAAAATAAGTTGCGATTTTTCTTCTTGGTGTAACGAAAGGTCTCTAGCATTAGCGCCGCGCGGGGTGGCCGCGCGGTTTGAGGCGCCATGTGGGGATTGCGCGGCCACTCCCACCGAAGGTTCGAGTCCTCCCTCGGGAATGTGTGTGTGTGTGTGTGTGTGTGTGTGTGTGTGTGTGTGTGTGTGTGTGTGTGTGTGTTGTTCTTAAGAAAAGTTAGATAAGTTAGTTTAAGTAGGGTGTAAGTCTAGAGACCGATGACCTCAGTGGTTTGGTCCCTTAGGAATTTAGACAGATTTGAACATTTTCGAGCATTAGCCACCAGTTCCGCTGTAAAGTCTCTACAGGTCTCTCGTAAAGTTTTTTTTCTCAGCATGCGTGAAAGCACATCCCATTTTTACGGCATCTTTAGAGCTACGAGTATAAATGACTACAGCATCTTGATGTTTCGGACGATTGAGAGGAAGATATACCGATAAACTGTAGGGAACCTGAGATTTTACGTCCATGCAGTAGACCTAAACTGTTCAGTGATCTAGTTGCAGCCCAGGGGGGACCACATGGGATAATCTCTTGGACACATTAGAGGCGTGGGTGGTTTAAGTCAATACGAAATACCGGCAAAAACATTCCATTGCGAGAATCTACCCTAGTTGGATTCTCTGTGCATCGACACTCTTCAGAGGGAGAAAATTCGTATAAATTGGGGACTGAGTAGCAGCTGGTGGCGTCGAAGCCGTAAAATTAAGATCCCGGCGTCCACCAGAAGATTAGGAACAGGTCTGACATGAGAGGTAGCGGCAGCTACGTATATCTCACGATGATAAATTTGGTCGAACATTTACATGGCCGATGGTGCTGCCAAACTATGTATTTGGCATATGTAGTCTAAAACTGTAGAATGGCGGCAGAACGGCGGCGCCATCAGCACCCCAAGAGGTATGACTAAACAAGAGGCAAGTATTAACCTTTGGCGGCCGGCCGCTGTGTTCGAGCGGTTCTAGGCGCTTCAGTCCGGAACCACGCGGATGCTACGGTCGCAGGTTCGAATCCTGCCTCGGGCGTGGATATATGTGGTGTCCTTAAGTTAGTTAGGTTTAAGTAATTCTAAGTTCTAGGGGACTGTGACCTCAGATGTTAAGTCCCACAGTGCTTAGAGCTATTTCAACCATTTTTTCTCAACCTTTGGCATACAACTTGCTTCAAGTAGTCGATAATGGAGTAGCCATGTCAAATTATTGATGAAAAGGCGGCCTGAAAAATGGTGCTGTGCAGCTACCTCGAGACATACGTTCCACAAACAGGAATTAAAGTCAAGATACTCTATTAAGGGGGCGATAAAAACGCGTGACACATGTTTCGTTGAGAGAAAACTGGAAGTCATGGCAGGTGGCTCAAGGAGACGACCTTCGGTTGACCTCCTGGAGTTGGTGTAAGGCAAATGCCAGAGACGCAAAGCTGTGATGAGTGTAAAAGTCGTAGACATAAAAGGCAGTAGCGGTCATTGGATCCATGAAATCTACATGTCCATTGACGGTTGTTGGACAAAGTGTAACACTCATCACTGAGCCCTGAGAGGTGTTGTTCTTCTGAACCCATGGATCCAATGGCGATGAACAGAAAAATCATCGATTAAAATTTATGAAGCAACTCGGAAACGAATGTCAAGGAGCGCAGTTAAGATGTACTGGAGCGAGACAGTATCTTAGGTTTTCTGTATACCGAAAAAGACCGGCATTAAGTGTTTATGCTTGATGAAGCCCTGTCAGATGACCGTTTCCAGCTGGAGCAGGTGAACGTTGGGGACCTCCCTACCGAGAAGCCACACCGATGCTAGGACAACAAGCCCTGAAATTCCAGGATCCAGAGTAATCAACAGGCCAAAAAACTTTTCGAGTAGTTAGTATAGCGGATCCCTGTTACTTATTGATCTACATCTATCGATGGAAGTTGAGTTTCTGTCTGGCTTAGAGATAGGGATGACGGCACTGCCCTGCCACTGAGAAGAAAATTCTCTTGTAAGCCAGATACGACTAAAATGCTTCAGCAGGTGGTCTTTATCACCAGTAGTCATATTGTTGAATTGTGTGTCTGTTATTCCAATCAGGGACTGGGGACGAGTAGGGAGCTCTAAGCAATTCTCAGTCAATACAAGGCTCTCTCGATAGCTCGTGGCTACAGTAAAGGGTAGGTAGGTAGGCAGGCATCTTCCACCAGTCATTTAGGAGCCTGGAAGGATAAGAAGTCGACAGGCGGCTCAGCAAGGCACGACAAGAACAAGTTACACAGTAGAGTCTTTATCATATGCAGGGCACAGCGGTTGCCGACTGTCCCTGGTCTATTACTTAGACCTTGCTTCTAAGCCTACAACTGAGAGGAAGATGCTTGTATTCGCAAAGACGAAGCATGGCATTCTCAGCAATCTTTCTTCCTTTGCTTGTTTTATAAAGAGCCCATTCACACAGCTGCTTCAAGGTTATGACGTCTGCTACCGAGGAGGGTCACCTGTATTGTTTCAGAGCATGTTGACGCTCCAAAGTTGTCGCCATAATTTCTTCAGAACAGCTTGGGTTCAGAAGCCAGTGACGAGGTTTCGTGGAAGGGAATTGTCTAAATAGTTCTACAAACATATCTCTTAGCTAAAATAATGTGTTAACTACTGGAAAAAGTTCAGTTAATGTGAGACACATTAAAACATGATTGTAGACTCTCAAGTTAATTACCACAGTGATATTTCCATGTCTAAATTGCTCTATAACTGTAGGAAACTTACGTAACAGGCAACGCAGCAATATTTAACGACTGTAATTGATTTTATTCATTAAATTTGATCTCAAACACACCTGTAGTAGCAGGTTTATCCATCGTCACATTTTACACCAGTTTAACTCAACAAACTGTACTAAAAATGATGAGTTTGGCGACACCGGTAGTGTATTATATCATTTAACTACATATTTTCCTATTATGCAAATAAAAGTTCGTAATGTTTTGACATCCATAAGACAATGATGGACCGAGACCGATGAAACAGCCACAAATCCGATGGTTCAACAAGACAGAAATAGGTCGATATTTCGGAAATAAAATCTTCGTCATTGAGTTAAAATTATTTATCAAAACCTATGCAGGATGCATACAAGTATAAGTACAGATCTCTAAGATGTGAACTTTGCACGAAAATAAAATTCTACAATTTCTCAAAATATGCAAGAGAGCACAAAACGCACTTCTCATGCACAATGAAATATTTCCACATCTAAATTGTCTGTATAACTTCTTAAAACACACGCAGCTCATTTACTGACAACATTAAATTCACATAAATAGATAAAAACTGGTTGCAGAACACACATGAGCACTGCTGAATATCTAACTCACAGCCTAAAGTGCACTGAGAATCAACAAAGGAAACATTAACAAAATTTTATGCTGACAAAAAGCATTTCATCCATGCATCTTGGAATTCGTAGCAACATGACCGTAATGTAAATGCTTTTTGTTGATGACTAAATCCTCAGGGAAGGTGGAGTTGTTTACTCTCATAATCTTACCCAGTCTTGGTCCAGTCGGTAAGGCTATGACTCGTTGGAGTAAGTTAATCATTATCTATCTAATTAAGGCTGAATGTTCCCATAAGAAACTTAAGACAACTCTTTATTTTCTGCAGACATTGTGAACTCTCTCTGACAAAACTTTCCGTGACAAGTTGATACTTTTTTAAGGTACTTAGTAAGTTTTATGTGTGGATACAATATCAAAAATTTACATACAATATTTCCAGATTATCAGCATCAATAAATTTCATCTCTTCACTGCTCATTTTGATGAGACAACAACATTACTGTATAACATCTTGACTCAGCAAGTCTCAACTTGCACAGTTGATGTCAGGATTAGACGCGAAAAGATGTCAGATAGCTAATAGTAATATACAGGGTGTTTCAAAAATGACCGGTATATTTGAAACGGCAATAAAAACTAAACGAGCAGCGATAGAAATACACCGTTTGTTGCAATATGCTTGGGACAACAGTACATTTTCAGGCAGACAAACTTTCGAAATTACAGTAGTTACAATTTTCAACAACAGATGGCGCTGCGGTCTGGGAAACTCTATAGTACGATATTTTCCACATATCCACCATGCGTAGCAATAATATGGCGTAGTCTCTGAATGAAATTACCCGAAACCTTTGACAACGTGTCTGGCGGAATGGCTTCACATGCAGATGAGATGTACTGCTTCAGCTGTTCAATTGTTTCTGGATTCTGGCGGTGCACCTGGTCTTTCAAGTGTCCCCACAGAAAGAAGTCACAGGGTTCATGTCTGGCGAATAGGGAGGCCAATCCACGCCGCCTCCTGTATGTTTCGGATAGCCCAAAGCAATCACACGATCATCGAAATATTCATTCAGGAAATTAAAGACGTCGGCCGTGCGATGTGGCCGGGCACCATCTTGCATAAACCACGAGGTGTTCGCAGTGTCGTCTAAGGAGTTTGTACCGCCACAAATTCACGAAGAATGTCCAGATAGCGTGATGCAGTAATCGTTTCGGATCTGAAAAATGGGCCAATGATTCCTTTGGAAGAAATGGCGGCCCAGACCAGTACTTTTTGAGGATGCAGGGACGATGGGACTGCAACATGGGGCTTTTCGGTTCCCCATATGCGCCAGTTCTGTTTATTGACGAAGCCGTCCAGGTAAAAATAAGCTTCGTCAGTAAACCAAATGCTGCCCACATGCATATCGCCGTCATCAATCCTGTGCACTATATCGTTAGCGAATGTGTCTCGTGCAGCAATGGTGGCGGCGCTGAGGGGTTGCCGCGTTTGAATTTTATATGGATAGAGGTGTAAACTCTGGCGCATGAGACGATACGTGGACGTTGGCGTCATTTGGACCGCAGCTGCAACACGGCGAACGGAAACCCGAGGCCGCTGTTGGATCACCGGCTGCACTAGCTGCGCGTTGCTCTCTGTGGTTGCCGTACGCGGTCGCCCTACCTTTCCAGCACGTTCATCCGTCACGTTCCCAGTCCGTTGAAATTTTTCAAACAGATCCTTTATTGTATCGCTTTTCGGTCCTTCGGTTACATTAAACCTCCGTTGAAAACTTCGTCTTGTTGCAACAACACTGTGTTCTAGGCGGTGGAATTCCAACACCAGAAAAATCCTCTGTTCTAAGGAATAAACCATGTAGTCTACAGCACACTTGCACGTTGTGAACAGCACACGCTTACAGCAGAAAGACGACGTACAGAATGGCGCACCCACAGACTGCGTTGTCTTCTATATCTTTCACATCACTTGCAGCGCCATCTGTTGTTGAAAATTGTAACTACTATAATTTCGAAAGTTTGTCTGCCTGAAAATGTACTGTTGTCTCCAGCATATTGCAACAAACGGTGTATTTCTATCGCTGCTCGTTTAGTTTTTATTGCCGTTTCAAATATACCGGTCATTTTTGAAACACCCTGTATGTTAGACTTACATGTTTTGGAGAGTCGTTCACGTGCTACAGAAAGAACAAACCACTGAATGACAGATGTGATTGTTCAGCATCAATAATTTGCTATGAGTGACTGCTCCTGCTTTTATAACCCCCTTCCAGCTGAGTCAGCCGACTAGTTCGGAACACTTTTGAACATTTCCGGGCCTCCTGCTCAGTCAAGTTCAGACCAGTTTATGTCAGCATGACGAGACAAGCACAGTCCTCAGTCAGAGGTTTGAATATTCTCCCAATCATGGTGACTACCATTATTGGAAACAGTGAGTAGCATTACCATCAGCTCACCAACGTTACCCCAATAGTCTCCACCAAGTGTAAAGCCAGCGTTTGGAGTAATGGCAGTCACCGTTCACATAATTTAGATGCAGGAATATTTCGGTTGCAAGGTCCATAGAGCTTGAAAATCGTGGTACAGCAATCGAACTTTCGTTATCAAGTGGTAATCCTTAATCTAAAAGTTTTTATCAGTAGTGCCAGTATGCAAACTGTGTGGATTTTAATAAGAAATATAGGCGATTAAGTTGTGGGAATATTTAATATGAACTTCCATTGTGCTTGCAAAGCTTGTTTTGTGATCGAAATGTAACATACTTAGAGAAATTACACGGTTTTATTTTGGTGCAAAGTTCGCATCTTGGAGATATGTAGTTACGCTTCCATGTAACACGCAGGTGTTTTGGTAAATAATTTTAGTTCGCTATCAAAGATTTTATTTTCGTAATATAGACCTATTTCCGTCTTGTTGAAACATCAGCTTTGGTTCCGTTTCATCTGTCTTCGTCCACCGTTGTCTTGGGGATGTTCATTCATCTCCACAGCATTATGAATTTGGCTCTGTATATTGTGAAAATTCGTAGTTTAAATGATACACTACAGTACCAGTGTCGTCAAGATGCTTCATTTTTAGTACAGTTTATTTAGGCAAACTGATGGAAAATGTGATAACCTTGCTACCAGAAGTATGTTGGAGATCAAATGTTAGAGCTCAAATATTATAAAGAGATTCAATAAAGGACATTAAATATTACTGCATTAACTGCTACATAAGTTTCGTTAACTTACAGAACAATTTAGATCTGTAAATATCGTTTCGGTAATTAATTTGAGTTTACAATTATATTTTCAGGCGTCACACTTAAAATTCACTTTACCAGTAGTTGACACGTTAATTAGCGAAGCATGCGTTTTGTAGAACAACTTTTAGGGATACGGGGAACTGTCTGCTGTCTGCTTAGTACGCTACAAATGTTTTATGCTGTTACATAAAAATAATTTGGACAATTTAGACATGTAAATAACATGGAGCATTTAATTTGAGACTAGATGGTCATAGTTTAGGAATCAATTTTGACGATTATGACAACCTACGTTTCTTACCCGTTCGAAAATGTACTACAAAACTATAATATTTGGCATCTACATCTACATCTACATCTACATCTACATTGATACTCCGCAAGCCACCCAACGGTGTGTGGCGGAGGGCACTTTACGTGCCACTGTCATTACCTCCCTTTCCTGTTCCAGTCGCGTATGGTTCGCGGGAAGAACGACTGTCTGAAAGCCTCCGTGCGCGCTCTAATCTCTCTAATTTTACATTCGTGATCTCCTCGGGAAGTATAAGTAGGGGGAAGCAATATATTCGATACCTCATCCAGAAACGCACCCTCTCGAAACCTGGCGAGCAAGCTACACCGCGATGCAGAGCGCCTCTCTTGCAGAGTCTGCCACTTGAGTTTATTAAACATCTCCGTAACGCTATCACGGTTACCAAATAACCCAGTGACGAAACGCGCCGCTCTTCTTTGGATCTTCTCTATCTCCTCCGTCAACCCGACCTGGTACGGATCCCACACTGATGAGCAATACTCAAGTATAGGTCGAACGAGTGTTTTGTGAGCCACCTCCTTTGTTGATGGACTACATTTTCTAAGCACTCTCCCAATGAATCTCAACCTGGTACCCGCCTTACCAACAATTAGTTTTATATGATCATTCCACTTCAAATCGTTCCGTACGCATACTCCCAGATATTTTACAGAAGTAACTGCTACCAGTGTTTGTTCCGCTATCATATAATCATACAATAAAGGATCCTTCTTTCTATGTATTCGCAATACATTACATTTGTCTATGTTAAGGGTCAGTTGCCACTCCCTGCACCAAGTGCCTATCCGCTGCAGATCTTCCTGTATTTCGCTACAATTTTCTAATGCAGCAACTTCTCTGTATACTACAGCATCATCCGCGAAAAGCCGCATGGAACTTCCGACACTATCTACTAAGTCATTTATATATATTGTGAAAAGCAATGGTCCCATAACACTCCCCTGTGGCACGCCAGAGGTTACTTTAACGTCTGTAGACGTCTCTCCATTGATAACAACATGCTGTGTTCTGTTTGCTAAAAACTCTTCAATCCAGCCACACAGCTGGTCTGATATTCCGTAGGCTCTTACTTTGTTTATCAGGCGACAGTGCGGAACTGTATCGAACGCCTTCCGGAAGTCAAGAAAAATAGCATCTACCTGGGAGCCTGTATCTAATATTTTCTGGGTCTCATGAACAAATAAGGCGAGTTGGGTCTCACACGATCGCTGTTTCCGGAATCCATGTTGATTCCTACATAGTAGATTCTGGGTTTCCAGAAATGACATGATACGCGAGCAAAAAACATGTTCTAAAATTCTACAAGAGATCGACGTAAGAGATATAGGTCTATAGTTTTGCGCATCTGCTCGACGACCCTTCTTGAAGACTGGGACTATCTGTGCTCTTTTCCAATCATTTGGAACCCTCCGTTCCTCTAGAGACTTGCGGTACACGGCTGTTAGAAGGGGGGCTAGTTCTTTCGCGTACTCTGTGTAGAATCGAATTGGTATCCCGTCAGGTCCAGTGGACTTTCCTCTATTGAGTGATTCCAGTTGCTTTTCTATTCCTTGGACACTTATTTCGATGTCAGCCATTTTTTCGTTTGTGCGAGGATTTAGAGAAGGAACTGCAGTGCGGTCTTCCTCTGTGAAACAGCTTTGGAAAAAGGTGTTTAGTATTTCAGCTTTACGCGAGTCATCCTCTGTTTCAATGCCATCATCATCCCGTAGTGTCTGGATATGCTGTTTCGAGCCACTTACTGATTTAACGTAAGACCAGAACTTCCTAGGATTTTCTGTCAAGTCGGTACATAGAATTTTACTTTCGAATTCAATGAACGCTTCACGCATAGCCCTCCTTACGCTAACTTTGACATCGTTTAGCTTCTGTTTGTCTGAGAGGTTTTGGCTGCGTTTAAACTTGGAGTGGAGCTCTCTTTGCTTTCGCAGTAGTTTCCTAACTTTGTTGTTGTACCACGGTGGGTTTTTCCCGTCCCTCACAGTTTTACTCGGCACGTACCTGTCTAAAACGCATTTTACGATTGCCTTGAACTTTTTCCATAAACACTCAACATTGTCAGTGTCGGAACAGAAATTTTCGTTTTGATCTGTTAGGTAGTCTGAAATCTGCCTTCTATTACTCTTGCTAAACAGATAAACCTTCCTCCCTTTTTTTATATTCCTATTAACTTCCATATTCAGGGATGCTGCAACGGCCTTATGATCACTGATTCCCTGCTCTGTACATACAGATTCGAAAAGTTCGGGTCTGTTTGTTATCAGTAGGTCCAATATGTTATCTCCACGAGTCGGTTCTCTGTTTAATTGCTCGAGGTAATTTTCGGATAGTGCACTCAGTATAATGTCACTCGATGCTCTGTCCCTACCACCCGTCCTAAACATCTGAGTGTCCCAGTCTATATCTGGTAAATTGAAATCTCCACCTAAGACTATAACATGCTGAGAAAATTTATGTGAAATGTATTCCAAATTTTCTCTCAGTTGTTCTGCCACTAATGCTGCTGAGTCGGGAGGTCGGTAAAAGGAGCCAATTATTAACCTAGTTCGGTTGTTTAGTGTAACCTCCACCCATAATAATTCACAGGAACTATCCACTTCTACTTCACTACAGGATAAACTACTACTAACAGCGATGAACACTCCACCACCGGTTGCATGCAATCTATCCTTTCTAAACACCGTCTGTACCTTTGTAAAAATTTCGGCAGAATTTATCTCTGGCTTAAGCCAGCTTTCTGTACCTATAACGATTTCAGCTTCGGTGCTTTCTATCAGCGCTTGAAGTTCCGGTACTTTACCAACGCAGCTTCGACAGTTGACAATTAGAATACCGATTGCTGCTTGTTCCCCGCATGTCCTGACTTTGCCCCGCACCCGTTGAGGCAGTTGCCCTTTCTGTACTTGCCCAAGGCCATCTAACCTAAAAAACCGCCCAGCCCACGCCACACAACCCCTGCTACCCGTGTAGCCGCTTGTTGCGTGTAGTGGACTCCTGACCTATCCAGCGGAACCCGAAACCCCACCACCCTATGGCGCAAGTCGAGGAATCTGCAGCCCACACGGTCGCAGAACCGTCTCAGCCTCTGATTCAGACCCTCCACTCGGCTCTGTACCAAAGGTCCGCAGTCAGTCCTGTCGACGATGCTGCAGATGGTGAGCTCTGCTTTCATCCCGCTAGCGAGACTGGCAGTCTTCACCAAATCAGATAGCCGCCGGAAGCCAGAGAGGATTTCCTCCGATCCATAATCAGCAGAAGATTGCAACTGTTTTGTGCTGGAAGATAAAGATAATATCCTAGAGTGGGGGTCACTATAATATTAGGCTGATTTTCGATATCGCTTTTAGACTTGAATTTAGAGTTGGGAACAGTATTGTTTACTTGGGTAACTCTCGTCGACAAGTGCTTCTTAAACTCGACAGTAATGCTCACGTATGTTCTGCAATGGGGCACGTGTGTCATTGGACGTGAGATTTGGTTAAATACATTTGGAAATGGCGCAAAATATTCAGAGCTATATCCGAAATACTGCAAGTTACACCCTTCGTATAATTTTTTGGATAAATACTCGAGTGTGCGTGTGCAGTAGGAGATAAAACTGTTCAGCAAAATAACTGGATTACTATTTAAGAGAGAATTTATTTTATTTATTTATTGAAAGTAGCCTACATTCTGTATGAGGTGCCCCGCTTCAACACTACGCTGACTGGCTAAAGAGGAGGAATGGGAGAGATACAAAGCACAAATGGGATAGTTACGCCATCTTACAGGTTTTTTGATTTATTTTATTTATCGATTGAAACTACATTATGATTGACGCCGTCATTTTAGTACTACACTGCCATCGGCTGGAGACGGGAAAGTGGGCTGGGTTTTGATGAGTTCATAGAGGGGCGTTGCTTAGCCACAAATATAAACAAAGTGCTTCTGAGCATCCAACGTAAATAAAGTGTGCCAGAGTCGCCACAGACAATACTAGTACCATGGAGCATTGTATCGAGCTAGCAAGGTTGGAAGAGAGAGCCTAAGTTCAATGGACGAGAAAATGTCGTGGGCTACTACAGAATGTGTAGACGATCGATCGTTGGGCTAATACAGATCCAAATCAGATAGCTTTTCTGTCAGGAGACCCCTTCCGGATTACTTGACGCTGTCCCGCAGAGGAAAACGTATACTGAAATCCCCAAGCAGGAGGAAGGCTGTGGGATGTTGCTGCATCGAGGTGATCATTTCGGGTGCGTTATTTACCTTTCAAGATGTAGCAAATGTGACAAGCTGTCAAATTAGTGGCGACGCGAATTCACTCAGCTATGCTTGTAACGACGTATGAAGAGGCACCCATTAACTGTGAACATCACTGCGAACGGACGTATAAACCCGTCCTAATTCCGTTTTGGGATTGACTTGATTTCTACAGTAGGTATTGTAATATCTGAAGGTAGTTCGGTGATGCCGGAGTACCCCGTTTCTTGTAGGGCTCTACAGCCTGCGGATTAGGAAAAACATAACGCTACGTTACAACCTGTTACGTGATATACTGCATTAAACCGTATTTCGTGGTCTAAAATTTTATTTTTACACTGGTGTGCAAAACCTATGAATGAAAGTAACTTTCGAATGATGTGTCAGTGCAAAGTAACATAGCTCCATGAAAACTGGACCATAGATAGAAAGAACTGCTACAATATATTACAGAAAGTAACTATAAAAACATGCAACTGGACGAATAGAAATGGCACTTTCATTGAAAGACGTTAATTACACACAAGTCACCGCGATTTATGAGGGTCCCCTGGGCATTATAAAAGGTGGGACATAGTTCTTAACAGGATGTGGAATCATCACGGATGGCCATGCGTGCTCTGCAAAGTATTCCCATGCTGGCCACAAAGTTGGTAAAGAGTTCTTGTGTCAGGGCATTAAATCACTCCAGTAGCTTGACGATTGCTAGTTGGCCTGTGGCGCTTGTGGACGTGCTGAAATACGTTTCCCCGACGCATCACACATGCGCTCCATGTGATTCAAGTCGGGGAACCGGCCAAGCCAGCCCATTCGCTGAATATACTCTCGTTCCAGGAGTTACTCCACTTGCGGTCGAGCTTGCCATCCATAAAAATGCAGATACGTCTGAATGTACCCCTAGGAAGACGCATATGGGTAATGAGTAGACTGTCGCAATAACGGTGACTTGTGAATGTAATGTGTTCGAAGATCTGGAAGTTACTACACCCATTGCAACATTATGCTTCCTCAATGATATTTTCACTCTGCAGCGGAATGTGCGCTGATATGAAACTTCCTGGCAGATTAAAACTGTGTGCCGGACCGAGACTCGAACTCGGGACCTTTGCCTTTGGCGGGAAAGTGCTCTACCAACTGAGCTACCCAAGCACGACTCACGCCCCGGTCTCACAGCTTTACTTCCACCAGGCAAAGGTCTCGAGTTCGAGTCTCGGTCCAGCCCACTCTTGGGAAGCTACTCCCCTGTCTAATAAACTTCGTGTGATTAAGGTGACACCAGGCTCCTTGGCGTTCTTCCTTTCGCCTCTCCCGAAAGGACTCGACCACACTGTGTCGTCTCCACATTGGCCATACCAGGCTGACCCATGGTTTTCTTTTGCGTGATGAGCCACCCCCACTTTGTGGTTGTGGAGCCTTCCAGTCAGTCGCCCACATTTTGGTTGAATTCCCCCTTCTTTTGGCTCTGCGTGCTAAGTACAGACTCCCCCACACTCTACCTTTGATGTTGGCTGACGATTCCCGGATGGTTTCTCTGGTTCTCGGTTTCCTCCGGGAAAGTGGTATTTATTCTCAGTTTTAAGGTTTTTAATCTCTCTCTGGTGTTGGGGCAGGGCGGTGAGTGTTTGGGTGTCGCCCACTGTAAGCCGTGTTTGGAGATTCCCGACTCACCTCCCTGACAGAGATCCTCTTTTCTTCCCCGTTTACTGTGTTTTTACCCCCTTTTTTTTAAGGATTGGTTAGTCTCCTTTTCCCATACGTACTTCTACATTCTAGCGGTTGCACCGTTTAAGTCACTGGTGGTCTTGCCTATACTGCTTCAGCATAGCGTTGGGTTCGTTCTCTTGCTGACTTCCCTCATTTTGTTTTTACCATTGACAACATGACTGCCCTTTTACGTTTTTAGCCTTTTTCCTTTTATTGTTCTGATTTTCCTGAGACGTCACATTAGCGGAATGGACCACATTTGAAACAAGGGACTCATGACCTTGCTATTTGGTTCCTTAAACCCCAACCAACCAATCGGTCCGGCCCACAGTTTTAACCTGTCAGGAAGTTTCATTATGCTTCCTCCCACCAAACCGATGATTTTTCCCACCACTCGCCATATTAGGATACATTCAGCACTGTCGAACATCATCGTTTCTCCATTCTCCTGTAAATAATTCGTGACAGTGTTCTACAGGTACCGTTTCAGACTGACAATGTCGTCCTTAAGCTTCAAGCATCCATGTCCAGTGGCGCAGCACGGGTATAGGCAACGGGGAAACAAACGGGAGGGAGGCAAGCGTGGAGCCGACAACCACTAAATCGAATCCATTGGAGCGATGGCGGAGGACCGTACGTTGATTACGGGCAACGGCAGTTCCTCGGTGGGACGCACGCGCCGCCGCCGCAGCTGCGGAGACAGTAAGCGAGCAGCTGATCTGTCTTTTCGCTCATCCTCTGCCTAGCAGCTCACACTGACCACTGAGAGTGTCAACATCTAGGGTGCAGTGTCTTGATAACGAATATCATCATAGGACAGCTATATTTAGTTCCTTGGCGAAAATATTATGGCTGCTTTCCGCAGCTACCGTCTGCCAGGACGTCTTGTGGCGACGTATAAAATTGATGCACGGGATAAAGTCGTTGCCCTGAGAATCCAAGGCTGATTCCCGGTCTCCATCCCCTAACAGTGTTAATGACTGCTCTGTAATGCTTACGTCAAGATTGAAGATACGTCATTTAAAGGGTACTTCATAAGATCCCCGACAAAATAGGCCCCTCCCCCCCTAATAGAGCACATTGGTAGTTCTGTGTAGTTCTGTAACGATGAACAGTTGAACTAGTCCCAGGCGGTCATAACGAAGACTGGAAATGGAAAACGTTCTAAATGCCGTTTCCTCACAAGAAGATTATTCAGTGCTGTTCTGTTGTTGGTATTCTGTTACATGGTGCTAGACTTAATCCAAGTACTAATCCATGCAGAAAGTATTTCAAATATGCGTTAGTAAAGGACGCGTGGTCTCTGCCTCAGGTTGTCCTACCCTCTGCAGTTCCAAAATTTAAAAATACGTTTTTTCAGCTGATTACATTTCTATAAGTTAAAAACCTAGTGTTGTGTTTCTGCGCTTGAATCACCATAAATAAAACATTGTATCTCAGTATTAATGGCACTTCTAACAAACACTTTCTTACCGTAGTTGTATACAGAATAGTAGTTGATTCTAGCGAAGAAGAAGCCAGCCAGGCTAATCCTCAGACGGCTGTTCACGTTTGTATCACATTTGTTGCTGTTTACACTAGTAGCTGGCTGTTTTTTTTCTGCAACTAATGAAAACAACAAATAATGTAATACCAGCGTGAAAAGTCGTCTGAAGATAAATCTGACGGTTTGAAACGGGTGACTACGTGATTTGTGAAAATAAGTGACATTATTAATAATGGCTGGTTGCTATTTTCTCCTTTACAAGAGTCGATTTATAAAAAATGTCAGTGAGAACCAGTAAGTTTCCTGATACGACGCTCAGAACACGCTTCACAAATCATTTATTTTCTAATTTGGCTTATTTTTTTGCTGTGGTGCAGTGCTCGGCATTATTCTGTGGTGTTCCTTCTCCACATTTTGGGTATACCTTTTTTGTTTTCTTCTTCTTCTTCTTCTTTCTTTCTTTCTTCCATTCTCCTGACAAACATCAGGTTTGGCACTTGGAACATATTCCATTTCCACTCTTTTTTAATGGCGCTTCATCTTTGACGTAAGTCCTGGTAGTGAAGTGGTATGACTGTACCGCTCGTTTGTATAGAATCACCACAGTATGATGGGTTGACGAGGAAACTTGACAGAATGGTAGCAAAAAGCTAGCCGGTTTGGACGTTCTCAGGGCCACAGCATGAACGAAGATACCCGATTTGTTGGTGTATGAACGCAGACCGTCCAGTATGTCTGCAAGGAGCGGTATACCACTCGCAGCCATGTGAAAAAACTCCTAACAAGGGAACCTCCCCATCGCACCCCCCTCAGATTTAGTTATAAGTTGGCACAGTGGATAGGGCTTCAAAAACTGAACACAGATCAATCGAGAAAACAGGAAGAAGTTGTGTGAAACTATGAAAAAAATTAATGAAATATACAAACGGAGTAGTCCATGCGAAGATAGGCAACATCAAGGAGAATGGCAGTCAAGGAGCGCCGTGGTCTCCTGGTTAGCGAGAGCAGCTACGGAACGAGAGGTCCTAGGTTCAAGTCTTCCCTCGAGTGAAAATTTTAAAGTTCTATTTTCAGTTTATGTTACAAACTCTTATGTTTTCATCACTTTTTTGGGAGTGATTATCACATCCACAAGAAAACCTAAATCGGGCGAGGTAGAAGAATCTTTTTACCCATTCGCTAAGTGTACAAGTTAGGTGGGTCGACATCATATTCCTGTCATGTGACACACATGCCGTCACCAGTGTTGCATAGAATATATCTGACGTGTTTTCCTGTGGAGGAATCGGTTGACCTATGTCCTTGTGATCAAATGTTTTCGGTTCCCATTGGAGAGGCACGTCCTTTCGTCTACTAATCGCACGGTTTTGCGGTGCGGTCGCAAAACACAGACACTAAACTTATTACAGTGAACAGTGACGTCAATGAACGAACGGACAGATCATAACTTTGCGAAAGTAAAGAAAGTAAAATTTTCAGTCGAGGGAAGACTTGAACCAAGGACCTCCCGTTCCGTAGCTACTCACGCTAACCACGGGACCACGGCGCTTCTGAGTTCATATTCTCCTTGATGTTGCCTATCTTCGCATGGACTACTCCGTTTGTATATTTCATTCATTTTTTTCATAGTTTCACACAACTTCTTCCTGTTTTCTCAGTTTTTGAAGCCCTATCCACTGTGCCAACTTATAACTAAATCTGAGGGGGGTGCGATGGGGAGGTTCCCTTGTAAGAACAGTGGTTGTAAAAAGGCCCTATTTGATGGGTAGTTGAGTCGAGTGTGTCACTTCATCACTGACAATGACTTTCAAATCCGACTGGAACTTCTACAAAAGCTCACGGTTCACTGTGCGTGTTTAATGGGCCAAACAACACAATAGCCGACTGAAAACACTCAGTGTGGGGGCGACGACTCGAAGATTTGTCCCTTCTAAATTACGCAAGGCAGCATGTGCACAGGCGTCCCAGTGACGTATTTAATTCAGTGTGTGGCGAGTGTAGTTCAGGCCAGAAGTGGTTCTGTCACGTTTTGGGGAAGTTTACCACACCATGACTCGAGACCTCTCATTCAGTTTACTATGAACATCGCCCAGGATGTCTATTTAGACATCCCCGGTGAGCAAATGTTCCCTTCATTCTGCATCTTCGTGATGAGAACTCACATCTTCCAAAATAGCAACAGCCGTTTCTGGTTTGAAGAACACCAAAGCACCCTAACGTACCTATCGACTATCCAGCTAAATTATTCGATCTTCGTATTGAAGCGGAAGATGAAACGTAGCACTCATCATCCCCACAGTTAGGAAGCTCGCTGTCATATAGTCATCAGTGAGTAGTTTCAGCATGGATACGGCACACATTAAGCAACTTGCGTATGCTCCTCCTCCCTGAACTGAGGATATTACAAAAGTTGGAGGCAATGTTAGACGGTATTAGCGAAATGTCTCGTATAGGAGACGAACATAATAGATAAGGAAACAGACATCTTCAGCACGTAAGGTAACCGTAGGCGTCCGCGTTCTGGCCCTAGACCGGCCAATCGGGTCCGACCGACCGCCGTGTCATCTTTTACCTCCGCGAATCGAACCCGGGTCCCCTTCATCTGTCAGGTGCGCTGAGAACTCGGCTACGGAGGCAGACACATTCAGAAGACTGGTGGCATTTTAACACAATTACTTTTTCTGAGATGTTGTTTATGCTACTGTATCACAAACCGAAACGGAATTCATGTACATTACTTGAGTAATGTAAACAGTATTTAAGTGTTTTGCATTCCTTGATGCCGGAAAAGGACCTACAGTGCTTCGAAATGTCTCGTTTATCTTCTAAAATGAGTAATCCATCAACGTCGTGTGTGGTTCATATATATGAAGTCCCTCCCAGGAGACTTAGCGCTAATAACGTGTAACATCACTTCTAACCTTGATAATGGCCTCAGTTTGGCTAGGAAGAGAGTCCACAAGTTTCTTCACCTATGCAGCCCTGTGAACATAGGTGTTGTCGTTTTGAATCATAAGTATGTCTAAAGCATAGTGACCATGAAGTCTTACAAGAAATGGCAACACTTGGCCACGGAGAATGTGCAAGTAAACATTCTGGCTCATATTCACAATGTTGGTTTAAATGCCTCATTCATCATGGAAATTTATATGCAAATGACCCGACGCCCGGCTCCAGAATATAGTGATTTGAAATTTGACAACCAAGGTCACAGTGAAAGCAAATGATCAAAAGCTTAAAACATCTACGTTTATAATATCAGCAATGCATATACAAATCTGACAGCCAGTTCGACTGGGAATAGACGTGGCTCCATAACTGGAAACTAAGGGAGGGCGTTGATTATCTTATCACACCACTCGATGTAGTCAGTTTTGCATGAAGGCATGTGTGGCAGATGGAAGGTCGGTATGATGCATGTAACACCTCATTGTTGGTATGCCGGCGATTTGACAGCCGGCAGCATTCATCTTCTATGTTCTGCGGCTGTGCCTCAACTTGTTCCTTCTTCTGTGGTGGCTGATGGCTGGCCTTACTCAGTCAGGTAGCGCTCGATATTCCTATGCTTCCGCTCCTGGCAACTATTATTCGTGTTAATTGTCTCGTATAAGCGGTGTTTGCATATTTTCTGGCTGAGTTTAGCCAAAGAGAAGCTGTCGAATACCTAAAGATTCAAGTACCGGACAACAAGGTAACTCTATTCAACATGGAGTGGGAAATACGTCAGAAAGTAACGATATGTAGTGGCATGACCACGGGGATCTGGCTCAAAATTCGAAGTCTGGGCTGACAATAGGCTGGCATGCCTACAGAATACAAACTCGCAATCCCTTCTGAGTCCTCCGACTCTGCATTGCTAACTCTCTGACTGCTCATTGTCTCATCAACGTTTCCTCACTGTCAAACTGCCTGACTAGCCATTTTCTGATTGATCTCTCACTGCCTGCCTGCATCAACCTCTATTTGGCTGCCCCTGCTTAAAAATTTCGTCGCTCATGTCCCTCACTCTGTCCTCTAGCTTCCTGAATTTTCCATCTTATCGGCTTGGTGATACGTGGATCCAACTTGGAAGGCTACGCAATGGCCAATGAATATAGTCTAATGGAGCCACGCCTCCCAGTCTTTGTGCACGGAAAAAAATTTCCGACCTTGCGGTGACTGGCATGTAACCCATCTTGTTCTGAAGTAATCGATATTTTGACAGTTCCCAGCTCTGGCTGCAGTCTTCTCAGCGGATTGCTTAAAATTTGCTTCAGTTACTTACTGACTGCTCTTACTACAGTAATATGGCTAACGGTGTTCACTTCTTACACAAAATTGTTGCGCTGACTTTGTATTAAAAAACAGTATTGTGTTACGCATATTTAATATTTGCATCAATGTAGTCCTATAGAATTTCGCTAAAAATGGTTCCACTATTTTTCAAAAATTAAGAAACAAAGAAAGATCAAATATTTTGAAAACATCTGTAACTGTAAAAGTAATGTCAGGAGTACATCAACGGACTCGTGAAGGGCCGTTTCTCTTAACATTCTATACTGATGGTCCTGTGGTTAACGTTGTCGGGTTGGTGTGGCTATTCGCGGACTACATAAAACCAATTGTACGAATAGTTGATTGCAGGCTGAGGGTCACTGGGGAAATGTTGAAAAATGTAATTCGTCCACGAAAGAAGCGGCTCGCATAACACTTACTCTTGCGATTCTTGGGTATTGCTCATCGGTATAGGGCGCTTATCAAGTCTGATTAATGTAAGAGCGGCGCGTGTAGTAGTAGGATCGTTTACTCTGCGTGAAATCATTACAGAGACACCGACAAACTCCACTAGCAAACGCTACGGGACAAAATTTTCGCCTGGCGGAGAGGTCAGTTGTTGAAATTCTTATAGTATGCGTTCCAAGAGGAGTCGGTCATCGTATTACCTCCTCCCACGACTCGAGTAATGACCACAGCGGTGAAATTAGAGCTCCTACAGAGGTTTGTTCATCCCACGAACAACAAAACGTGAAAGAGTTAAAGGTACATGAAATACTCTTGAGCACATGCCGTAAGGTTGTTAGCGAAGTATACACCATCTGGACAAAAGTTTCCGTACACCTATTAGTGGACACCAATGTGGTGTGTGTTCACGTTTCGTCCTGAAGACGACTTGATCTCTGCTGGGTACACTTCTAATGGGGTGTCTGAATTTGTGAGGAGGAATTGCAGCCAATTCTTCCTCAAGGGCTGAAACCGGAGAAGGTAGTGATCTTGGACGCTGGGGTCTGGAGCGAAGTCGACGTTATGTCTCAGCCCAAAGGTGTTCCATTGGTTTCAGATCATGGACTCCGAGCAGGCCAGTCCGTTTCAGTAGTGGTGTCGTCCACAGTCCATTGCCTCATAGATTCTGCTTTATGACACTGTGCATTGTCATGCCGATACAGCCAACCATCGTCTCAGAACTATTCCTCTACTGTACACAGCAAACAGTGCTGTAAAAAGTGCTCATATGCTCTGACATTTTGCGTTTTCTTAAGCACGTATTTTGTCCATTGTACAGCAGCCGTGAATTTCCTCTATTTTGTGACAATATATACTGTAATAAATACTGTCAAGAAACTCGCGATTAAGCTAACTAAGCGTAGCCATGTATAACCTTCCAGATTCCTCCAACAAATGTGAACGAAATGGTTTACTCTCTGTTTTTCAAAATTTGGTCGATTTCTGAGAGACTCTCTTCAGTCTTCCAAGAGTGTGAGTATACCCATGCTCGGATATTCTGTAGTAAATAGACGTACGGAAAATGGTGGTGTAGCATTGCACAACTGTACCGCCAGCTTAGTTAAACAGAGCAAAAGAAAAGTATGCTTCCGTCAAGGGTGACCCTTCTGTGGCAGCTCGTATATGCCCCATTTTTTATTGTTCTGACCATTCGATGTCTATTTCATTAAGTATTGTCCTGAAAACGATTCCACCGTTGAAACTTCCTGGCAGATTAAAACTGTGTACTGGACCGAGACTCGAACTCGGGACCTTTACCTTTTGCGGGCAAGTGCTCTACCAAGCACGACTCACCACTCGTCCTCGCAGCTTCAGTTCTGCCAGTAACTCGTCTCCTACCTTTCAAACTTCACAGAAGCTGTTCTGCGAAGTTTGGAAGATAGAAGACGAGGTACTGGCAGAATTGAAGCTGTGAGGACGGGTTGTGTGTCGTGCTTGGGTAGGTCAGGTGGTAGAGCACCTGCCCGCGAAAGGCAAAGGTCCCGAGTTCGAGTCTCGGTCCAACGCCCAGTTTTAATCTGGCAGGAAGTTTCGTATCAGCGCACACTTCGCTGCAGAGTGAAGATGTCATTCTGATTTCCACCGTTATCTACTACGGTACCAACAACAGTGTCTTCGACTACACAGCTCCGTTAGGAAATGAGAAGAGCCAAAGAAGCAAGATTTTTGAGAAAAGCATAAAGAATTACAAACGTCATCTGAACAGAGCAGTCTGTTTTCTAATCCTAGTCCCACAGGTATCGTCCATGCATAACTAGGGTATGCATGAATAATCATTAAAATACACTTCAAAGCTGTACTCTCTCGTTGATACTGCTTCATATTCACACGATTCGTTTGCCATAAGTCGTCTAAGCTGTGTATTAAAACAGATCTACGTTGAATCTTTCCTCGTGTGAGCTTATGACGTTCGTTAACCACTGGTTTCACTATTCGATAACATGGAATTCTCGTAGTTTTGAAATGACAGGTATGATTTCCTTTGAGCAATATTCCCAACGCTTTCCGGAGCCGTCAACAGTTTTAAACGATCTAAAAGGGCGGTTAGATCGTCACTATATATAGGTAAACTGTTAAGTTTTTATGCTGAGCGTCAATGACACTACCCGCACTACCATCAAACATACCATTCAGTGCAGGTTTAACAAATTCCATTGTTATCATCTAGGAAGAACATGTTGTAATGAAGCACATGCAATTTATTTTTTGCGCGTAAGATCCGGTCTGAGGTACAGTTTTGCGTTATTTCAGTTTCACATAAGTAATCTACCTAAATTTTACTGACGAATACATTTCTTTCCATATGAGTTACATGCCCTGCTGCAGCAGAGAAAAGAAGGGAATCATTGGAAAAATGCTGCTCTTGGAGCGTAAATAATGCCAGTGTGTCCCTGTTTAAAAGACTCTGACTGAAAAGTGGGGTACCAGCTACCTCATTCTACCTTCTTTCTTCAGCCTCTTTGAAATTTTCGTAAAAATTTGGCATGAGGAGATATTCGCACTTTGTTATACTGAGAGAGAATAAAACTGGCGCAGAGACGGAAAAGTAATGAGTACTTGAAGATAGCAGACACTGGTTGTGGTACAGATTTAACGACGGAGACAATGGCAATGTGAGAGAAAGAGGAGGTGGCAATGGAACATAGTTAGCAGTGACAGAACAATTCTAGGAAAAGAATGAAGGAAACAGTGACGGGGGGAGAAGTGGGGGGGGGGGGACAATAAAGGGAAAGGGAAAGGGAAATGGAAGTGTGGAAGTGAGTGAGAGCCAGTGAATAATGAGAGACGGAGTATGTGACGACGGCGACGACGAGAGAGGGATAAGAAACAGCAGCAGCAGCAGCAGCAGTTTGAAGGAAGGAAGGAAGAATGAGTTACAAGCAGTAAGAGCGAGCAAGAGGGAGAGGAGACTGCAGTAGTAGGACAGAACGTAGGGGACTGCGGCTTTGACTCAAGAGACAATCACAGAGATACACAGACAGATAATGACAATGAACTGGGATGGAGGAGAGAGAGAGAGAGAGAGAGAGAGAGAGAGAGAGAGAGAGAGAGAGAGAGTAACTGGGACTGGGACTGGATGGGTACGAGCGACTTAGCGATGGACTAGAGGATGTGGGTGGGTCACAGTTAGGGGAGTTTGTCGGAGTCTGAGGTGAGTTGCATCTAAAAAAAAGTACGAATATGTCCGCATGGGAAAACGTTTGGGAAAACATTTAAAGGTGCTGAGGAAGGTAGAAGAAAGCAGCTGGTATCCCGCTTTTCAGTCAGTCTTTCATATAAACATATTCACATTTTTTGTGCTCCAATAGGAGCACTTTTCTGCTGATACATTCTTATCCAGTTATTAATAATTATTTATCTCGTTACAATATGCGCTACCTATGATACGGTATACATAACAATATTACGAGCATTTCGGTATTGGGAACATACATGATGTTAACACGTCTGAAATCCTGTTTCAACTGTCTTACGTTCAGTAATATATTGTTAACGTGGATTTCACATTCCTCCAGACCCATTTACTCAGTAGGGTTGGTGACGGACGAGTTGCGCACGTGATAACTTGTCTGTCGTACGCCGGTCTCACGTTCGGTAATACACTGTTAAGACAGGTTCCACTATCATTACGCGTTTGCTAATGAGTGTAGGTGACAAATGACTTTCGCTGGAACACTGTAACTTGCTTCAGCATGCTGATAGCGCGTGTTTGACATTCATTGCTTAAACTAATTGCACTGTAACATGATAGCAACTTGCGTAGTTTAATTGTTGAACCATGACAACGAATTTTGCTTCATACAATAAGAAAGCGCAGTCTTCAGAAAACTGTGACGAAGTTCACAAAATCGTAGCGTGGAATTTCATAGACGTAATAGAGAACGGGAAATTCTGGCTGCCGTACTGTATGGGTATCAGAGACGTCATATATTGATGAAACGTCATGGGAAAAAAAAGGTACTGGTGAGTTAAGCATGAAATCTGTGTCAACTCTAGCAATACCAGTGTATTACCAATAACATGTATTACTTGGGGCCCGGGGGTACTTCACGACCATCATAAAGGAAGTAAATAAATAAGTATACATAAGTATGAATAAATAAGTATACATAAAAAAATTAAAACATTTATCGAATGTGGTAGAAGACTTTATTAAGGACAAATATTTTTTTCAAAATATAAAGTACATCACTAAATTATAATATTTTCAAAACGTAGTTATCAAGTAGCCCCCACACCCCACCCCACTGATATTTCGAGGGTCAGTTAAAATGAGGGGTAATATCTTAACGTATCCTCTGTGGCTGTGCGATGAGGCGGCCGGATCTTGGGGCATGTGCGGATATATGTAGGTATTGAGAAATTTTGTAAAAATTCAAGAACGTTGAACACGTCGGGGGTCGAACCGAGAGCCTTCTGACTAAAAATATGTTTTTCAGTTTGCTGGATATAAAAGTGGGGATTGTAGTTTGGTGTAAGTAGGTATTTGCATTGGAAATGTCATTTAAATTGGCCGGAAATTAAAGAAATTAAACATGATGGGTCGAACTGAGAACCTTTTGACTAAAAAGAAGTTTGGTAGTTGGGACATTTTGTGATGTTACAAAACAGGACACTTAGGCTGTTAAAGACTTGGGAGGCCTGCATCAGAGCAGTTTCTGATCTAGGGTAATCTCTTAAAAGTGAAAGTAGGCTCGAGTAATTAGGGTATGGCCTTGAATTGGGCTAAAAAATACAATTTCCCCCACTGTTGTGGTTGACGAGGATATGCTGCAATGCCCACTGAAAGAGATTCGCACATTTCTGGAAATCATTTCCATGCAATTTTTGGTTAAGCAAAGGCCTACATGATGAGGTTAGAGCTGATGACATATTTGAATCTGATGTTCCTTCATTGCAATAGAAGCAAGAAAAGTCGTATCGGCGACTTCATTTGTGCGAGGTCTGCGAGGGTTCCGTTGCCTGAAGTAGAATGGGCTCGTAACGATATAATCAAAATGGTTCAAATGGCTCTAAGCACTATGGGACTCACAATCTAAGGTCATCAGTCCCCTAGACTTGGAACTATTAAACGTAACTAGCCTAAGGACATCACACACATCCATGCCCAAGGCAGGACCCCCCAGGGGGTCCACAACTCTTTTGTGGATACGTGCGTGGCGAGCACGGGGCCCCGAGCCATTGCAGCCTTCTTTCTCTCCCGGGCTGCATTTCCTTTCCCTTCCCCTCCATGCTCCTTTCCCCTCGCCCTCTCCTCTCCCTCTATTGGTGTCCTTGTTTATGTTGGCCCCGCTATCCTCTTGGTTCTGTTGGTTTTACACTCCGGCTTTGTTGCGTAATCGTGTCCTCCTTTTGGCATTCCTTGGTCCCCTCTGGGGTTTGACCTCCATTACAAAATTTCTCCTCCATAGTGTGAGCCATTTGGGGAAGAGCACCTTACCTAGTGTCTCAGACGTGCGCCCTCCTAGTACATTCCACCTTTTCTTTCACGTCGTTGTTTGATGCTAGGGTGCATAGCCAGCACGGTAGCCAGCCCGTGTGGTGGGGTCGCTATGTACCCTTTTGGTTGAGCCCCCTGAACACACAGGGATCACACTTCTAATACCTGAGCTGTGACCTCCTCATGCATGCCTTGGAGTGGTTGCTCGTCATCCTGGAGCATCGGAACTCCCGGCAATGGCCGCCGTGCCAGACGGCCCTTGCTGTGGCTGGGTGGCGCCCGTGAGGAGAGCCCCTGATCGGAGTGGGTGGTATCAGGGCGGACGCTATGCAGATGAAACGCATACGGGTCCAAAACTCTGGCCGTTCTTCTGCGGCCGTCTCTCTGCGTGGTACTGATTCCTCAAGTGCTGCTTCTCTTGCCCCCTTCCGCCTTCCCTTCCATGGCTACCCCCTGGGAAGAGGGTCAGGCCCGTCGTCTGGGGGCAAAACCTTTCCCCCGTTATCTAGTTTGCACCAGGACTGATGGGGATACTTTCACCAGTGTCAAGCCTTTATTCTTTGTGGAACACATTGAAGACAAGTTCGGCGAAGTGGACTCCCTGAGCAAGATGCGGTCGGGTTCGTTGCTGATAAAAACCGCTTCAGCTGCCCAATCTGCGGCTCTTTGTGCCTGTACCCATCTTGGCACAATTCCTGTGTCCATTACCCCTCACCAGTCTCTAAATATGGTACAAGGTGTGATTTTTCACAGGGACCTCATCCTTCAAACTGATGAGGAACTTCGGGACAATCTCGGACGGCGGGGTGTTCACTTTGTTCGGCGTGTTCAGAAGGGTCCTAAAGATAATCGTATTGATACTGGTGCCTTTATCCTGGCCTTTGAAGGGGATACCCTCCCTGAGAAAGTTAAGATTATGGTCTATCGCTGTGATGTGAAGCCGTACATCCCACCTCCTATGAGGTGTTTCAAGTGCTTGCGTTTTGGCCACATGTCTTCTCGCTGTTCTCAGGACCCTCTCTGTGGTGACTGTGGACGTCCACTCCATGAGGTGAGTCCCTGTGTTCCCCCTCCTGTATGTGTAAATTGTCATGGTAGTCATTCTCCACGTTCACCAGATTGCCCAGTATATAAGAAAGAAAAAAAGATACAGGAGTATAAGTCCCTCGATCGTTTAAGCTACACAGAGGCCCGTAAGAAATATGCACGACTGCACCCTGTGTCCATGACATCTAGTTACGCCTTGGTTACATCTTCACCCCTTCCTCCCCCTTCCTTACCCCCATCCCGGACCCCTCTCCTTCCCCCCTCCCCTGCGGCTCCCACACCTTCTCCTCTGGGCGCTGCTCCCCCTCCCCAGCCGGAGAAGTGTCCCACTCCTTCGGCGTCTGCCGGTCAAGGGTGCCTCTCCAGAGATGCCCCTTCCCGGCACCTTTCAGGTCAAAGGTCTGCTGCCGCGCGGCGACCGCGAGAGCCGCGGGCTGTGGGCCCGCAGGTCACCCGGTCTCTTTCTGTTCCTGATATTGCTGCAGCTGGCTCCTTTATGCCACACAGCCCTCCTCGTTCTCAGCCTGAAAAGAAGAAGAAACATAAGTCCCGGGACAAAGAGCCTCTGGTGTCACCGGAGGTCCCTTCCCCGACTTCACAACCGGATTCTGACCTGTCGTTCATGGATGTCGCCCCCTCCTTGTCGGTGACGGGTGGGGACCCGGCGGTATGACTGGTTTTAGCGTGTTCCGCCCTCATTTAACCCATCATTCTGTGGTTCTCCAATGGAATTGTAATGGCTACTATCGTCACCTTCCGAACTGAAATACCTTCTTTCGTCCTACTCTGCAGCTTGTGTGGTTCTCCAGGAATCTCATTTTACTGATGCTCACTCACCGACCCTCCGTGGGTTCCGTGTTTTCTGTCGAAATCGGGTCGGACCCTTGCGGGCTTCTGGTGGCGTTTGTACGTTGGTCCGTACAGACATTGCTAGCACGTGGATTCCTCTCCAAACTACATTGGAAGCGGTTGCTGTTAGGGTCCACTTAGACCCTGCAGTCACAGTTTGCAATCTTTATCTCCCTCCTGACAGGACACTTACACCTGCTGCCTTAACCACCCTTCTTCAGCAACTTCCTCCTCCCTTCCTCCTCCTTGGGGATTTTAATGCTCATCATCCTTTGTGGGGCAGTGCTCTTCCATCTCGACGAGGTCTTCTTATAGACCAATTTATTGTAGACCACGACCTGTGCCTTCTTAATGATGGCTCCCCTACTCATTTTAGTGCTGGTCATGGTACCTTTTCTGCCATTGACCTTTCTCTTTCTTCTCCCTCTCTCCTCCCTTCATTACACTGGTCGCCACACGACGACCTTTGTGATAGTGACCATTTCCCGTTGATTATCACGCTCCCTTCCCGCTCCCCGATGGACAGGTTACCTCGTTGGTCTTTCCACCGCGCCGATTGGCCTCTATACACTGCACAGGTAGAGTTTTCTCCCTCTTTGTCGGGTTGTATTGATGACGTCCTACGTGACGTGTCTGACGCGATTGTTCGCGCTGCTAACTTTGCTGTTCCGCACTCATCTGGACCATTTCGTCGCCGGCAAGTCCCGTGGTGGTGTACGGCCATTGCCATTGCCATCCGTGATCGCCGTCGAGCTTTGACACACTTTAAGAGGCACCCATCCGTAGCCAGCCTTACTACCTTTAAACGCCTTCGCGCTAAAGCCCGTTATTTAATCAAACAGAGCAAGCGGATATGTTGGGAACGATTCGTTTCTTCCCTTGGTTCCACTGTCCCTCTGTCACGGGTATGGGCTACACTTCGCTCTCTCCAAGGTTGCCATCGGCAGTCCACCCTCCCAGGCCTTCACCTCCCAGATGGCATTTGTACGGACCCATTAGTTCTCGCAGAACATCTTGCGACCCATTTTGCAGTGGCATCAGCGTCAGCCTCCTATCCAGCTGCTTTCCTTCATCAAAAACAGCAGGCTGAAGCTCTCACCTTATGTTTCACCACTTGTGAGCCAGAATCTTACAACGAACCTTTTACTGAATGGGAATTTCTTTCTGCTCTATCTTCTTCTCATGATACTGCCCCTGGCCCAGATTCCATTCATAACCAACTGCTTCAACATCTCAGTGCTCCACAACGGCAACATCTTCTTCGGGTGTTTAACCGTATCTGGCTCCAGGGTGACTTCCCTTCTCAGTGGAGGGATAGCATTGTGGTTCCTGTCCTTAAGCCTGGTAAGAACCCCCTATCTGTTGACAGCTATCGGCCAATTAGTTTGACCAATGTTGTTCGTAAGTTACTTGAACGGATGGTAGCCCGTCGGCTCACTTGGGTCCTCGAATCTCGGGATCTATTGTCCCCTTACCAGTGTGGCTTTCGAGAGGGACGATCTCCAATCGATCATTTACTTCGCTTGGAATCCGCAGTTCGGCAGGCTTTTTCCCAGCGCCGCCATTTGGTTGCAGTGTTTTTTGACCTTCGCAAGGCCTATGACACGGCCTGGCGCCATCACATCTTACTTACCCTTCATCAGTGGGGTCTTCGGGGCCCACTCCCGATTTTTATCCGCCAGTTCCTGCTCCATCGGTCATTCAGAGTTCGAGTTGGTACTGCTTTTAGTTCTCCACGGACGCAGGAGACGGGCATCCCACAGGGTTCTGTCTTGAGTGTCCTTCTTTTCCTCATTGCTATCGATGGACTTGTGGCCTCTGTCGGTCCCTTGGTCGCTCCTGCTCTGTATGTGGATGATTTCTGCATTTGGGTTAGTTCCTCCTCGATGGCATCTGCAGAACGGCAGCTCCAGGTGGCTATACGGCGTGCCTCTGCATGGACCCACTCACACGGGTTTCAATTCTCTCCTTTAAAATCGCGGGTGGTCCACTTCCGTCGCCGTACTACGGTCCACCCTGATCGAGAGCTCTATCTCGACGCACAACGATTGCCTGTGGTCCCACAGTTTCGTTTCCTGGGTCTTCTTTTCGACAACAAGCTCACTTGGCTGCCCCATATCAGACTCCTGAAGGTAGGATGTTTCCGTAAACTCAATGTCCTTCGCTTCCTTGCCCACTCCTCTTGGAGTGCGGACCGTTCCCTCCTCCTCCGTCTTTATCGTGCTCTCGTTCTGTCTCGTTTGGACTATGGTTGTCAAGTTTATGGTTCAGCTGCTCCTTCCACACTGCACGTGCTGGATCCAGTCCACCATCGTGGTATCCGTTTGGCCACCGGTGCCTTCCCTACTAGCCCTGTTGATAGTCTCCTGGTTGAAGCTGGGATCCCCCCCCCCCTTTCTGTTCGGCGGTCCCAGCTTCTGGTGTCTTATGCCCTCACTATCCGTTCTTCTCCCACTCACCCTTCTTATTCTATCCTGTTCCCAGACCATGGACGTCGCCCACCCGACTCCCGCCCTCGGGCGGGTTTACCGGTTGGACTGCGCCTTGCGTCTCTTTGCCGTGATTTTCAGCTTCATTCTTTGTCCTGTCTTCCTCGCTCCCTCCCCTCCACCCCTCCTTGGTTAGTTCCTCGGCCTCGAATTCGGATGGATCTCCGCCGCGGACCGAAAGATTCCATCCCCCCGGTGGTGTTCCGTACCTTTTTCCGCCAAATTTTATGGGAGTTTCGGGATGCTGTTGTTTTTTACACTGATGGCTCTAAATCTGCTGATCATGCTGGGTATGCCTTCACGTCCTCTGTTGGAACGGAAAATCATCTGCTGCCACCTACATGTGGGGTGTTTACTGCGGAATTGATGGCAATTTCCCGGGCCCTTACCTTTATTAAACAATCCCAACGCAATCGCGTTCTGTTATGTACGGACTCGATGAGTGGCCTTCTTGCTATTGACCGGTGTTTTTCGCGCCATCCATTGGTCTCTGCCATCCATGACCATCTCGCTGATATTCACCGTGCTGCTTGTTCTATTGACTTCCTTTGGGTCCCTGGCCATGTGGGTATCCCGGGTAATGAGCTCGCTGATGGTTTGGCTGGGGGAGCAGTTACTTACCCCCCGTTTTCCGTAACCCCTCCTGCAGCGGATTTACGGCTTCACATCAAATCCCACTTCGCACAGTCATGGGCCAATTCTTGGGAGGCTACTCCACTGTCTAATAAACTTCGTGCCATTAAGGTGAATACAGGCCCATGACGTTCTTCCTTTCGCCTCTCCCGAAAGGACTCGACTACACTGTGTCGTCTCCGCATTGGCCATACCAGGCTGACCCATGGTTTTCTTTTGCGTGATGAGCCACCCCCGCTTTGTGGTTGTGGAGCCTTCCAGTCAGTGGCCCACATTTTGGTTGAATGCCCCCTTCTTTTAGCTCTGCGTGTTAAGTACAGACTCCCTCACACTTTACCTTTGATGTTGGCTGACGATTCGCGGATGATCTCTCTGGTTCTCGGTTTCCTCCGGGAGAGTGGTTTTTATTCTCAGTTTTAAAGTTTTTAATCTCTCTCTGGTGTTGGGGCAGGGCGGTGAGTGTTTGGGTTTCTCCCACTGTAGGCAGTGTTTCAGAGATTCCCGATTCACCTCCCTGACTGGAATCCTCTTTTCTTCCCCTTTTACTCTGTTTTTACCCCTTCTTTTTAAGGCTTGGCTAGTCTTTCTAGTCCCATACGTACTTTCTGCATTATGGCAGTTGTACCTTTTAAGTCACAGGTGGTCTTGCCTATGCTGCTTCAGCATAGTGTTGGGTTCGTTTCTCTTGCCAACTTCCCTCATTTGTTTTTACCAATGACAACGTGACTGCCCTTTTACGTTTTTCCCTTTTTCCGTTTTATTGTTCTGACTTTTTTGAGATGTCTCGTTAGCAGAATGGAGTATATTTGAAACAAGGGACTGATGACCTCGCTGTTTGGTCCCTTACACCTCAAACAACCAACCAACCAACCAACCCGAGGCAGGATTCGAACCTGCGACCGTAGCAGCAGCGCGGTTCCGGACTAAAGCGCCTAGAACCTCTCGGCCACAGCGGCCGGCCAGTTGGACCCTAGACGACAGGAAAACCGTGGCCTGGTCAGAAGAGACCCGATTTAAGTTGGTAAGAGCTGAAGGTGAGATTAGTTTGTGGCGCAGACCCCACGAAGCCATGGACCCAAATTGTCAAGACACTTTGCAAGCTGGTGGTGGCTACATAATGGCGTGGGCTGTGTTTACATGGAATGGACTGCGTCCTCTGGTCCAACTGAAAGGATTATTGACTGGAAATGTCTATGTTCGGCTACTTGGAGACGATTTGCAGGCTTTCACAGACTTCATATCCCCAAACAACGATGGAGTTTTTATGGATGTCGATGCGCCATGTCACTGTTCCACAACTGTTGGCGATTGGTTTGAAGAATGTTCTGGACATTTCGAGAGAATTATTTGGCCGCCCAGATCGCCCGACATGAATCCCATGGAACATTTATTGGACATAATTGAGAGGTCACTTGGTCCTGCATCGTCAACACTTTCACAATTGTGGATGCCTATAAGGGTAGCATTTCTCAATATGTTCGCAGAGGTTTCCAACGACTTGAGTCCATGCCAAATCGAGTTGGTGCACTACGCCGTTCCAAAGACGGTCCGACACAATATTATGAGGTATTCAAAGATTTGTCACTTCATTGTGTAGTCTTCATAGATACGAAGCATTTCTACCATCTATTCGTTGGTGTACACTGTACTCATATAAACCGTCAACTGAAGACCGATGACTGAATAATGGGTGTGTATTTCATTTAATTATTCGAAATTACAGTAGGTGGAAGAGTTGGGCTATCTCGGGTACCTGCACTGTGTATTAGAACAGGACATTAAAGGCGAACTATGTTAAGTTTTTGATGTTGTCATGTTTACGTGAATGGTACACTGCGAAAGGTATTTGACTAGAGCTTGAGGAGAGGAAACAGATAAACGAATTGAAAGCTATAGGGTGCCATTTGAAAAATATATACTGCTGTTCACATCTCCATAACGCGCAAAGTCACAAGAAAGGTAGTCGTGCTTGTTAATGCCCACGTGGCTATTAAAGAACATTCAATAGGCAATATTTTTATTTCGTTTCTTAGCAAACACACTCAAAATCTCGGGAAAAGGCATTGAGGATGAAATGACAGAGATGTTATCCATAGAGAGTCTTCCCAACAGTTTGTCTTCCCGGTCTCGATGCGCGACTGGAACAGGAAGAGAAATGACACTGGAATTTGAAGTACCTTTTGCCACACACCGTATCTTGGCTTGCGGAAAATGTGGGGGTGGAGGAAAGGACGCTGTTGTTGTGTTGTTGACTTCATAGGGCATAACGAGTTACAGGTTCCACATATCGACGAACTTTACGGCTGCTTCTATCAGCGTCAGGATTAATGGCCAAGCACGTCGTCCATCTGATACCATCCATGGCCTACGTAACGATGTCGCTTTCCGGTAGGAGTTCAAAGATAATCATCTTGGCGTCGGTACTTAGTGGGGATATAAAAATGTTGAATAGTCAGGACTCGAAGCTGTGCAGTTAACTTTCCACTGTGTTTTAATTTGCCAGCACGTTACTTAGTAGCATAAAATCTACTGTAAAGCAAAAGGCTTACTCAGTAATAATAAAATATCAATAGAGAGAATAAACTTTGTTACTCAATATCAAAACCTATTTTTCTCCAGAGCGTGCGAACTATTATGAAAAATAAAAGTAGGTTGCACGCACGCAAATGACGTGTTTGTCTAGAAACAAGATAAAATATGTGTGAAGCAAATATTGTTCAGCTGCCAGGAGGGAGGGAGGGAATCATCAACCAGCGTGATAGCCATTTGTGTCACTCGGTTCGTTATGAAGATACGAAAAGCGGTTAAGTCTTTTTAGACAGCATCCTATAGTTTTTGTTCGATAATGGACACTCCCTCCTCAAGACAAAATATCACAGTGTATCAGTTCATGAAAACATGACACAAACTTAGTACGAAATTTACTTTAACTTCAGCGCAAAATGTTAGGTATAAATAGTTCGTTTTGATCCATAAAGAAATTCGACTTTCTAAAGTATAGTACATACACTGTTGTTACAGTTGTTATTAGGGTGGAGGGTTGATAGCTTTACAGCAAAACAATCTGCAAATGGCCCAAAATTAGTCATGTCTGTACCAATAATAAAACTAAAAATAGTCGTGTCTGCCTGTCTGTTGGGACACACTATTCTCCAAAACAGCTAGATACATTTTCGTGGGGGTTTTCATAAATATCTTCAGCTTAGCTTGGGACAACTTACAGGATTTATTTAATCAAAATCGGAACACTGAAATAAAAAAAGATACATTAGTGTAAAGATGTAAATAAAATAGTCTGCTCAGCTTAGTATTTCGGATATTTAATTATCACAGTGTAATGCACCAAAGAATCAATAGATGGCGCTGTTACTTTTTAAACTCAGTACAAGGTGTATTTTCGTAAGTTAACGTCAATGATAGAATTAAGCGCCACACTCTTATCTTCACAAATACAAACTAACATTGAACTTACTGGCAAGGACATAGGGCTTTAAGGAATTCGTTTTGTGTATTACAAACTCAAGGACATTACTTTGTTTCTTTCGATGGGTTTTATTTGTACAGTGGTGGAAATCGGTAAAGGGCAAGAATGTTTGCAGGAAAACAAACATTTTCGGTAGGAATAGTTGCGCAAAATGTATATTCAATAGTACGATATTCAGTATACCGACAAATGCAGTCAAATGGTTTCGCATTTGATGTCAGTAGTACAGTATATAATGAGATATCAACGATTTAGGTGAGGCTGGAACTCTGTATAAAGGCAACAGGTTCTGTGCGATGTTAATATGTGCGTACGTGCCTTTACTGCAGATCAGAAACAGACACCATTATGGACAGTAAATCTTGTGTACCTAAACAACAATTGTGACAGTGCCACGCAGAAGGCAGCTATCAAGCGATGAAAAGGAAAAAAATCGGAACGTAGAAGGAAATGAGGCTCTCTCATCGTCAAAATGCCACGAAGACGAACTTTTAAGGTACAGTGGTTGATAATTTCGTTATTTTGGGCGCACGACGTAGACATGACGGGAAATCTGACCAAAGTAGAAAGGTACCTGAGGCATAGTAAGGGTTACTTTTGCACGAATCAAGGGCCACAAACCGTTATCATTCTCAACTTGTTGCAGCTTTACACTTGCCACTAACTGCCAAACGTGTAAGACATATTTTGCCACATGACAAACATCTTGCATTCGAGAAACGACTGCAGAAAGGCGCATTAACAGCCAAAGATAAACAGCCTAGATCGGAGGTTGCTAAAAAACATACGCCATGGACTTCAGAATGGGGTAAAGTGAGCTTCAGTGATGGGAAGACTTTAACGTAGATGGGCAGAATGGATTTCACTATAATTGGCGTGATCTGAGAACAGAGAAGCAGATAAGAACTAGGAGAAATTTCGGTGGTGGACATGTTACGATTTGGCCAGCCTTATGGGCTAAAGTTACTGGATGCATTGCTTGGCTGAACACTAGAATGATCACTGTGAACACTGAGATGCTAAAAACAGAGTTGATTTGAATGTATGAGAACGTAGAAAGCGGAAGACTAATGTTTCAACCAGGTAATGTATCTATGTGTGGTTCTTCTGGAACCAAAAAGTGATTTGAAGACCAAGATATCAATGTCATGCCCTGGTTTGTACGTAACCCGGATTTGAACCCAATGGAAATTTTTTGTGCAATGATTGAAAGGTGTGTTTATCGCAATGGAAGACAATCTGAGGTCGTATGTGAGGTGAAAAGAGTGATACGAGAAGAGTGAGCGACATTTTCACTGCAGGTAATATAAACCCAACAAAATGAATGCTGAAGAGAATTTCCGAAGTAACTAGGCAGAATGGAGGTTGGAAAAAGTACTAACAATGCAATAACACAACAGGACAGCGACTGCTTTTATGCCAGTTTTCATCTAGCAAATGCAAACTCCTTACTTTATGACTCGTGTTCTGGAAGAAACTTCGTAATTGTGTTATGATTTTTTTTTCTGCCTTGTATGTTCCCACTTACTTTCGTTAAACCCTGCCTTTATACTGATTTCTACTACTGTATTCAGTCTTAGGAAAAAAAAGAGTTCACAAAGTTTTCTTTGTGAGTTAGGTGTCTACCCATTATATTTTGATTTCATTTTGTTTACGAATAAAAATTCCCAGAAAACGGTAGAGTCTCTCTGAATACGTCTAAATCGCTAAACGACTGAGCACTATGCGGTCGCAAGAAACCAGTGAAAATCGTGAGGCGAGACTTGCTGCAGCTCGAGAACATCAGGGTTTAACTTAGTCTTCGGGAACTCCTTCCGAAAGCGAGGAGCGACTTAACTCTGATAGTCATGCGTTATCCCGCTCCTCAGAACCCATCACGTACAGAGGCTTAAGATTACTTCTCTCACACACATCATAGAAGCGGAAATCTTGAAAGGCAGTGGTGCAGACTAGTGAGTTTTTTAATATTTTTTCATAATGCGGGGCCATAGTCATAATATATTTCTTTAAACTCAGTACCGCCATTAGACTGTTGCTTATTTACAGTGTAACATTTACACTTACGCAATACTGATTTCGGCTTCAAAGTGCCATTATCAAATGTTTTCTGAAAACAGGTTACACAATAACAATGAAATACGTAATGAGTGATATAACCGTATAACAATCCATATTTGTAATGCTTACTTAAAAGTGCTATAAATTGAGTCCAAAGACTAAAAAAAATAGGTCAGCTGCTTGTAACAGGAATTTCTGTAACCAATACAATTTGACACTAAGCCAACTGTCATTCAGTCAAGATGGTGTACTCAGTGGTGAAACAAAGCAGTAGGCTCTGCCAGAAATATCGACTCTTAGACAATGTGTCTAATAGTGTATTTTAATAAGACAGTATGCCATCTTAGGCAGTTCATAACACTGGTAAGTAAGCATTACACATATGGATTGTTATACAGTTATATCACTTGTTATGTATTTCACTGTTATTGTCTAACCTGTTTTCAGAAAACACTTTATAATGGCACTTCGAAGCCGAAATCATGATTGTGTAAGTGTAAATGTTACACTGTAAATAAACAAGTCTAGTGGCGGTATTGACTTTAAAGAAATAGAGTTTGTATACCCTGAATCCCGCGTGGTCCTAAAAATTTAACATTTCGCTTTAAACGTGTACAATTCCTGATGAGCTTATGTTATTCCACGACCAAAACTAAAGCACAAGGCCAGACATTTTATGTTGAGGGCATTAACCTAAGCGTCAGTTACTTTTCGCATGGCCAGCTCTACATGGCTCTCTCCCATGTGAGTGAAACAATAAAGCTCTTCTTTCATGCCCCCAAAAATGCTATTTTAAACGTTGCACACAAAGAAGTTTTATAAATCAGAAAAAAAATTCTACTTGTACAAAGTCTTGGGCACAGCTATAAATAATATACCACTACATCGACGAATTTGGGTAGTACACAAATTGAGGCACTTCTGCGCTATGCATAGACATTAGATCCGTCTGTAATCTGGTCGATTTGTTATCGAGAAAAAATTATCAATGGTCCAAGTGCCACTGGCACCTTTTTAGTAGTTTCTACATCTTATTTTGTAAGTTCTGCGGATTTGGAGTTTGTATTCTAGTAACTCTTCTAGCAAGAGTTGCTGCACCGGATGGTGCATATTCTTTGCTAACGATGTTTCTGCAGAGTTAGTGCATGATAGTCTCACTGCCATATCTGTCATTTCCTGTGCAGTAACCTGACGTGTAGTGCAGCTGACAAATCGTGCTGAAGGTTCCAAGCTTCTTCAGGTGTTCGGTAACAAGATCACTGCAGAGAGCTTCACTGAAGAAGCGTTATCCTTATTACTTATGCACTGCCCATGACTTGGGAAGGAAGCCGACATGCTGATGACCCGTCACTTTTGCGCTGCCCTCAAGTCTGATACACACTGTAGCAAACACAAACGAATAAAGCGAGCGAGACTCAACGAAGGACATTTTTCCCTGCGGTAAATGAAAGGCGATCGCGAACGAACAGAATTCAGTCTTGTTGGGTCCGCATTCTCTGATATTTGCTCGTGTGCCGCAGGTTGTCGACATTGTAGGAAACCACCAAAGAAAGACGGAGTTTTCTCCGCTTCAGCGGTAGGAGCATAGATAACTATCCTTTGCTTTTTTGTATGGGAACTACTTTCTTTTTTGAATTGAGTTGTGAGTGATGAAGTTATCGGAAGGCTATAGAATACCACCCGTGCTTCTGTTATCCAAGAATACACAACACAAATGTCGAAATAAAAGAAGTCTGATTGACAGAATATTGGCGAAGCCATCATAGGTCCATCTGGGGATCCAGTAGGAGCGAGAGGGGTTCAGCACAAACTTGTTATTAAGTAACACAGGTCCATTGGAGGCCCAGGTGAATGTACACCATAGCATAATAGTGCGGCCGGCCGAAGTGGCCGTGCGGTTCTAGGAGCTACAGTCCGGAACCGCGAGACCGCTACGGTCGCAGGTTCGAATCCTGCCTCGGGCATGGATGTGTGTGATGTCCTTAGGTTAGTTAGGTTTAAGTAGTTCTACGTTCTAGGGGACTGATGACCTCAGAAGTTGAGTCCCGTAGTGCTCAGAGCCATTTGAACCAGCCATAGTAGTGCTTCCGTAGGCCAGTGTCCATGGCACATGGGATGTTTCAAGCAGCTATTACCTAGGAAGACGACGCATTAGGACATCAGCATCGACCAAGTGTAACAAGAAAGGAGATTCATCCGACCAGGTGACGTGTTTCCATTTCCTGGTCCAGTCTACATGTCCCCTGCAATCGTAACTGACCTTGTCGTTAGGTCAACACAGGAACACGTAGTGACTGTCGTGTGTCGAGCCGCATGTTCGACAGTGTGCCCTGAACGGTTTGCTTTGAAGCACTGGTGCCAACACCAGCACTGTAGAGTGTCGTCACGTCTGACACAGATTGCCGTCCATCCAGCTTTCCAGAGCCTGCAACCGTTTCTGTGATGAGGCTGGACGTCCAATACCTTGACGTGTACTTATCGTTCCAGTGTTCCTCAACAACTTTCCATTGACGTTCACTATAGTAGCACGCGAACGACGAGCTTCGCCGTTTCCGAGATGACTGTTCCCAGCCCCAGACGATGACGAACTGTGGATTTTACGCACTGGACAGATTACCTTTTGTTATCCGATCAGCTGCGACTAGAGCCAGGGTACCTCAGTACATTGCAGGCAGTGTGAATGTGGAAAATGAAAGTTAATGCATATCAGAAAGAAAAACAATCCGGTATTGTTCTGAGGCTACGTTGGTGGTGTTCTGCTTGAGACAGTCACGTCGATTAAATATCTAGGTGTAACATTGCAAAGCAATATGAAGTGGAAGGGACAAGTAAGGACGGTAATAGGGAAGCTGAATGGTTAACTTAGGTTTATTGGTAGAGCATTAGAAAACTATATTTCACCTACAAAGGAGAGCGCGTATACAACGTCAGTGTAGTCCATTCTTGAGTAACGCTCGAGTGTTAAAGATCTCCACAAGGTCGGATTAAAGGAAGACATTGAAGCACTTCCGAGGCGTGCTGCTAGATTCGTTACCGGTAGGTTCGGTCATCTCGTGACTATTAAGTAGTTGGTTCGTGAGCTCTGATGGGAATCGCTGTAGGGAAGACAGTGTTCTTTTCATGAAATACTATTGAAGAAGTTCGAAGAACATGCATTTACAGTGGACTGCTGAAAGATTATGTTGCCGCCAACGTACATGTCATGCAAAGACCGCGAAGGCAAGGGAAGTCAGGGCTCGTACGGAGGTATTTAGACAGTCGTTTTCCCTCGCTCCGTTTGCAAGTGGAGTAGGGAAGAAAATGACTGTTAGTGGTACATGTCACCTCCAACATAAAGCGTACAGTGGCTTGCGGAGTACGTATGTAGACGGAGAAATCGCGCACACGACATTTCTGGGTATTTCATGCCGGCAGAGTTGGACTGATGCATGCACGTGCAGCAACTTGATCGGTTTAAAGTGATTGCAGACTAAATGATTTCGTTAATAGAAGAACCAGCGAACACCCACACGATGTAGGTGGCTCTAATAACCTCTAGAAATACACTCCTGGAAATTGAAATAAGAACACTGTGAATTCATTGTCCCAGGAAGGGGAAACTTTATTGACACATTCCTGGGGTCAGATACATCACATGATCACACTGACAGAACCACAGGCACATAGACACAGGCAACAGAGCATGCACAATGTCGGCACTAGTACAGTGTATATCCACCTTTCGCAGCAATGCAGGCTGCTATTCTCCCATGGAGACGATCGTAGAGATGCTGGATGTAGTCCTGTGGAACGGCTTGCCATGCCATTTCCACCTGGTGCCTCAGTTGGACCAGCGTTCGTGCTGGACGTGCAGACCGCGTGAGACGACGCTTCATCCAGTCCCAAACATGCTCAATGGGGGACAGATCCGGAGATCTTGCTGGCCAGGGTAGTTGACTTACACCTTCTAGAGCACGTTGGGTGGCACGGGATACATGCGGACGTGCATTGTCCTGTTGGAACAGCAAGTTCCCTTGCCGGTCTCTGAATGGTAGAACGATGGGTTCGATGACGGTTTGGATGTACCGTGCACTATTCAGTGTCCCCTCGACGATCACCAGTGGTGTACGGCCAGTGTAGGAGATCGCTCCCCACACCATGATGCCGGGTATTGGCCCTGTGTGCCTCGGTCGTATGCAGTCCTGATTGTGGCGCTCACCTGCACGGCGCCAAACACGCATACGACCATCATTGGCACCAAGGCAGAAGCGACTCTCATCGCTGAAGACGACACGTCTCCATTCGCCCCTCCATTCACGCCTGTCGCGACACCACTGGAGGCGGGCTGCACGATGTTGGGGCGTGAGCGGAAGACGGCCTAACGGTGTGCGGGACCGTAGCCCAGCTTCATGGAGTCGGTTGTGAATGGTCCTCGCCGATACCCCAGGAGCAACAGTGTCCCTAATTTGCTGGGAAGTGGCGGTGCGGTCCCCTACGGCACTGCGTAGGATCCTACGGTCTTGACGTGCATCCGTGCATCGCTGCAGTCCGGTCCCAGGTCGACGGGCACGTGCACCTTCCGCCGACCACTGGCGACAACATCGATGTACTGTGGAGACCTCACGCCCCACGTGTTGAGCAATTCGGCGGTACGTCCACCCGCCCTCCCGCATGCCCACTATACACCCTCGCTCAAAGTCCGTCAACTGCACATACGGTTCACGTCCACGCTGTCGCGGCATGCTACCAGTGTTAAAGACTGCGATGGAGCTCCGTATGCCACGGCAAACTGGCTGACACTGATGGCGGCGGTGCACAAATGCTGCGCAGCTAGCGCCATTCGACGGCCAACACCGCGGTTCCTGGTGTGTCCGCTGTGCCGTGCGTGTGATCATTGCTTGTACAGCCCTCTCGCAGTGTCCGGAGCAAGTATGGTGGGTCTGACACACCGGTGTCAATGTGTTCTTTTTTCCATTTCCAGGAGTGTACTTTGCTTTCTAGAAATATTGGATTTTCCTAAATAAAAAAATATGCTTCGAACTGAATGCATAATGGTTGAGTTAAATAAGAACGGACTGAGAAATGAAATGGAGGATTTGCAGTTAATTGAGCAACAATAAAATTCATGTGATTCTCTTTTTTAAGAAAGTAATTGTCAGAATTAAAATCAGAGAATATTAGTCTTTTTTGTATATAAAGTTAACACCCGGTAGATTTTACCTCTCTGAATTCTGTAACAATATCATACATCATCAAAAACGTGCTGCACTCACTAGCTTCCATTTTTACGTAATTGCAACAACAGCTATCATTTCCACGCGAATTTCTTATTTTTATTAACTGTTTGTCTTCGAACATCACCACTAAATTTTTGAGTGTTGAACCGCCAACAAAACCACCAGAAATAAACAGCCAGGACAAAGTTACGGTGAATGTTCAGAGATGTTCCCTGAGTACTTTACTACGAGGGTTGACTGAAAAGTAATACCTCCACCTTCATAACTCTCCAACAGTTCGCAGCATTGGAATGCGGCAGGTAGTAGGTTATTCCGCTGCCTCTTCTCTACAGCTCCAGTTCGCGGGAAGCCTTGGCACTGGACAGTTGTGGTGTTACAGTGTAAAGTATGGAACCCTGCGCAGACGGTCGGTCAATGCGATTTATGCAACATGCAGTCATCGAATTCTTGACAGCAGAAGATGTCACCCCAAAGGAGATTCATCAAAGTAGAAAGCAGTTTATGGTGATTGTGTTGTGAACACTGTGCGTCGGTGAGCGCGTAATTTTAAAGATTTTGAGGTAGGAAGATCTGACCTGCGTGACAAACAGAGTTGGACGTCCTGTGACAACAACTATCTTGTTTCAAAAGCAAAATGTTGACAGATTGATTCAGGAAGACCGTCGTATCACTCAGAGATCAATTTCAATCACAATCGGCATTTGACAAGAACGTGTGAGTCACTTTATTGCTTTGCTTGGCTATCGGAAGATCTGTGCACGATGGGTACCCAGGATGCAGACTCCTGAAATGAAAGCGCACGTACTTCAAATTTGCCATGAACTCCTCGCGTTACAGGAATGAAGGTGACCCCTTTCTCCATTCAGTTGTGACAGGAGACGAAACGTGGGTACACCATTACGACACGGAGACGAAACTGCAGTCTATGGAATATCGACTCAAAGACTCGCCCCAGAAAAAGAAATTCAAGAGTCAGCCCTCAGCTGGAAAAATCATGGCCACAGTGTTCTGGGAGGTGGATGCTGTTATCCATGTTGATTTCCTTGATCTTGGAACAGCAATAAATTCAGAGAGTTACATCACAACGCTGAAAACTCTGAAACGACGGCTAACAAGGGTCCGAAAGGAAAAGGGAAATGTTTTCCTCCAGCATGACAATGCCAAACCACACACTGCACGCGCCACCATAGCAGAACTTCAGGGAGACTGAATCTCACCACTGTACGTCATCCTCCATGCAGTCCAGGTTTAGCACCGCCTGACCCCCATCTGTTCCCGATCATGAAAGACGATCTGTGGGGACATCATTATGCTTCTAATGAAGACGTTGAGAGAACTGAGAGACTGTGTTTGCGGAAACAATGTGTTGACTTCTTCCGTGACGGCTTCAGAAAACTTGTTCATCGTTGGCAGAAATGTATCCAATTGGCTGGTGATTATGTGGCAAAGTGAATATTGATAATTAAATATCACATTATAAGGATTATTTCTGCGTTTGATTTATTAAAATATTCGCATCCATTGTTGGTAGGTGTGTGGTGTTAGTTTTCTACGCACAGTTCATGTTATTTGCGTAAATAACGGACCGCTAAATTGCATACGCGGTGATGACCCCAAATAGCGACCCAGAGGGGTTCCATAAGATTTCGATCAGGCGAATTTGGTCGCGGAGACGTCAACGTGATTTTACTATAATGTTCCTGAGACCAAAGTAGCACGCTTCTGGTTCAGACACATGGACAGTTACACTGCTGAACGATGACATCACCGTCGGGGAAGACATAAAGCATCAAAGGATGCAGGTGACTTGCAGCTGTCAGCTTGTCTTCGATTATTACCACTGGACCCATGCAAGCGCAGAAAAATGTCTCCCATAGCAAAATACTGCTCCCACCAGCCTGCGTTCATGGCATGCTGAACGTTTCGAGCCGCCGTTCACCTCGATGATGGCATTTGTGGAGAAACCATCGACCTAGTGTACGAAAAACGTGATTCACGTGAAGGGCCGACACGTTTCCATTAATCGACGGTCGAATCCCGATGGTTCACTCCCCACTGCAATCGTAATTGACGATGTCGTTATGTCAACGTGTGAGAAACGATGATGGATGTGCTTCAAAACACTTGTGTTTGCACCAACATTGTGCTCCTTTGGCAGAGATGCCACAAATCACCATCTATCCTACTTTACAATAAGCTACCGAACGCCACGTTATACGAAGAGTCGTGGGCTTTCAACAATTTAGCGCCTAGTGGAAGTTTCACCGCCCTTCTACCTCTTTCACCTGCTCACGACAGTAGCACGTGAACATTCGACCAGTTTGGCCGTTTTCGAGACATTCGTTCACATGCTTTGCGTAATAATAATCTATCTTTCGACAAGGTCACTTATCTCAGTGGATTTGCCCATCTTCGCTAGGGTGAGCCCCATCCGTCTCTGCTGCACTTACGTACTTTCCATAGCGCGCCACATGCCCACAACGTCACTTGGCGGCATTAAATCTCGCGGTGGACAGTGATCATGTTGTTTTGGTTTATCAATGTACGGTTCTCAGCAAACGTGACTCCATGCGATGGCCATTCGCGTTTTAGAGGAAATAATTATCCAGCAACGGAATTGGCCGTTTGTATATCATAACTGCAACCTTCGTACGACTAATATTTTTCCAGTTAACATTTTTCAAAAATAAATGTTAATTAAAAGCTTCACTATGCAATTGCTTTTTAAAAAATCCACTCTATTCTGGAATCTGCCCGTGCTGCCCCGTTTCGCTCAAATGTATATTTACCTGTTGACGATATTCAAGAATCTACAAAAACAGATCTCGATCTTAAAGAATATAATACTGGTCAAAAATTCAAAAAATACCTTTAAAATATATCTGGAAACAAATACTTAGTCATACATGGACCAGCCGGCCGTGGTGGCCGAGCTGTTCTAGGCGCTTCAGTCCGGAACCGCGCGATTGCTACGGTGGCAGGTATGAATCCTGCCTCTGGCACGGATGTGTGTGATGGACCTTAGGTTAGTTAGATTTAAGTAGTTCTAAGTTCTAGGGGACTGATGACCTCAGATCTTAAGTCCCATAGTGCTCAGAGCCATTTGATACATGGACCGTTTTGCTTTTGTCTAGAACTTTCAGAATACAGTGGTGGAAGACGTTTTCCTGATTTTTTATTGATTGTGTATGTCCCTTTAGTTACTCCTCCCACTAGCGGTGCTGTGAAAAACAGCACACTTACCACTATATTCTACATCAGTCATTCCACACGTAACGTTTAGGTGATGTGTTGGCATTAAATCAAGGCAAGTGATTACGTGGAGTGTGAACAGATTAAACAGTGAAACTGAGTCCTGTTAGTCCATGCCGGGAATAGCACACATGTCCTCTGCTATGGTTGAGTCAACGACGGTAATTGGGAGGCACGTATTATGTACGCTGACACAAAGCCTCAAAGCCGCATTTTATTTGGAAAATGCCCAGCATATTATTTCAGCGAGTTGCAGTCACGACTTAATTCGCACCAAGCAGAAAGGATTGCTGTGGTCCTCCCACAGTTCACACACTGAATATGGAGGTGTGGGCGTTTGCAATACGTAAAAGGTGGTTCTTGAACACACATGCTGCGAAGTGGGGCTCCTGAAGGCATAAATCGCTGTATTGATTGGTAAATTCTGCACCAGCAGTTACTTCATCAGTATCACTTCCATGTTATCTACAAGCTCTTAGTCCGCAAGAAAATCTTGCTAGCTTACAGTTCTACCAAAACAATTTTAAGTCGATGCACTGAAGATCCGCGATTCACAGCTTGGGTTTCATTTATGGACGAGGTGGGGTTCTCACATAGTATGATAACAAATAATCACAACTTGTGCGAAGAATGCAAGCCTTTGGAGTAAACGTGGAAGCGGGATACCAGGTTTCACTTTAGTATCAGTGTGTGGGTAGAGATTGCGGGTGTCATAGTCTTAGGGTCATATTAATTGACAGACCAATCCAGGTTTCGCGGGACAAATCCTATGCGCTATTGGAGGGCGCTACCATTGCAGAAAGACAGTGGATATGGTTAATGAACGATAGGATTCTGTTTTCTATGCTTCTTACGACGATACCGAACACAAACGTTTGATTAGCGATAGATCGGTCCAGAAGATCCAGTAGTACTCCGCGTTCATCTGACGTTAATCCCTTAGATTTATGGCTGTGATGGTACAAAGCCATTGGCTTCCCATTGGCCACGTATTACTCCCCGCGGAGTGCATCCTTAATTGGGCCAAACGGATGGAAGTTGGAAGGTGCTCTTTATGAACTTCTGTTAGGTGTCGAGGAACGCAGTGGGCACACACCCTTTGAGTACCCCAACTGGTGGACGAGTGTGTCAGCACTGCCAACAGGCATCCAGTTCTGCAGCGAGGTGTTTGATTGTGGTCCGTCGATCACCTCGAATGAATATGTCCACACATTTCAACATTGCAGGAATCACAGCTGTGTGCGGCAGTCCAGCACGCTTGCACGACCTTGTTGCGATGATGGCAGATGCCTCGCCCAACGACCCATCGTGATTTTATTCACTGTCAGGTCTCCGTAGACTTTCTGCAAGTGCATATGAATATGAAATTTGAAATAGATTGTCATCGACTAAGCGTACCACTCGTCTCCGGTTCGTGTCGATTAGGTCCTTTTTATTGCTACTGTTTGTACGTTATGTTACGTAGTTGTGAGTTGTATACCATTCCTTGCAGGTTGGACATGATGAGGTAATGAAGCAACAACTGTTACACGCACATTATTTCACTACCATGATTTACATCAGTGCTGTAGGGTCACATGAGAGCGTTGTACCGGCTCTACACCATCTACAGCTGTCCAAAGAGAGCAGTTTCCCATCTTAAGAAGTGATTAATATTTTGTCGGGTGCGCCTGCTTAGTCGTTTCTTGATTGTTAGAGACCTGATGTTTGTTCTGTACAGACAGCATGTCTTGTATGTAGCACACAGGTCCACATTACACACTGGAACTTATTTTGTCGTGGCGGCACGGATAGCGGCGGGTGTCGCTCAGGCGAGAGCAGAGGCGCGCGCCGTGAAATGAGCGCGCCTGGCCCGGGATGAGCTTTTAATTCGGTCACCTCCATGGGACCTCCCGCCACAGTTACAGTGGCCTCCAGATACTCGCTATGCCTGCTCCGGCACTGCCACAACAAAAAAATAGCAGCTAGCAGTCCACAGATGTTTCAGTGCGACATTTTTTCGAGTAGTGGTCGAAATTTTTTTTTTTTTTTTTAAGGCGATGATTACAAGCTGCGATCATGAGACCTTGTCGTGGTGTCAGTCCTTCTCTACATGTTTTCCCTTTAAAGCGGTACGTTTTTCCCAAACGATAGGTGACATGGCAGAGGTCTTGGTTGTAGAGGTCTGCGGTTCGGGAAACGTTCCACTTCGAAATTCACCTCGTTGTCATTCTACAAATGCTTGCAACGGAATCGTTTCGTCATACGAAGAAAGAGGGAAAAGTCAGTGGGTGCCACGTCAGGAAAATACGGGAGGTGAGACAAAATGTGAAAATGTGATAGCTGCAAGAAGCAGCTTCGTCCTCTGCGGAATGATGTGAACCATTATCGTGGAGCAAATACATCCCTGTGGACAGCTTTCACGACGCTTTGTCTTTACGGTCTCTCGTCACCTCGTTCAGAACTTTCTGTGGTATGATCCTGAGATAGTTTGCACCTTACGAGCGTAGCCTGTTAGCACCACACCGTATCAGTTCCAAAAACCACCCATCATCATCTTACCATATGATGGTTCGATCTTTTTCGGCGGTTCCACATGTTCCAATTACTTCATTTGCTCTTTTGTCTCGGGATCATACTGATACGCGCAGCTCTCGTCTACGGAGATTATGCGGCATCTGGATTGACCTGGCACAGCTGAAACATTTAGTCTGTTGTTTAGATTCGGTTGCCTGTTTGAATTATTGGGAGTAGTCACTGAACCCAGCGGGCGGTGATGTTTGAAGTGTCGTGCCCGATGCTGAAAACTGATGCACGACTGATTTTCTTCCCGCTTTTCCTCTGTCATCTCCATTGTGATACAGCCGTCACCGGTCAACAGGGCTTCTGCTTCTCTTGTGACTCCTGATTTTCCACTTTGTTCATCATTCAGACATGTTTGATCACACTGGAAGTGTATGCGCCAATTGACCACAATGACACGGTGGTACACTGTCGTACACTTACACCGAGTCAGCATGGACTGTTGTAGTGTTGCTTCCCTGAATTACCTCACGATAATTCACTTCGCCTGTGGGTTGCACCACTTCATAATGGCACCTCTAGCAGCTACGGTACTTGCAGCTGGGACTGCGATGTGTACCAGGAGAGCAGTTATTTAGCGACAAACAAATCAAAACATTATTACGAGCTGGTTATTAAAACTTCATGCAACGACTCATAACTAACATCTTTCGTATTCCGGCGATAGAGTATTTGTAGGCTGTTCAGAGAAAGTGTGTTCTGTATCAGGCGCCGAAAGTGAACACTTGTTTTAAAATGAGCGACAGGGTTTCAGTGCGACTAATAGGAAGAGGCAAGACCCTGAGATCTACAGATTTCGACGATTTGTGCAGAGAAATCGGGGCCACTCGAAAGTAATACCATTTGCGATGTATATATGCAGATTGAAGCGACGAATGAAAATTTTTACCAAGCCCGGAATTCGAACCCAGATTTGTTGCTCACTAGGCAGATGTACTTACCACTACTCCACCCTGGCACAGTGGGTTTGTACAACTGCACGGACTGCACTAATAGGCGTCCCTCTTCGGTCTACATTCTCATTCGGGCATGAGCCCACTTGGTACTCCCCCTAAACTCGAGCAGCATTGCAGAGGCTCTCCAACTGTATTCGAACAGAACCTCAGCATCAAACAAAATGGGAGATTTTTCCTGAAACCCAGGTACAGGTACTTTTAATCAAATGAAGCTCCAGGTTTCCAGAGACATTTTAAAGTCTCATAAATCTGTGATGTATATATGAAGACTGAAGTGAGTATGAAAATTTGTACCAAAGCCGGCATTAGAGTTTAGAGTGAATACTAAGTGGGCTAAGGCGGGAACAGGAATTTGGACTGAGGAGTGAGGCTTGCTAGGGTGGCCCGTCCAGGTGTGGAAAGCCACTGTGCAAGGGTAGAGCAGTGGTTAGGGCATCTGCCTAGCGAGCAGGAGACCCAGATTCCAATCCTGGCCTTAGAACAAATTTCCATTCGTTGCTTCGTCTGTATATGTACATCATATATGTTTGATACTTGAAAAGGCCTCTGGAACCATACAATTTCATTTGAGTAATTACATTTACTGGAAAAATAGAGTTCACAGTACGTGAGGCAGAGTCCATTATCGACGAAGTGTGAAACTGGAACGACAGTAAAACTTTTCAGTCATTTCGGAGATAGCAGATGTTCGACGTAGCCATTATCATTGCGAAAAGCCTGAAGGAAATTGATTTAATTTAGGACAGCTTACAGTTGTTGAAGTGAATCAGCGACATTGGTAGAAATGAGAACTAAAGCGAAGAGCAGACTGAACTTCGAACACAACTGAGAACGAACGTTGAAAAAGTATTACTTAGAAAGTTATTTCGCTCTGCAACGGAGTTCTTGCTGATCTGAAACCTTCTGGCAGATTAAAGCTATGTCGGAACCGGTGCTCGAACAGGGAGACTTTGCGTTGGGCAGGCAGGTGACCCACTATCTAGGCACGACCCACCCTCAGTTCTACATCCGCCAGTAGCCCTCACCAATTTAGTAAGCATCATTTATGTTTCTTCATTTTAAAAACATTTTTTACCCAAAGTTAAGTTTATTTGTTGAAATTGGGTATGTTGCTGATACATTATCACTTTGAGCTGTAATGGTTGCAGCAAGTTCAGGAATCATTTTTGTAGGATAATTCCCAAAATTTTCTCGATATTGAGTATATTAACTGAATTGTGAAAAAGCTATATTGGTCAAAGATTCTTTTAAGACGACGTTTCATGAATATGTAAATACTCTTGACTTGAACCCACATGCCTTTATCTCCAATTGAAAATGAGGCCATGTAGCTTATGTTACACACCTGAGCTTGTCCGTTTTACATATACCTACAAACGATGGTAATTAACCATTCCCGAAGAGGGAGAAATTTTTACTCTTATGGTTAAACATCCGAATCTCTTTGATTGAACAGACTCCAGCAACTTAACTGACAGTTGCAGTTGTAGTAAATGTGTAATACATGTAAGGTAGCATGGCAGATGAATGTATCTCAAATATGGAGACCATTTATTAGTAACACTTTATTGTGCATTTGCTACAGCTGGTGTCCAGTTCGTTTCAAGGTCATACTTTTCCTCACATATTCAACATATTCCAGCTGGAATCACGCTAAGAAACAGAAATTTGACACAATGGATAGCACACTGGATTCGCTTTGCGAGGAAACGGGATTCGAACAGTCGTCCGACCAGCTAGAGTTAGGTTTCAGTTGTTCCAACAAATCATCGAAAGTGAATACCGGGAAGTTACGTTAGAAAAAGTTTACATCTTTTCCTGCTCGATTCTTTATTAATCTGAACTCGCAACTTCAACTCTTAAAGTTTTGCTGGAGGTGGGTGGGATTCTGTTTTTAGTAATACCTCGTCAGCACGATTACCATTACAGATTCTGTGTGCAGATATTCATCCACTAGGAACATGGTAATTGTCCTGTGACATTTTTGTTTCTTTATTCATTTTTAATCATAAGACCAACTACGAGGGCGTGTTAAAAAGTGAGGCCTCTGACATTTTTATGGGAAAACTATTAAAGCTTTTTAAGTAACACAAACGTTATTAATGTTCTACGTCTTTATTCTAAATGTCTACATATTTATTTCTCAATGTAGACACCCTGGAGGCAAAAGTATATCTCCCAACGAGAGACCAGTTTGTTGATGTCGTTAGTGTTGGCGGAGCCACAGTCTCACCTCTACTTGCACCGCTTCTTCACTATCAAAGTGAAACAGTTTAAATCGGGTAGGGCCAAGTCGGGATTGAATGGAGAATGATCGATGACAGTGAACCCAAGAAGTCGGATTGCTTCAGATGTCGTAATGCTCTTCTGTGGCCTGGCATTCTCATGCTGAAGGAGAGCGTGCTCCATGTATGGAACAACTCTTCGAATCCGAAACTCAGTTACAGCACGCTGTTTCTCACATACTAATATAGTTTCGTTACACATCGCCATGTTACATGCTACAATTCTGAGCCCTCCAGTAGCAGAGGGCTGCAAATAGCTAGACGTGATGAGTAAAGATTTAGAATGTTAATAATGTTTTTTTTTATTTAAAAACAGTTAAGAGTTTTCACATGAAAAATTGGAGGGATTACTTTCCAGCATGCCTTTGTAATACATATTTACAGGTTTTATTCGCGTGAGAAGCATCAGATTACAAATTAAGAGCAGAAATCGTGATAATAGAACAGGCAAGTACACCTCTATCGCTTAGAATATTTAATTTATAATTTTCCATTTTTGCTGGAGGCGAGGTAAGGGTTCCGAAATACTAGCAGTATGTTAATTTGGCTCCACCACTTGGAATTTCTGATAACATCACAAATTGCACACCTAAAGCAAAGAATAGCAAAAAGACAACTAAACACATAGAAATCTGAAAGGAATAGTTAGGATAATTTCATCAAAAGTGGATGACGTTAGTTGAATAAGAATTTGCTGACATCAGATTCTCGAGGCTTCTATGTGTTGTGCAGTCTGGCCAAGAATATACGTGACTGGTTGTCTGTGCCTTAGGACTCTTACAGCGGTTAGACGCTAGGGGCTATCCCCACTTTTAAAGATTTGCTTTGGTTCTTGTAGTTCCTGACCGCAGTCGGTAGAGCTATTTCCAGATTTTACACTTTTCGATATGGCTAGTGGCTAGTTTTCGTGGTGATACCATCCAATGATACTCTATGAGGGTCACCACATCTCTGCCGTAGGCAGTGTTTTGTGTTCTTATGACTGAGTTGCTCTGAGGAAGCCATTTCCTGGTTTTAGCCTGTAATTATGAATATAACACTTTGAAGATAAAAATATGTATAATATCATGAATTTGGCACTACTCAAAGACATAAGCAACCCATGTAAAGAAGAAATATAAAGCTGGTGAGGCAGTATTGACAATCGGTGACATAGTATTTGTTACAGCACTGAATACCTCGTGTACGCTGCATAAACAACTGAACGCGACAATCGGATGTAACCACAGTTCTTTCGTGCTCAGTGGGGAATACGCGTCTTGTGTTGGCCTATTGTAACTACACTCCAACGAACACTGCCCCATGTCGCCTATGACAAAGAACTCCTAACAAGGGCACACATTCATATTGGCGATTATTATTTACATTTGTTACATCCCGGTTCGCCATCATAGCCCAGTAGTCAGCGTGACTGGCTGCTATGTGGAGGACTTGGGTTCGATTCCCGGTACTTCCAGGGATTTTCCTCGTTGAGAGGACTGGAACGGTGTGCACGCAACCTCGTGATGTCAATTCAGGAGCGGGAGAGCGGAGTGCTGACCCTCTGCTTCTTGATATCGCATACGCATGACGCCTTCGGCGGAGGATGATACGACGGTCGGTCGGTCCCGAAGATCCCGTCTGGATCGGAGTGAGTAACTTCGTTTGCTTTTTTGCTACATACCAGGACTACGGCGTAGCTCTAAAAATTGTCTGTTATTAGGTGCAGCAACAGGCTGTTCTTCTATAACAAAGTGTTTGTGTCATCATTCCGCACAATTACCTTCGCTTTAAAATTACGTATCAACCGGACTGCGCAGCCCCCCCCCCCCCTCTCTCTCTCTCTCTCTCTCTCTCTCTCTCTCTCTCTCTCTCTCTCTCTCTCTATATCTCTCTCTCACACACACACACACACACACACACGCCCGAGAGAGGACTCGAACCTCCGACGGGAGGAGGAGCCGCGCGTACCGTTAAGGCCGGTTCCCACTAGGGCTGCCGCGCGTCAAAACGGCGCGTCAGCGGCGTGGTTGCCATGGAAATGGCGTCAGCGGCAAGGCGCGGCGGGCTCTGCGTCGCGGTTTGACCATGTCGAACCGCTTCCGCTGCCGCGTGCCGCGCTCCAGGTGCGCGCCGCCAATCACAGAACGCGCTGAGCGTGACGTCAGGTACGGACCCCCGGGCCACACGAACTTTCGCCGAGCCGCTGGCGCGGACGCGGCGGCAGCTATGAAATACTTATCATCCGATTCCAAGAAAACTATTCGGTAGAAAAATTTGATTCTTGGTCATGTTACAGCCTGATATCTTCTCTCGATAAAGGACCGAATTTCTTTTCGTTATTCGTCGTGGTTACTTGCTGTATCGCATTTACGTAAACCTTTACACGAAATTTGAATGAGTGTGCAGAGGTAAAAACGCATTGCGTGGACTTTGCGTACAGTTCATTTTAGGTAATACATTATTGCGTATGAAATTTAGTCAACATATCGAAATTGTTTTTAAAGCTGAGAGCAGATCGATAGCTATCACCGTTCTCGAGATATTGGGTGATATGTCGGCGGACGGGCTGTGCGGTGACCGCGCGCGGGTCGCTCGCGACGCGACCGATACTTTCGTCCTGCTCGTCGTAAACCATGTGGTTGTATCAACTGCAAATTTCGTAAACGGTTCAAGAAATCGAAACGTGTTTTTTTGCAAACGATAACTGGTAAAAAGTCATGTATTTCGTCACATGATAAATATCCAAAATCTGTTTATCTACCGAGTTATGAAAGAAACTACAGTTTTTCGGAAGGGATAGATGAATTTTTTTAAACGGCATTTAATAGCATGTGGAATGAGAAGTTAAACCGAGACTAATTTGCTGGTATGTCATAAGATGTAATTTGCTAAGTATCCACAGCTATTGATTATTTCCTTTGGAAGTAGCAAAGGTTTTTTTCTATATCCAGTGTACTTTATTGGTTCAAGACGCGTTTTGCCTTTTACTTTAAGGCATCTTCGGTGGAATCTAGAATGATTCAGTTTTGTTTTGATATGTGATGCTTGCAGATTATAAAACAGTTCACTTTTTTTTGTTTTTACGTGAATAACTGATTACTTACAGTGAATCGAGTTTTTGGCGGACATCTGCGTTTCTCCTCATCTGGGCACATGCTGGAGGTTGAGCTAAAACTTAGTTTGTGGAACATAAGCACATTTTCATGTTCACTAGCTGTAGACATTTTACCAAAAACACTGAATTGAAGTCGTAACTAGTGTGTTCACCTTATGTCCCTTCCTGTTTGGTTTGTTTATGTACATGTTGCCAACCTAAAGAATTATATGCTGAAAATTAATGTTTGTTTATTTCTGTTCTCCTTATATCTGTATGTGTGTGTGTCTAGCCAATGATAGTTATAGAAAGTTGAAAGTGAATGCAGTAGTTGTCAGACAGTGGTTGAAAGATTTGGTGTTCAGCTGATTTCAGTTTTGGTTTAAATGTTTTGTGGAGGAGTGCATGGAAGAGTAAATTCGCTGCTTACATTAATAGATAAAATAGTAGAATAGCATTTCAACGGATGATTATTATCAGAATACTATCACCCAACCCCTTTGTCCCCATTCGTTGACGCCTCATAATGTGTCCTGTCAACTTACCCCTCTTGTAGTCAAAGTTGTGCCGTAATTTCCTCTGCCTCCTCTATTTAATTCCGTTCCTTTTCTTTAGTACACGATCCTCATATCTAATCTTCAGCATTCTTATTGATCACCACGTTTTTAAAGTGTCCATTGTCTTCTTGACAGAACTGTTCATCGCCCACATTTCACTTACATACAAGGCTGCACTCCACACAAATACCTTTGTAAAATAGTACCGAATCATTAGAATTTATATTCGATGTGAACAAATTTTCTTTTTCAGAATGCTTTTCTTGCTATTCACTGACTTCATTTTATATCCTCTCTACTTCTGCCTTCTCAATTACTGCTTCCCTTTCAAGTCATTGAAGTCTTAGAAATGCAGTTTGGTTTCGGTACAAGTTGTAGATAATCTTGTGGCATCGATGACATCTCCAGAGCTTCAAAGAATGTTTTAATGAAGATTGTCAAAATCTCTCTCTTAACATGCAAATGCTATAAACACAATCTCGCAGTTCTTCAGTGTGCCTACTTAGCTAAGTGGTAGGATCAGTATTGTCTTGTGTGTTCAGACATCTCACAGGAATCTAACATCGTGCTTATGTTAGTTTGTACAACCCCTCCCTCTCTCCTCTCTGCATATACCTTCCACTTTCTAGCCTTCTCTTATTTGCTTAGTTCTGACTTGCCAAATGAGTTCTTGACAGTTGCTTCTCCTTTGAGCAAAGTTTTCTTTGTTCTTTCTCATTTTCATTACCTTATGTTTTCCAAGTGCAAAATCGCGTTGCAATTTTGGACTTTCTGTCAACATCATGTTTAGACATTTCTATTTCCTATGGCCTACTTTATTTGCTGCATTTTTATATTTTTCCCTCGTATCAAATTTAATATATCACGTTTTATCTAACGATTTCTACTGTACCTTCTTCCCGTTCACATACTCTGCTGCACTGACCACTTCTTCTCTCAAAGATATTCATTCGTATTCTAGCGGATTCCTTCCTCTGTTTCAGTCAGTAGTTGCATTACGGTAACTTTAAGATTATCGAATAACTGTGGGTCTTGACTTATTCAAGTTCCATTTCCTTAATTTGCCACCGTTGACTGTCTCTTTAGTTGTAAACCGCAGCTCGTAACCAATAAATTATTGTAGGTTTGCGTCTGCACCAGGAAATGTCTTATAATTTAAAATCTGGTTTCGAAAACTTTGTTCCAAATATGTATTATTCTTTCATGATTATTAAGCAAGGTGCTGGCGATGATTACATTATGCTCTGTGCGAAATTCTATCTGGTGGCTTCCACTTTCATCCCTCCCCCCCAAGCCTTTGTGTTCTTACTGTTTTCCTGTACCTGCTACCGTATCACATTTTAAATTTTTGTCTCGCTTAACTATCTGAATAATCTCTTTTGTCGTACATTGTTTCAATGTGTTAGGAGATAGTGAACAATCATGAACGGTAGTCATCAAATCTGTTTATGGTGTAATGAGAAAACATGAATAATGAAATATGTGAAAGAGTACATTGTACAGAAATTGAAAACATGGTATGTCTTCACCCAACTTCGTCTTTCCTTCATGTAGGTGTAAGATATAGTTAATCAAACGCACCGGGCGTTTCGGTGGGTCCCGCCCCGTACCTCAGTGGCTGTCCGTCATTGGCTACCGCTAACGTCTGCCGCTTCCAGGTGGGAACGCCAATTCCGCGAGCCGCCGCGTCAAAGCGGAAAACGCTTGCCGCTACCGTTGCCGCACGCCGCGCTGCCGCGCTCTAGTGGGAACCGGCCTTTACAAAACGCCCGGGAGCCCGCGGCTATCCCGCGCGGCGACGCTGGTTGCAGCCACTACATAAATTAGCGCCTGTATAGAAAACGGCCAATCCTCCGGCGGCAACCGTGCTTTTATGGAGACATATTATTCGTGAGGTGTAAGCAACTATGGTGGCAGCTTCGGCCAACAAGTGAAAACAACAGATGTGCATTCCACCAGTAAGTTGTGAGCAGGCATTGTTGAGCAGCAGCGGACGTGTTGCTGTAGCGTGTCAACGTTGTTTTGTCACAAATTGCAGTGGAGCATTATTTCTAAATCAAGTTATCGAGACATTCATCAGAATGTTTTAAAGAAGAGAGAAGCGTGTGTAAAGTTTGTCCCGCACATCTTGACTCCCGAACAAAAACGACGCTTTGACGCCTGTCGTGACTTTATTGAAACGAAAGGCGTGGACAGTTCTTTTCTGGAAAAAAATCTTCACTGGTGATGAGACGTGATGTTATCAATACGAACTTATAACATAACGACTTATTGCAGAAATTCACATGGGGCGTCAAGGTTTGACGACATAACCGACATTCCAGCCAGTATGGCATGCGAGTGGAACATCATCCGGAAGAAAGACTTTTCTGGCACACTCACATGGTTACATGATCGTTCGGTGCGTTGTATTAGGGTGAGGAGAGACTACGTAGACTCTCTGACGTATTAAAAGAACCATCTTAACTTCCTCACTTGTTTATTAATCCAGTCTCGAAACTTTTTTGGAATGACAGGGTTCTGCCCGCGGGATACATAGTTGTGTTGGGCCTTGCTAGTCCACCAACTCATCTGCTCACTATAACAAGGCATGAGTTTAAGTGACATCAAAGCAGCACTGTCAGTATACGAGGGACGTTCAATAAGTAATGCAACAGTTTTTGAAAGCAGGTTGGTTTTATTCAGGATTCCCATGTACTATATTATTCCTCACTATTTTGGCTACAAAACCCTATTTTTTCAACATAATCACCTTTCAATGCGACCGTCTTACGCCAGCTTACTTGGAGGGCCTGTATGTCCGCATGGTACCACTCCACTGGTCAACGTCGGGGCCAACGTCTTACTTCATCCACGAACTGCTTCCCGCTGAGTGCATCTCTCGTTAGGCGAAACAAATGGATGGCGGGAGGTGCGAGATAGGGGCTGTAGGGTGAATGAGGAAGAACAGACCAGCAAAGTTTTGTGCGCAGACTTGTTTGAGGCCAGTGTTGTCATCGAGGAGGAGACGTTGGTTTGCATTTTCGTGGCGACGAAGCCTCTCACGTTGTTCCTTCAATTTCCTGGGGGTAGCACGATACGCTACGGAGTTGATCGTTGCACCATTAGAGAGGACGCTATAAACAGAATAACCCCTTCAGTGTCCCAGAACACCGTCGCCGTGCCTTTACCAGCTGAGGTCGCGGCTTTGAACTTTTTGTTCGGAGAAGAGGTGGTGTGGCGCCACTCAGTGGACTGCCGTTTTGTTCCTGGTTCGAAGTGATGAACCCATGTTTCATCACATCTGACGACCTTTGACAAAAAATTGTCATGATCAGCCTCGTAACGCCCAAGCAATTCCGTACAGATGGCTCTTCGTCGCTCCTTATAGTCCTGTGTTTCGCGGCGAGGAATCCAGCGGGCAACACCCCTTTGGCTGCCCCAACGGGTGGACGAGTGTGTCAGCCTTACCGAAAGAGACGTCCAGTTGTGCAGCGAGATGTCTAATTGCATCCGTCGAGCAACAACATTGCTGGAGTCACAGCTGTGTGCGGCTGGCCGTAAGCGGGAGATCGGAAACGTTAGTGCTACCATGTTGCGAAGATGAAAGATGGCCGCCCACCGACTCACCGTGCTTTTGTTAACTACTATGTCTCCGTAGACATCATGCAAGCGGTTATAAATATGTACGATGCTTAGGTTTTCCGCTAAAACAAACTGAATGACATGTGTCTGCTTGGAACCCATCTCTGTTACGGACGCCATTTTGAAGAATATGATTTGAAGAATACGGAGCTTCTTGGCTCAAGCGGGAATATTCTACGATGTATCACAACAAATTTCGCATGTTTTCAACTGAAATTTACCTAGGAAAAAAAAGTTTGTTGCATTACTTACTGAACGCCCCTTGCACTATTTGAATACAGATTGAAGCAAACGACAAAATTCCGACTGATGCTGTCAGTGAATGCAGGTCTACCCCAACCAGTTTCCAAACGAACGTTTCGAAGGGAACTGAATGCAGAGGGATTTGAAGTTAGGCACCTCGTAGAGGTCACTGGTGGCAGCAGCAAATCTGTTTTATCTCTTCAGTGGACCAGACAACAACGAAACTGGATAGTAGCTAACTGGTAGCATGTCGTGTGGTCAAACGACTCTACAGACTTCGCCCCCCATCAGCATGGGTTTAGAGTAGGAAAACCAATAGACGACGCAGTAAATAAAGATTTTAACGTCATAGGGTATACTCATATTACATTTGTTATGGCAATCTCAGTAGACATTGCAGGTGCCTTCGATAATCTTTCGTAGTCTGTACTGTTCGCTCGACTGGGTGAGCTTCAGATATCTGAATCCCTCTAGAACAGTTTCATCGTTTATTGCATAAACAGAGTGACTGAGTGGCAGGCGGGATTACCAGAAGGTAATCAAAAAGATGACCAGGGACCACCCCCAAGGACATTGCAGTCTGTCCCCCTCTTTCTCTTACAGACGAGGTGTCACACACCGACGGGGTCATGGCATACGCCTATGACCTGTTAGTAATGGTTTCTGCGGACAACTGGTAGTCACTAGAAAGCAAAGCCAATGGTATGCTGAACACTACACTGTATTTCTGCAACACAGACTAACAGTTGCAGCGCACAAGACAGCATACATATTACTGAAAGCCGTATGACACCCATCGATCAAAATACAGTACATAAATATTAAAAGAAAAACAGCCACACGGTATCTGGGAATATACATTGACGTAAACCAGTGTTTCATCCAAGACACGCCCATGAGTTCCAGTACAGCAGAGAAAATAAAAACTATCACGCTTCAACAAGATCATCACAGCATACCACTGTGCTCTCTATGAATGATAGGTGAACTTCACAGCAAGTGTATGCCACACATGCTTGCACTAGTGACCCACAGGACAGCAGTGAGGCTTGAACAAAGGAGTGTACTCGTGAGGCTGTCGGCGATCAAATAACGGTCCGCATGCTGATGGCTTAAGAGTGGAAGACAGGATAAGATGTGGAAAATAACAGAGGAAGACATCGGACACATACGTCAACTAAACACTTGGCGATTGGATGTCTGGCAACGGGAGTGGGACCAAAGTGACAGAGGCCTTAAAGTGTACAAATTTTTCCCTAACGTGAGGCAACGGTTACGGGTGAATCATGCTAATCCCGGCTGTGGAATGGTTTATTTCCTGACTAGGTATGGCCCCAAATCCGAGTACCTACAGCGCGTCTGCCACAGTCCCTTCCAACACTGACATAGAGAGCGTAACACACGAAGAACATCACCTAGATACCCAGACATGGAACATTAAATACAGGGACGTATGTATGACGTAGTGTGGTCGGTTATTGTACAAGGCGCCACACTAACGTAGAATGAAATAGACTATCATATCGACATGACTTAGAAAGTAATCTTGGAAGAAAGTGCACAGGTATGTCGGGCTCGAAATGACATTCGGAGACCACCTCCCTGGGCAGCGCAGGTAAAAAGGACCTCTACTACTTGATCTATCCTATCCTCTGTTGTCGCTCTTCTTAAACCAGTTTTTTCTCTGTTAATTTACTATTTCCTGTAAGATGTATAATAGTTTTGTAAGTGTAATACAGCTGTCATTTACACAAAGAAAGAGGACAGAAGACCTCCTAGAGGACCCACCTTCACGTGGTGCTGCATTTTATTGTGATGATTGTTTCTGCCTATGAGGGTCGGCGTCGATAAAATATTTTCGCATTCAGAGGAAAAAGTTTGTGATTGAAATTTCGTGAGAAGACCTCGCCGCAACGAGAAACACTTGCATTTTAGTGATGTCCACCCAAATCCTGTAATATGTCCGTGACACTCTCTCCCCTATTTCTCAATAATGCGAAATGTGCTGTCCTTCTTTGAACTTTCTCTGTGTACTCCGTTAAGCGTACGTGGTAAAGATCCCACACCACTCAAGAGTGCTACAAAAAGATGACGGACAAGCGTAGAGTAGGCAGTCTCACTGTTGCATCTTCGAAGTGTTCTGCCAATAAAACGCAGTCTTTGGTTCACCTTCCCCAGAATATTTTCTGTGTGTTCTTTCCAATTTAAGTTTTTCGTAATTGTAATTACTAGGTATTTAGCTGAATTTACAGTCTTTAGATTTGCTTAATTCAACGGATAACCGCACACCTCTCATTATTCAGTTTCAATTGCCAATTTTCGCAACGTACACATCTTCTCCAAATTGATTTGTGAATTGTTTCGATCTTCTGATGACTTCACTAGATGATAAACGACAGCATCATCTGCGAATAACCTAAGATAGCTGCTCTGACTGTATACTAAATCGTTTATGTAGATAAGGAACAGCAGAGGTGTTATAGCACTACCTTGGGGAACGTCAGAAATCACTTCTGTTTTACTCCACGACTTTGCGTCAGTTACTACGAACTGTGATCTCTCCGACAAATCACGAATCCAGTCGCATAACGGAGACGATGTTCTATAACCACGCAATTTAGTTACAAGCCTCTTGTGAGGTACTTTGTCAAACGCCTTCTGGAAGTACAGAACTACGGAATCCGTTCGAAATCCTTTGTCGATAGTACTCTACATTTCATGTGAGTAAAGAACTAATTGCGTTTCATAAGAACGAAGTTCTCTAAATCCTTGATAACTATTTGTCAGTAGACCGTTGTGTTAGAGGTAATTCATAACGTTCGAACACAATATATTTTCGCAAATCATGTTGCATATCGACGTTGATGATATGCGCCTGTAATTTAGAGGGTTACTCCTACTGCCTTTCTTGAAATTGGTGTGATCTGTGCAACTTTCCAGTTCTTCGGTACGGATCTCTCGTCGAGCGAGCGGTTGTATATGATTGTTAGGTATGGAACTATTGCATCAGCATACTCCGAAATGAACGTAATTGGTTTTCAGTCTGGACCGGAAGACTCGCTTTCATTAATTGTTTCACTACTCCGATGATATCTACTTCTTAGTTACTCATGTTGGCAGCTGTTCTTGATTCGAATTCTGGAATATTTACCTCGTCTTCTTTCCTGAAGGAATTTCGAAAGCGCGTGTTAGTAACTTTGCTTTGGTAGTACTGTCATCGATAGTATTTCCATTGTTTTCACGCAGAGAAGATACTGATTGTGTCTTCCGCTAGGTTACTTTTCATACAACCACAATCTCTCTAGATTTTCTGACAGGTTTCGAAACAAAATTTCATTGTGGAAAAGATTATAAGTATCTCGCACTGAAGTCCGCGCTACATTTCGAACTTCTGTAAAAGGTCGCCAATCTTAGAGATTTGCGTTCGTTTAGGTTCGGCATGCTTTTTTCGTTGCTTTTGAACAGTGTTCTGATCCGTTTTGTGTACCAAGGGGGACCAGCTCCGTCGTTTGTTAATTTATTTGGTATAAATCTCTCAACTGCTGACCATACTATTATCGTATTCAAGCAACATCTGGTTTAAATTTACATCGTTAATTTGGAGGGAGAGGAGATTGTCTCTTAGGAAGACGTAAAAGGAATTTTTATTTGCTTTTTGAATAGGTACATTTTTCGTTTGTTTTTGGAGGATTTGGGGAGTTACGGTATTCAGTCCCGCTATCACAGCTCTTTGTTTACTAATCCCTGTATCCATTTTGATGCTCGTTATTAGCTCACGCTTTTTTGTTGCTATAAGATCAAGTGTGTTGTCACAACCGTTTACTGTTGCTCGAAATAATTTTCAGAGAATGCGTGTAGCACAATTTCGGATGTGTTTTAAGCGTGCCTCCGTATTTGAATACGTATTTGCGCCAGCATATCGAGGATAAATTGAAGTCACAACCACCTATGATTATATGAGTCTAGTACGTGTTTGAAATTGGACTAAAGTTTTCTTTGAATCTGCCAGAAATTGAAACACCTTAGTTTGGAAGTTAACAGAAGGATCCAATTGCTATTTTATTCTGATTGCCAAGAATGACCTCTACCCATACTAACTCACAACAACCATCTACTTGAATTTCGCTTCAAGATAAATTAATTCTAACATTTCAAACACGCCACCGCCAGCTGTATTTAGCCTATCGTTTCTGAACATCTTTAGGCCTTTCCCAAAAAATGTCGGCTGAACTTGCTTCAGCTTTAGCCAGCTTTCAGTTTCTGACGATTTGAGACTCAGTGCTTTCTATTAGCGTTTGAGGCTTTGGTAATTTTCCAACACAGCTACGACAATTTGCAACTGTTATACCGATGGTTCCTAGATCTACATTCTTCCTGTGGTCTTCTTGCGCCCTTTGAGACAGAAGCCCTCTCTGTTTTTCCCGGAGGGCTAACAGTCTGGTGTGGCAACAGAAAAGAGCAAAAAGAAAGGTGAAGTTCTAAATATTGCGTTTAAAAATCCATTCACGGAGGAGTATCGTACAGACACTCCATCGTTTGACCGCCGCACAAGCTGCCGTATGAAGGACATAGAAATGGCGTCCCTGGCGTTGAGAAAGAACCGAAAGAGTTGAAAACAAATAAGTCGCCAGGTCCGGACGGAATACCAGTTCGGTTTTACAGAGAGTACTTTACGGCAATGGCCCCTTACTTAGCTTGCATTTATAACGAATTTCTCGTCCAGCGAAAAGTCTCAAGCGACTAAAAAGGCGCTGGTTACTGCTGTATGTAAAAGTAAAAGAACAGACCCGCAAAATTACAGATAAGTATCTTAACGGTGGTTTGCTGCAGATTTCTTGAGCATATCCTAAGTTCGAATTTCGGACTTTCAACTAAAATATCCTACCCTATACAGAAATTATACGATATGTGTACGAGAACAGGTTGTGACGCAGGAACGACGACAAACGGAAGTTTGGGTCTGGCTCTGAGTCGTGCCGTGCACAGATAGCCAAAGCAGTTAAGGCGACCGCTCCCGTAAGGCTGGAAATCAGAGTTCGAGTAACGGTTCGACACAAATTTTCAATGTCGTTGTTCCCTTATACAGCTGATGGTTGTTCGTATTCGCAACTGCTAAAGGAAAATTGTATTTTTATTCTTAAAGCAGGCACTCTAATATCGTATGACAAATTCCCTTGAGACAGAGAAGCTTCTGTCCAACCCGGTACATTGCCGTCGACGGCGGGTGTTCATCAGACATAAAGGTATCGTCAGGAGTGTTCCAGGGAAGTATTACAGGACTGCTCGTTACCTAAATACATAAACGCCGTGACGAATAGGGTGAGCAGCAATTTTAGTCTGTATGCTGATGATTCTGTGGTATATGGAAAGGTGTCGTCGTTGCTAGGATACAAGAGGACTTAGACAACAGTGCTACGTGGTGTGATGGATGGCAGCTAGTTCTAAATTTAGAAAAATGCAATGATCCATAGAAAGTGGAATGGCGTCCCATCGCGGATAAACCAGAATCGTTTTCTTGCTGCAGGGTTAGCGTTCTCCAATAACACTGATAATTCATCGCACAGGAATGGCTGATACACAGCACCTATTAATCTGGGTTGGAAAAACAAACCCGTAATATTAGGATGCAGCACTAGTGTTCTGCTGCTTCAATCATTGATTGAATATCTAGTTGTAACGCCGCAAAGCTGCATGTAATGGAACGAGCATGTAAGGATTGTAGTATGGAAGGGGAATTGTCGACTTGGTTTATTGGGAGAGGTTTGGGTAAGTGTAACTCATCCACAAAGGAAAGCGCCATTAGAAAACTTGTGCGACGCATCACTAAGTACTACTAGTGTGTTTGGAATCTTCACCGGGTGGGATTGAAGGAAGACGTAGAAGAAATTCAGAAGCGTTCTACCATATTTGTTACCGGTAGGTTCGAACAGGCAAGTAGTATGGAGCAGCTTCGTGAACTCAAATGAAAAGCCCTGGGAGTGACATCTTCTGTCTGGTGTCCTTGGATGTCCATCGAGTAGTCGTACAGTTCTATTTACAGGAAATAATTAGGAACTTCCAGCAAACGTGGGTTGTTGTCTGCTAGGGCCCAAATGTCAATTTCTTTGCTACATGTAATATTAATTTTTGTTTTGATTGAGATACACTTATCGATATTCAAGTAAATAAGTTACTGTATGTATGCAGAGTGCTTAAAAAATGTCATATTCCTGCAGGATGTAGTATGGGTCTAAACTAGAACAAGAGTTCCTGTAGTCTTACCTGTGGAAACAAATATGTGTTGAGATACGGGGCCCTTCTTCGCAGTTCATCACGCACTCCATCGAATATGTCTGGCTCCATTCGGACTGAGTCACAGGAATTGGTCACACTCTCCTGTAGCGTCTGCACGATATCGATGGGTTGGGCATACACCAATGCCTTTAAATGTGCTTATTGCCAGAAATAAAACAGATTCAGGTCCGGTGAACGGGGAGGTCATCCTGTCTGATCTCGACCAATCTGTCTCCCATGAAACGTTGCGGTGAGGTATTGCTGCATGATCCACAGAAAGTAGAATGGCGTCCCATCGCGGATAGACCACAATCGTTTTCTTTCTGCAAGGTTAGCGTTCTCCAGTAACGCTGATAATTCATCGTACAGGAAACGGTGATACAGCACATATTAATCTGTTCGTTGAAGTGTATGGCCCTCTGGGTGTTTCACCGTCAATTCCTGCCCGTGCGTTGATACTGAAGCGATCTTGATGCTCCACTTCTGTGGTTCCTCCGAGGACTTGCATCTACCCAGACGTGCGTCTTGTGGTAATTTACTATGCAATCTCTAGCGAATCCTGCCACATCTGTTACTAAAATGCAAGTTGCGAACTGTTGGCAAAACTGCAGTTCATCGTGATGCGTGCTCGCCGAAGAACTTGCAAATGTTGCATGTGATTGAGGCAAATCAACTCTCATGAAAAACTGACCACGCAAGAGTATAGTTGACACGCGCAGAAAGTACAGTTCTTCATATACTTGTTTCAGGATCATCTTCTACGTGTCGCTGCACCTGTCCCTCCATCTGCGGCTTTCGAACTATGCGAGGCCTACAGCTGTCCGATGTGTTTGGTGCGAATTATCCATGTCTGCAAGTTGGTTCAAATGTGTGTGAAATCGTATGGGACTTAACTGCTAAGGTCATCAGTCCCTAAGCTTACACACTAGTTCACCTAAATTATCCTAAGGACAAACACACACATCCATGCCCGAGGGAGGACTCGAACCTCCGCCGGGATCAGCCGCACAGTCCATGAGTGCAGCGCCCAAGACAGCTCGGCTAATCCCGCGCGGCTGCAAGTTGGTGGAACAGCCTGCTGGATATTCCTGCAGATGGAATGGCGCGTTATGAATGTCGTTCTGAATACATTTCACGGTCCTCGCAGTCACTGTCATCGGCTAACTCGTAACAGAATGTTTATTTCCCTCGTGGAATACTGGACCTCCGTTTCACTGTTGACGGTACAATTAGTCCACACTGCTCGGAATCACTAATCTTGTTCAGCTAACGCAGTGCAAGGGCAGCACACCCACAACTGCCTGATGTAACAGATCGTTGCAATGCTATGTCTGGTATCACCACCACCATCAGTGTGTTGCAAATCACAACGATTCAGACATGGGCAATGACCAGCAACAGTAAGATTTCTTACACTACCGAATACTACACATTACTCGTTACATGGAAAACGGTTAAAATCTCGACAGATATCGGATTCCGGACGTAAAATTATGGGCAGTTTTCGTTCAGTTTTGACCCATATTACCTCCTATAGGAACGTGTGACACTTCTAAACACTGTGCGTAAGAGGGAAAGTAGAATGATTTGTAATACGGGGATGGTCTGTGAATATATCTCTATTGACTGTCCTTTAAATCCTAGTCTTCCATCTTTTCACTTTAAGGAAGGAGTTATTTAATGTCTTTTGAGCAAGAATGAGTTGCAACGTACTTTCCGCCATGCACTGTAAGTTTGATGTTAAGATTATAAATTCATATGCGAATAAGTATGGTGTTCTTCTGATGAAGTTAAGGTGGCATGGAGAACTTTCCCGTTCTACTCTCCAGTTTGGCAGCGACCTTGTAGAAAGTTCTTGCCGCTCTAAAATCGATTGACGAATCTTGTTCGCGCTGAGAGCAGCCGCGAGCGCTCGTGAGACAGCGTTCTGTTATTTCAGGACAGGCTATGGCCAGCAGGCTATGTTATTTGCGTCCCGCAGTTTCCTACAATACGCTGAGTAGCGTTCGTTGTTAAAATAAGACAATTTTGTCAGCTGTGTAGGTTTCTGGCTAACGTTCTCTCATATAACCTAATGAATTTATGAGGCACCACTGTGGAAATAATGAACTTTATGAACAGTTTTAGGAGAATAAAAAAACCATAGAATAAAACTTTTTTACCGATTTGCTTCTGTTGATAGAATAACATACAAATTTTACTCACATTTTCCATTCCTCTTTAGTTGTTTCAATTGGCAACCAGTAGTTAAGATTGAATCCATACATGGCACTGCCACTCTAATGTAAATTAGTTCCTGCCTATATTATAACTTGGGGAATGAAGCAACCAAAATTGCGGTAACTTCTGCACTAGCTTTGTGCTACTCCAAAACTTAGATTCGGAAATCTCGTGTGGCGCTTAACACACAACAAAATAGTGGATATTGCTGACAACGGGACATCGTTTTCTTACAGGCTGTCTGGTGTCCCTTTCTCTAAAGTAGCTCTACTGTTTCGCTGTAATCGTAGGCCCTGATATGACGTTTAGTAGCAGACAGAAAAGTGAAGACCAAAGCAAGAGTATCAGTGACCAGCAACGACGTCTTAGATTTAATTGGGGACAACAGAAGACGTCACTGCATTCTGTACTACGGATGTGGCGTGTTACATCCAGCAGCTGGAAAGACTGATCATAACCGAAGGACGACCCTCTCATGGCCACGTAGAAGAATGACTCACTGGAACTCACTCAGTCGACTCAGTTCTGGCGTCACAATGGATACAACTAATCTCCAGAGGTGGGGTCTGACTATGGAATCTATGATCTATGGATTTGAGGATAAGCAGACCTTGGCGCGCACTTATTGCAGTGCCACCTGTGCCCAGTCTAGAGCACCATTCAAGAAGTAGTAAAATCTTCAGTCTGCACACTTCAGGCTGCCAGCTTCTGGTCTGCAGTTGTTAAAGTTTAAATTTTTTTGTTCTATTTTCAGTTATGAGTTGACTGTTTTTGATACAACAAATAAGATAAAAAAAATAAGAATTTAATATGGACTTCAAAGATTTACGCAAGTTCTAACGGCTCATGAGCTTTTGCTGTATCGCTTGCTTTGTTCCTGTCGTCATTACACGAACGTTTCTAAGCTTCACTACATGTTGGGTGTCAATTTCTAGCTACTCACTATTTCACGTTTGCATAACACTTCCCAAGTTTGTAGAGTTATCAAATTTTCCCAAATAATTCGCGCCCCCTCCAGGATGAAACACTCCGCTCATGGCTGATACTTAGTTACTCTTCTTCGATGAACTGTTGCTTGTATTTAAGGTACTCGTTCATTCTTACTTTCTTTTTGTCATCAAACTTCAACCTAGTTTGTGTGGTTCCCCACGCATTAATGTACTGTTTCTCTCAGAGTGGCACTAGAACCCAGTGTCCTCAATAATTTGTTGAAACAGTTCAATTTCTTGTTTCATTCTACAGTTTTTATCCAGTGCTCCTCAGCTCCCTCAAGGCCCATGGGCGTTTTTCCTTGATACTTTCATACGTGTCCTGTCATCGAGTCCCTACTTCTTGTAAATGTTTTCCATGTGTTCCTCCCCAAGACAATTCTGCGAAGAACCACCTCACGTTATATCAGTTCGTCTATTTTCAACATCGTTGTACAGCACATCTTAAACGCTTAGATGGTCTTCTTTCTGGTTTTCCCCACAGTTAACGTTTAACATCCATGCAATACTGTGCACCAAACGTATGTTCTCAAAAATTTCTTCTTCAATTCAAGGTTGTTGATTGATACTAGTGGACTTCGTTTGGCCCGTGCTAGTCAGCTCTTTATCTCATGTTTGCTTTGTCACTTATGTACTATTTGGCTTTCAAGGTTGAAATGGCTCTGAGCATTAGAGGACTTAACATCTGAGGTCATCAGTCCCCTAGAACTTAGAACTACTTAAACCTAACTAACCTAAGAACATCACACACATCCATGCCCGAGGCAGGATTCGAACCTGCGACCGTAGCGGTCGCGCGTTTCCAGACTGAAGCGCCTAGAACCTCTCGGCCACACTGGCTGGCGGCTTTCAAGGCAGCAGAATTCCTGTACGTCGTCTACTTCGTGGTCACCAATTCGGTAAATGTACCACTGATTCAATTTCTGCTGATCCTCATTACTTCCGTCTTTCTTCGATTTCTTCTCAATCGATAGTGTTCATAACGCTCAACAGCTCATTAGCTAACCTTATCATTGATATAGTTTAACCCTGAACTTTAACCCCACTCCTGGACCTTTCTTGTACTTACGTCATAGCTTCTTCGGTGTGTAAATGGAATAGTAGGGGTGAAAGATTACATCCCTGTCTTAAACAACTTCTAATCCCAGTACTTCGTTCTCAGTCGTCCATTCTTGTTTGCCCCTTTTAGTTCTGGTATATAACATATATTAACCATCGTTCACTATAGCTTACTGCCATTTTTCTCAGAATTTCGAACATCTTGCACCATTGTATACTGTCGAACGCTTCTTCTACGTCAACAAATCCTGCGAATCTGTCTTGAAATTTGTAAAGTCTTTCTTCCATTATCAAGCAAAACATCAGCACTGCCTCCCTAGTGCCTTCACTTTTTCTAAAGGCAAACCGATCGTCATCTGATAGATAATCGTACTACTTAATAAATTATAGCGAAAAGTGTTAACGAAATACGTGCATCCAAAATATATGCGATTGTACTGAAAACTTGCTAGCAAACATAATTCTGTATGTTGTTGTTAATGAGAGGCATTGTTACAAGCGAATTGACGTCGAGCATATCGCAATGTTGTGATAGGGTTGCTGCTGTTAATTACCTGTTGCCCTTCGAGGTTGTCAGCAGACGAGGCATTTGCGCTGTCATGCGACACACTTGACATTGATCAGCGGCTGGTCAAAAATAAAAAAACATAAAAAAGATATAGATCTGTCTTCTTTTGGACATGTCCGAAAGAACAGATACCACGTATGTTACTACGGCGGTGACGGTCATTGATCCCTTTAGTGCAGATGCAGACCAAACTCGAGCTCTTACGGGAATCTACGAGATGCCGCGAGTAATGAGGCTTATGAGCAGAGGCACTACATCAGTAGTGTGCGGTGTAAGTTGAGAATTCGAGTCTGACGGGAGGTGGGCTAGGGGTATTCCATGTGGTTATGGCGACAACTGTGTCAAGATGGCGTAGGGTCATCGCAACTGCCTAGTAAGCATAGGACCCGGGTTCGAATCCCAGTCCGTCACAAATTTTCAACTTCACCATTGATATAAACCAGTGCCCATTGCCAGACAATGTCTTTAATTCCTTTGTGTCTTTATAAATAAAGTAATGTATTGCACGTAGATAGAGGTAAATTCCGATATCGTTCGACTAAGAGATGGGCGATTCATCTTATGAACCAGTCACAACTTGCTGGTATCTTACAACGCAATGGTCTAGTACGACACGTCGAAACCTACTCTTAAATTTTTACATAGGAAGAATACACCGAGAGAAACTTATAGCCAAAAATTTAACTGTTAAGGCGCACTGCAAGCACTTAAAAAAATGTTGAAGTTGCATATTTTCGCCCCTCGAGGAACCGCTTGTACAGCCCTTCCTACCTAGCCTCGAATCTGTGAATGAGCAGGCACATTCGTGACAAGAGTGTGTAATGCGCCGTGTAGCACAAAACTCCAGAGTACAAACGTGCGAAACCTGATCAGCTGAATCATACAAAAACTGTCATGTACCATATATAAATTTTTTGAATAACAGAGGAACTATTGAAAACGTAATTCTTACCAAGCTGAATAGCAGAGGATAGAATCTCAAAGCAGCGTTTGATGTTACTTTACAAAATAATTCTATCAATTGGGACTTTTGAAATGAAATATTATTACATCATTCATACAATTCTTGTAGCAGTGTCATTATGATGTATGAACAATGTATATTGTACTAATAATGTAACAGTTTGTTGTTTATTTCCTATAGTCTTCGCAAAAACGCGAAGTGGCTGTTGAATGACGAAAACGAACATTTTCCTTTCAACAGGCATACCTGAAAAAAGAGAAGTTATTGCATTCAGTAACATCACAGTAATTACTAGTTTTATGTAGATGGAATTGGTATTGAGTAACAAATTGTCCCAGCCGTCGTTCTGCGTATACTTCAGCCAATTCATGAAACGTGTCGCTGCTAGCTGATATTGCCTACATAATTAAATTTTAAGGACATTGTTCTGCTGATAAACCTGAAATGGAGAAGAGCTATAGAAACTTATATTGTGTTGTAGTTTCCGGTAAAATGTTTTGCACTGTCGAAACTATTTTTTATCGAGTGGCTGGATGACATTGGTACACTGCACAACAAAAGTAGAGGATCACCTTTACGAAACCCCGTAACTGTCTTCCATTTAAAAGCATAAGTTTGAAATTTGGCTGAAGGGTGCCTACAACCTCCTACTGTAACAGTGCAATAGGGTATCATCCTGCGACGTCACCCTCGGGCTTGGCGACACTGCAAGCGGGATGATGTCGACACGTTAGAAAAAAAGCCCACACCTCAGAAGTTAATGTGAGCTTGGCGTCAAATTTCATCATAAATCTGCCCAACGCCACTGTGGACATGTCACACGGTGGAAAGGTTTGTCACACCTCTTCTTACACACTTTTCACCCTTGTTTTGACAACCCTGCCATGGAGATCAGAACCGCAACACCCAGCGTTGAAATCACGCGGTTTTCTTATAGATGGAAGAGGAAAACATTTCATATATACCGCCGCTCAGAATCAAAAAAGCATCAGTGAAACCACCACTGCCCTTGACACGTTGATTCCCACACACACATATTGCGGTCGAAAACGACAGTCCGCAGTGTGACGTTCTTGTCAAGTTTATTGACTGCTGCCACCCCTTAGGCGTTTCAACCCTACTCTAAGGAAATCGCTAGGTTGAAACCTCATTGAATGTGATCTCACCCCATTTGGAGTGTAGGGTAACAGCAAATTTTGCTGTGCGATACAGTGTGGAACCACTAGGGACCCATGAAACGCATTGGACGACATTTGTGGTGGTGGTGGTGGTGGTGGTGGTGGTGGTGGTGGTCCGTCGACGACGAGTCATTAGACACCGAGCACAAGCTCGTGTTAGGAAAGGATGGAGAAGGAAAGCGGCCGTGCCGTTTCGAAGGAACCATCTCGGCATTTTCCTCAAGCAATTTACGGAAATAACGGAAAACCTAAATGATGGCCGCATGCGGTTCTGAACTGTCGTCCTCACAAATGCGAGTCCAGTGTGCTAACCACAGCGCTACCCCGCTCGGTACGAAATTTGAACGTGATCGGAAGCAGTAACGTGTTTTTATGCTTTTCCATCCCTCCTATGGCGTGATCACGGCGGGGTTGGACATTGATTGACAGATGCGTGAATAAAATGGCAAAGTGTCCCTCTAAGACTACCCAGTTCTACAACATCCTCGATGCAACCCATATTTCTTGGGCACGTTAAAAATGTTCCTGTTACAAATTTCGACACGAATAAGCCGAGAGGCGGCTCTAGCGCCTGAATGTTTGACAACCCCTTGGACATCCTTAGGTGTTCAGTACCTTCTGCGCTAGAATAGCAGCCAGGCTGACTTGTCAAAGTTTTAGACAGGTACATTCGTAAAGGGCTCAAAATGGTGCACGGGTAGCACCGAAGGTGTTGCCAAACTGGGTGGTCTTACAAGGACGCTTGGCCGTTTTATTCACGAATGTGTCGAACACTTCGGTGATAACTCAACAGAGGATGTGGAAAACGAGGGATGAAAAGTATAAAAACATTATTCTGCCTCGGGTCACTTTCAGATTTCGGCGAATTGTTTCGAATGACTCATGGTGGTTCTATTTTCTATGGCCCAGAAAAAACGGCTGTCACTTTACTCTCCAAAGGGGTGCGATGACGTTCAGTGGGGTTGTCGCCCCGCAGTGCCCATAGAGTAGGGTTGAAATGCCGAGTGGTTGGCAGCGGTTACCATATTTGACAAGAAAGTAGTCCTGTTGCTCATCTCACTGCGGACTGTCGTTCTCGACCGCGAAATATGTGGGAATCAACGCGCCAAGTGAAGTAGTAGTTTCATTGACACCTTTTATGCAACCCCATTAGGCCTTCACGTGTCGATTCTGAGCAGTAGTGTGTTCGAAATGTTCTCTTCGGCCAACCATAAGAAAACCGAGCCATTTCAACGCTGTCGCGGGTCTGACCTCCATCGCAGAGGCATCAAAGAAACGGGTGAAAAGTGGAAAGAGTGAGTGTGACGACATTCCCATCTCGTGAAACGTCCGCAGTGGCGTGCAGCAGAATTTTGGTGAAAAGGTGCCAGTGTGACATCACTAACCCACTACATAGCTCACATGAACTCCTGAGCTATGGCTTTTCTTTCGCATGTGTCGACACCTTGCTGTTTGAAGTGTCGCCGAGTCGGAGGGTGATATAGTAGAGCGCCACTCTTCAGCACCATTACAGAGGGAGGTTTTTGGCACCTTTGAGCTGACTTTCAAACTTAAGCGTGTAAGTGGGAGACAGTTGTGGGGTTTCGATTTTTTTGTGCTGTGTAATTCCACGTGGAATTTGAGGACGACGAGAAGACTGTTGATGTAATTCAAACAGATGGGTGTAGTTACGTCGAGCGAGAAGTCCAACAAAAGCAGTGAATTATTTTCTGCAAGAAGACGTTTCGAGTGAAATGTTGAACATTCTTTCCCATTTCTCTAGATTTTGATGTGCCGATTAAAAGATTTTTGCAACTAACCAATCCTTTTTATTATTTTGTGTCCTAATTTGCTCTGAGGTTCCTGAAAACAGATACAAGGCTGGAGAAACAGTAATCCTCTCATACTTATCACTGACATTACTATATATGAATATGCCATGGTAGTACTAGATTGCACAACCAGCTTTGGCCCTTTCTGGCCCCGAAATGATGAAGTGCTGTTCGCGCTCTGTTCTTTGACGAAACCCGACTGATCAGTGTTATACACAAAAGATTTAAGGGTGGGGGGGGGGGGGATGTTAACGGTAAGCTTCGGCTACAATTTCTCTGTAGTGTTACCTATTAAGGGCATCTCCTCTTCAGGATTACTCAATAGTTTCGTGACTTCCTACTCTATGATTTCGTAAACCTACGTAATCAGGTCCAATAAACTTGAAAATCAACAATGTTAATGTGACTTGAAATTTGCAGGGCCCAGTCTCGCAGATCTCCATCTGTAACGGTGCATAGTCTCTCACGACCAGTTTATATCTTTAGAACAGTTTCTCTTTCGCTCTATTGCAAGGTTCATTCAGGGGCATATTTCTTACTTCTTGTGAATGTGTCTTCCATTTATACAGTCTACGGTCAGATTTTATACCTTTTCCTTCTTCCTTCGTTTAACCAAAAGTAGACAGCGTTTTCTTTATCACTGGAAGGTATTACTGTACTGTGCACGTTTTCTTTGCACTAGGTAGCTATTCTTGTTCCAGACTCATACTTCAACAACAATCATCTTTTGTACCACAATGGTCAGAGTTATGCACTATTTCTTCGAACGTTTCTACAGTTTCTAACGCAATATCGACGTCATTCAAATTAATGGCCGAGAAATTAACTGACAAATTATACATATGTAGGTCTTCAGGAGAAGGTGATTTCGATTGCGTACCACGTTTTTCATATTTCATTTTTTGCGAGTTCCACAATGTAAACTGGATTTCACATTGCTGTGAAACACTGGAACTAGCACAGTGACAATGCTATTAGCAGACATTGTAAAGAAAACACAATAAATATAAGTCAACTTCCCTTCATTGTTAAACTGATGCCACAAAAAAAACTGGTTATTATTATGGATGTTAAATGAGTTGTTCTTCCCAGCGATTAGTAATGTGAACATCTGTCATAGAAACTATCAACGGAAACAGAAAACCACTTCAGAAATTACAATTGGGTTGTCATGTTATCCCCTGCGGTTCTGGCGCTGCAGTCCGGAACCGCGGGACTGCTACGGTCGCAGGTTCGGAATCCTGCCTCGGGCATGGATGTGTGTGAAGTCCTTAGGTTAGTTCGGTTTAACTAGTTCTAAGTTCTAGGGGACTTATGACCTAAGATGTTAAGTCCCATAGTGCTCAGAGCCATTTGAACCATTTGTCATGTTATCTGTTTATTGATGCCCCATCTAACATTCCTATGCATCTGCCGTGTTGGGCGTGCACAGTCCGCCGCAGCTCGGATAGGGGGTGTACATTTCTCCAAGCACCTGGCGGGCTACGAATTCGGCACTTACCAACAGTTTTTGAAACATACCGTGCGTCTTATCAGCTAAAATTTTGACACTGTACTTCTTTCGGTGTGTTCTTCCTATGTAAAAAAGTTCAGGGTAGGTTTCGACATGTTGGATTGGACCATTCCATTGTCGAAGCTTCTGTCTGGAATGATTTAAGGTGGACTGATCACATAAATCTAAGTGTGGGGAAGGCATGTGCATGATTCAGATTTATTACTTGTTTCCTACGGAAGGATATTTATTGGTAGGGAGGAAGCAACAAGTTATTTCAGATGGAGAATAATCTACAGATGTAGCTTTAGATTCGTTCCAGGGAACTGTGATAGGATTTCTGCTCTTGATATTGTATATCAGTCACATTGCCGGCAATATCAATAGTAACCTGAGGCTTTTCTATGATGAGGGGCCATGTAAAATGAAACGCAATCTGAGAAAAGCTGCACAAACATTCTATCGGCTCCAGATAAGATTTCAAAGTGGTACAAATATAGGCACCTTGGTTTAAAACTTCAGAAATGTAAGTATTTGCTCAACACGGGACATTAAAACGTAGTATCCTACGATGGCAATATCGAGTCACAATTGGAGTCTGTAAACTCGTGCAATTTCCTGGGTGTAACAATTGGTAGATGTATGAAATGGAACCATCACATAGGCCGAGTCGTAGGTAAAGCGATTTAAGGGCTACGATTGATTGGAAGAGTACTGGGGAAATGCAGTTTGTCTGCGAAGAAAAACACTCACACGGCCCATTATAGAATATCTGTAAAGTGTGTGGGACTCGTGCCAAATAAAACTAACAGGGGATACTGAACGAGTACAGAGAAGGACAGTACGAAAGGTCACTGGTTTGTTTGACCACTTCGGACAATATCACGGAGATGTGGAAAGGACATTACTGGAAAACGCTTGAAGATGGTAAACGTACAAATATGACCGAGCGAGGTGGCGCAGTGGTTAGCACACTGGACTCGCATTCGAGAGGACGACGGTTCAATCCCGTCTCCGGCCATCCTGATTTAGGTTTTCCGTGATTTCCCTAAATCGTTTCAGGCAAATGCCGGGATGGTTCCTTTGAAAGGGCACGGCCGATTTCCTTCCCAATCCTTCCCTAACCCGAGCTTGCGCTCCGTCCCTAATGACCTCGTTGTCGACGGGACGTTAAACACTAACCACCACCACCACCACCACCGTACAAATATGGATCCTGTCGTGGACACGCAGAATCTACCCTACATGGCTTTTACCGAGCAGGTTAGTGTCGCTGATGGGGAAGACCCGCTGTACTAGAAGTGTGCTGCCTGCGTTTGCTGTGAAGTTTGAGGGAGGCACTCACACATGAGCCTTATTAAAGAATACGAACGCGTTACGCTATCGGGAATAAAAGATAATAATTTGTGGAACTGAAATTATTTTGATAGTTACGGGATGATTCTAAATTATGGACGACCGTAAGGAACTTACTAGCAATGGCAAACTCGATTCAAAAAGTGTTTAGTGCATGAATGCGGCTTCCGAACGACTGTGTTTAGACTCATAGGGATAATTTTGTTTTTGATTAAAGTAAAATACACTGGGTGCTGTCCAATCAGTGTCGTCTTCATGTATCCTCGTCATATTAATGATTGTATTATGGCGGGAGCTTCAGCAGGCATATGGTTAAAAACTTTGTCGAACTGACGCATGTATCTTGGCAGTAAGTTCGTCTTCTATGCTGTCGTAAGAATTCCGATTGCCCGTTAAAATTCAGACCGCTAAAATAGGCGAGTTTGATTAAATCATAGGAGGAGCAACTTATAAAATACACGCAGACTATACCGAGAAACCCTACTTGGAAAGTTTCAGGAACCAGATTTAAATGAGGTATGTATGGAGTGTAGCCATGTATGGAAGTGAAACATGGACGATAAATAGTTTGGATAAGAAGAGAATAGAAGCTTTCGAAATGTGGTACTACAGAAGAATGCTGAAGATTAGATGGGTAGATCACATAACTAATGAGGAGGTATTGAATAGAATTGGGGAGGAGTTTGTGGCACAACTTGACCTGAAGAAGGGACCGGTTGGTAGGATATGGTCTGAGGCATCAAGGGATCACAAATTTAGCATTGGAGGGCAGTGTGGAGGGTAAACATCGTAGAGGGAGACCAAGAGATGAATACACTAAGCAGATTCAGAAGGATGTGGGTTGCAGTAGGTACTGGGAAATGAAGAAGCTTGCCCAGGATGTAGTAGCATGCAGAGCTGCATCAAACCAGTCTCTGGGCTGAAGACAACAACAACAACAACAACAACAACAACATGTAGGGATATAGTACAATCCCCGACGTATCACTACCATAGGGATCTCGAAAGCAAGGTTAAATTAAATGCATCACGCACGGAACCCTTTAAGGAGTCATTATTTTGCGCTCCATACATGAACGTAAACAGAAAAAAGCATTATGGATAGTGCAATGGGAAGTACTCTGTGCCACGTACTTCACACTGGTTTCCAGAGTTCAATGTAGATGTCAGTGTAATTCACGCCAGATAAATCTCTTACAAAATCCTTGTTCGTCCTGTTATTGAGCACTGTTCGTCGATAAGGGACAATTACAAAATTCAGTTAACAAAAGACAGAGAAGAATCAAAGAATAGGAGCGTGATTCTCTCTGGTTTACTTAGGCAGCGCGAGAGCCAAATAAATGCTGAGCGAAATGCAGTGGGGGACGTTGCAAGGAGGTGGTTGTGCATCGCCGATAGCTTTACTGACAAAATTCCTAAGGTCCGCATTTCAAGAGGCGCGCGCGCGGGTGTGTGTGTGTGTGTGTGTGTGTGTGTGTGTGTGTGTGTGTTTTTTCGTCCTTATGATAATTTAGATTAAGTAGTGTGTAAGCTTAGGGACTGATGGCCTTAGCAGTTACGTACGTCCCATATGATTTCACACACATTTGATTTGGAGTACAGATAGCTGCAGATGTGGGAAGTAACGACGGAATTCCTCGAGGTTGGCTCCTTGACGTTCAGTAGCGAAGCTCTAATCTCTTAGTTAAGCACCTAGTGTGGTCTTTTCCTCCAGCGGAGTGTTAAAGGTGTTGGAGTAGCGAGCTTTATATTGCGGAGCTGTTTTATATTTTGCTTGGCCGAAAATATTTTCTTAACTGGAGGCGGCGGCTTTTTAATGAAGTTCTTTCGACTCTGTCTCACGCACTTACAGGGCTGCCGCGACAAAGGGTTTTGGAAGGCGTCAGTCCCTTCCCCCCCTCCCTCCCCCAGTCTCTCCAACCAACGCAGCGTGGAGTCATGAACGCTTTCCTGGGCCCGTAGATGAATTAGAATTCTACCAAGTCTATGCTACTTAATTTTTTCGTTTCCTAAAATCGACTTAATCGTTAACATAAAGTGTAATGCAATTACATTGATTCTATTGTGGCCTGTGTTCCCTAGGACATCACTAACAAAGCGAACCCGAAATCCACCGACAAGATTTGGGAAGTTGTTCAGGGACATTATGAGAATATCTTCGTATAAGGAAGCCATGCTATCCTTTGCATCGAGAGACAGAAATTACATTAGTTAGGTTTAGTAGCTCTGTTTATCTTTGTATCTGTATTACACCGACAATATTTATCAACGGTATTCGCTTTGTTTGTCTTGTTCAGAAACATACATATTCTGTTCGCTTAAGATGTCGCGCGGTTAGAGGCGTCATGTCACTGATTGCGCGGCCCCTCCCACTGGAGGTTCGAGTTCTCATTCGGGCATGTGTGTGTGTGTGTGTGTGTGTGTGTGTGTGTGTGTGTGTTGTTCATAGGATAGGTTAGTTTAAGACAGTTTAAGTAGTGTGTAAGTCCGAAGACCTCTCCAGTTTGGTGCCTTAAGAACACACACACACACACACACACACACACACACACACACACACACGATACTTACTGTTGACAACAGTAATGCCCAGAGAAGCCTGTCGTGTGCAGCACTCACCTTAAGGTTAAAGCTCAATCTTCGGTCAGTGTTTCCTTACAACTAAATTTATTTCGGATAGTTTTCGTCTTGATCAAATTAATTTTTTTCTTCTTTTCTAGCCATACGTGTTAGGGTTGATTGACGGATGTAGTGGGGTAGGGGACGAAACAGCGAGGTCATCGGTCCCATCAGATTAGGGAAGGATGGGACAGGATATTGGCCGTGCCCTTTTAAAGGAACCATCCCGGCATTTGCCTGAAGGGATTTTGGGAAATCACGGAAAACCTAAATCAGGATGGCGGACGCGAGCTTGAACAGTCGTTCTCCGAATGCGAGTCCACTGTGCTAAACACTACGCCAACTCGCTCGGTGACATGTTTCGCTGTAGTTGCAGAATCATAAGTCCATTTTTTATACTACTCTAACTTCAGCGAAACATGTCTGGAAAAGAAATTTTAATTACTGGAGGAGGGAAGGAACGTATCCAAAAAACAAATTCTTCATCAAGCTTGCATTCATTACTGGAAGTTTCTGCCTCAAGTCCGTTTTTTCGGCAGTGTTAGTTGAACGTTAACATTGATCTACAACAGTATACGTGGGTAAACTGAAGGACTGATCAATGTCTTGATCGCTTTTTTTGTTACAAACTTCATAATTTTATGCGTTTCGGCTTTAAGCTGCCTTAAGAACCTATCAGATCAAAAATCGCAAATGGAATGTAGTTAGCTGACAGAGCACAATATGATACGATAAACATACACTTGTACAAAAACTGAGCATATCATATTAGGAGAAATCGATGCACGGTATATAATTAAAAATTTCAGTATAATGGGGCGTCGTAGACTAATGGTAGTGGTTAGCAACTCAGACTGCTCTCAGTAAAACAAACTGTGGCCATTAGGTAGCATTAGTGGAGGCACGCTTACGAATACAGTATTGGAAATTTCTGGTATTACACAAACAGTTATTTTCTAAAGTAAATAAGATCTATGAACTTAATAAAATGTACTTTGGAACCACTTCTTACACGTGGTTCCACTTGAGGAAAACAAGCGTAAGTTATTTTAGAAGTATTTCATAGCTAAATTGACGTGAAATAGGATGATCTAGCATAATGATGTCTTTGTTATTGCAGTAGATAAGAAGAGGTTTCAAATGTTGAAATCAAACTGGAATGTTAGACGTCGGTATTGTCGCCATCGCGAAGGTGGCGTGTTTACTTGGAATGTTGTCGCTGAAGTCGTTACCAGATAAATCACAGCTTCATGGAGGGATGGGCAATATATATCTCGTGTATGAATTCATTGGACAGAATGTAAAATCATCAAAACGACGTTACGCTGAGCTGTTACCGCAGCGACGTGTTTCTCTCGGCTCTGAGCACTACGGGACTTAACTTCTGAGGTCATCAGTCCCCTAGAACTTAGAACTACTTAAACCTAACTAACCTAAGGACATCACACACATCCATGCCCGAGGCAGGATTCGAACCTGCGACCGTAGCGGTCGCGCGGTTCCAGACTGTAGCGCCTAGAACCACTCGGCCACTCCGGCGGCCCCTTCCTAAGCAACTGCGAAACTAGTTCCCAATCTCTGCAGCAGAAGTCGTTCACAAATAGTGAAAAAGGGAATGCACACAGTACAATGTTTGTACACTTCAGACGCATAGCACACACTACATTAGCTCCACTGGGTAACTGATAACTGCGGCGACAGGATCAGCTTCGGGCCGCAAAAGAAAAATAAAATTGTCAAACCATAAGGGAGAAGCTGTAGGAAGTAAGGAGAGCTAAGCCAATCCCGGACAGCGCTAGTGATTTCTTAAAAGTCGTTTAGCGTGTATCACGGAGAAAGCTTCGCATTTATTGTTCCATTTCAAGTCTGAAGGGAATAGAGCTCAAGGCAATTAAAACGGGGAAACCTGGCTAAATTCGTTGAGGAGTGCTCTTGCGATTACCACCGTCTCACAGAATCACTCCTATGGGTGCCCTTTTAGTTATCTATGTACCAGTGTATTTACAGGTATAAGGCTGAGGTCATTATTAGAATAAAGAAGACACATTATAATGTAGATAACAACTGTGTGGATCACGAGTGGCAACGAAGGGAGGAGAGTGGGCCAGGAAGACATTAGATACAGGCAATGTGAGCACCACCCGCCCTATGCATGAGGAAGTCATCAGCGACGGAACACAGGCTGAGACTAAGAAGCCATGAAGCCATAGAGAAGAAAGTAGGTCCCTTCCTGTTACAGGACAACTATTACTGCGTTTGCCTTAACAAAGGGGTGGCCAAGAATTGGTCTCCCGAGCCGCGCCCTGGCCCGGGTGCCATAACGCTGAGATGGGGACAGTACGAACTTCCCCTCGACGATTTGAATCATATTGATAGTATGTGTACCGCACGATTACGACTTCAGCATATATAAACATGAAGACGCAACTCTCAAGCGTTTCCGAGAATATCGAATTTGAAGACTTTACCTGTATTTATATATTTTTTATGGTCGTTAGTGCTCAAGTAGGCCGCAGCTGAGCTTGTTAAGCGGTTAGTTTCAGGATCGAATATATATGCCTGCACTCTTTTTTTTTTTTTTTTTTTTTCCTACGTGATCATTACGACAGTGCATCACTCATTATTGAATTATTCATTTACTATTTTCATAATTTCGTAAAATTTTCCCAATGAGATCGAAAAAATGGATACATAATAGCTTTCAGTCAAATCATCATAGTCATTCTATTTATATTATTTTATCGACGTGTGTGGCAAGTATAACGCGTAACCTATGGAGCACTGAGCGGATCAGGATGACACTGATCACAGAAATAAGGGAAACAATAATTACTGCGATATAAAGCGCTTTTAATGAACGCTGAATCTTTGCCTGTGCACTGTTTCTTCATTCTGTCTATTGCATAGCAAACTCAGGTTACATTCGTAGCGGTTCTCGGTCATCACACAATTTCGCTGGCTTGCAATCATCATCTGTTGTTAGAATTACGTGGGAATGAGATAAAAAAAGAGTACAGGAAGCGAGATTCGATCCAAAGACTTTGCGCTTATGAAATTTAGCTGTTACTCGCTTTGCTGCGGAGCTCTTCGTTACTACCGAAGTATGTAAGCACGCGTAAAATATTCAAACTCGATTTTCTCGAAAACGGTTGAGAGCTACGTCATGCTATTTAACATACGTTGAACTCCTAATGGTGCCCTACGCAACCTGCCAATATGAATCGCATTGGGAATTGGAAATTTGTGGTAAGGTCTTATGGGGCCAAACCGCTAAGTTCATCGGTCCCTAAGCTTACACACTCCTTAATCTAACTTAAGCTATGGACAAGAGAGAGACCCATGCCCGAGGGAGGACTCAAACTTACGAAGGGGGGGGGGGGGGGAGCCACGCGGACCGTGCAAGGCGCCTGAGACAGCTCGGCTACCCCGCGCAGCCATCACATTAGTGAGGGGAAGTTTGTACAGGCGGTCCTCATGTCAGCCTCGTTGCAAACTTCCGCGCCGCCGTGCCACGCTAGCTGATAACGAGGAGGGGGAGGAGGGGGAAACTGCGAACGCTCCACAATGAAATGGCAGTGCAGGCACACTGCATACGACCTGGTTTAATGTTTCATATTTTTCAAAAACATAGATCACAAACAAAACAAATTTTCATTATTACTTAATTATGTTTGGTTCACTGAAAACATTATTATCTGGTGTAAACTATTGGAATGCGGAAGACGTATATATTTTCACAGATTATCGTACTCAAGTTATCACGTAATCGTGACTTATTTACAATTTTGGTAAACATTTTTGGAAAACAGTGATCAATTAATTGTTATATTTTGACTAAAGTTCAGTCTTGATCACATCATTTATGTTTTAATGATATAGGTAACCGGTTTCGGTTCTTTTTACAAAACCATCATCAGGTTTTGTAAAAAGAACCGAAACCGGTTACCTATATCATTAAAACATAAATGATGTGATCAAGACTGAACTTAAGTCAAAATGTGACTTATTTAGTTTCACAGTAAAAAAAAAGGCCTTTCATACAAATATGTTGTTCAAAATACGTAGCACTTTTTACGACCTCATTTTGGAGACGTGGAAACCTCTACTCGCCGAAAGGAATGTAGAGGTCCTGGAGAGTCTTAACGTAAAAGGATTTGTCTCCAAAACGACAGTTAACCTGCCGGTCAGTCAGTTACATCTGCACATGTACAGGGGCACTTTCAACTGAAGCGGAAAATGGTCTTGAAAGTAGCTGCAAAACAGACTGGAAGTGTTAGCAAAACTTGTGGGGAAACCAGCTTTTATTCTTTCAAGATGACAAGGAATTCTTCAAATCTGGCATTTTCTTTAACGCCAGTAAGCTTAGGAACTGGAAGGTGTTCGTCAGAATTTCTCCATTCTAAAATGATGCGTATATGAGGGTCATTCAGTAATTAAAGAGACAAATTGGTCTGGAGAAAAAAGCGTTTATTTTTACAAAACAATACTTTTTCTACTTTTCAACATAATTCCCTTGAACAATTATGCACTTGTTCCAACGGGCTACAAGTTTTTTTATTCGGGCTGCAAATAACTCTATCATGATGTTTGAACCAATTTCCCACAAACTTTTTCACGTCCTCGTTGTCCAGGAACCTCTTCCCACGTAATACATCGTTCAGTGGACCAAACAAATGGAAATCACTAGATGCTAAATCAGGACTGTAAGGGGGCTAAGGCAGTACTTCCTAGCCCATTTTGTCGATGGTTTCAGGGTTTAGTTGAGCAATATGAGGACGTTTTGTTTGTCTTGCTGGAGAATCAGCCCCCCCCCCCCCCCTCTGTGATCCACGACGTCTCTCTCTCATGGCTGGCTTCACTTTGTTTAAAAGCAAATCTGAATATTATTGGCTGTTCATTGTACGCAGCTTTTCGAGGTAATCACAAAAACTGGACCTTCAGCATCCCAAGACACCGTTAACATGACTTTCCTTGCTCATGCATGGGTTTTGAATTTTTTCTTGACAGGTGACTGTGCTTCCACAACAGGCTTTGTCTTTTTGATTCTTGCGTATAATAGTGAACCCGAGTTTCATCACAAGTTAAAATTTTGTTGAGGAAGTGCTCACCTTCTCTTTCATAACGTTCCTTTAGCTCTGTGCACACTCTCAGCATTGTTTCCTTGTGTGCCGCGTCAACTCTTTTGGGATGCAACTTGCACATGTTTTGTGGTACGTCAGCTTGTCACAGATAATGTTATGAACTGTACCGGTACAGTATTGCAAATTTAACACTAATAAAAATGTCGTGTGACTAGGACCTCCTGGAGGGTAGACCTTTCGCCGAGTGCAAGTCTTTCGATTTGACGCCACTTCGGCAACTTGTGCGTCGATGGGGATGAAATGATGATCATTAGGACAACACAACACCCAGTCCCTGAGCGGAGAAAATCTCCGACCCAGCTGGGAATCGAACCCGGGCCCGGGCGGACGTCACAAGACATCCGTTCAAGATGATCCTTGATTCCTTGACTTAGTTTTTTTTATTATAGAGAGCACGCAGCCCTCTGACCGAACACGCTGAGCTACCGTGCCGGCTTCCACTCAACTACCGGGGGCGGACAATTTAACACTGTAGGTGTAGGATGTACGTACTCTCCTTAAATTACTTCTGAATGGTTTTGTAATACAGTTTCATAGCAAATTTGCAGTACCCGTCGCCTATGCGACTGCATAATGTATATTGACAGTTCTCATCCATCCTTTGTATCATTCACATTCATTTCTAAAGACTTGTGACGATAAACCCTAGACTGCCTCTATTTTGTGCAAACAGGCACTGGATATGTGAACCTCCTTCATACCACTAACAAATAGCGAAGGGTAAACAGCGCTGACACCATGATTCTGCCGAACTGAAGAGAGTTCTGCCAACCGAAAAATGTCACACTGCAGTTCTAAATGAAACGTCGTTCCATACTGCGTACTTCCGAGAACGAACGAACAAAGTCGAGGCGGGCCGAGCCTCGGCCCACTCACCCGAACTGCGCGAAGGTTTGCACGCCGTGGCCAGTCCTGCTTTAACGCGTTGTCTGCCGCGAGGCCGCCGGCGCGCAGAGCAGAGGTTCACGCCTGACGCCGGTGTCCGCCGGCTGCCACACGCTCGAACCTGTTCAGCACAGAATGTGATTGGATGATGACTGAAGTTGCAAAAAGCAAAGTTCAAAGCTCTCAACAAGACGTCAGGCGTGAACCTTTGCTGTGTCCGCCGGCGGCTTCGTGTCAGTCAACGTGTCGCGTGATCAGGTGAAACCACGGGAGATTTGGACCGCAATCTTACTGAATACCAAGTCCAGTGTCTTGCGCTGTTTCGCAACAGAATGAACAATTGACCTACCGAAAGGGAGCAGGTTGATTGAACTATCTTCTGCAGAAGTCAGACGAACTTGTAAATAAGAAAGTATTTGTTTTTCCTCGCCTTCCCGTGCTACTTGGGGTCGGCTTTCGTTATCATGTCACGCTACCTATCCCATTTATAGGAATCCTCTTTATTGAGGCTTAGCTTGTGCCTCTCCCTCTCCTACCGAGGGAGGTGGCGCAGTGGTTAGCACATTGTCCTCGCGTTCGGGAGGACAACGGTTCAAAGCCGCGTCCGGCCATGCTGGTTTAGGTTTCTGCGATTTCCCTAAATCATTTCCGGTTAATGCCGGGATGGTTCTCGTGAAAGGACACGGCCTATTTCCTTCCTCATCCTTTGCTAATCCGATGGGACCGATGACCTCGCTGTTTGGTCCCCTCCCCAAATCAACCAACCTCCCTCTTCTATTTGTAACCGGACAATTTCAGTTCTTCGTGTTACGTGACCGTATGAACTGAGCATGGATTACGAGAGTTTTTCAGTTGTGGAGACTGCTTGAAGCCACCTCGAATCAGTTCATTATGCAGTTTCTTTCTTCAAATGTTAGGCGTTCCGTGCATCGTAACATAGGCTTTTCCGTTGTACGGAGCTTCTGTCCGTGAGTCTTCCTTAATGCTCAGACTTTTGTGCCATACAGTAGCGCCAGTATTACGTTAGTCGTTTAATAAATTTGGCCCTTGGTTTTTATGGCCGTTTCTGCATCGCACAGAATTCCTGATGGATAAGACTCTTAGTCCAAGCAGATGTTCATTTTAGACGTTTTGGTCATTCCTCCGATCCTACTGATCCCAGATACTGGTAGTGCTGCTAGTGGTGGTCTAAAAATGGCTCAAATGGCTCTGACCACTATGGGACTTAACTTCTGAGGTCATCAGTCCCCTAGAACTTGGAACTACTTAAACCTAACTAACCTAAGGACATCACACACATCCATGCCCGATGCAGGATTCGAACCTGCGACCGTAGCGGTCGCGCGGTTTCAGACTGTAGCGCCTAGAACCGCTCGGCCGCACCGGCAAGCAGTGGTGGTCTAATTGTTAACGATACTAAAATAACTATAGCTACGAGGGGGGTTCGATATGTAATGCAACCAATTTTTTTCTGAAAGCAGGATTCCAATTCACCATCTTATTCTCCACTCCTATTGCTACAAATCCTGTTTTTGAACATTATCTCCCTACAGTGGACGGCGTGACACTACCGTACTGGGAGGGCCTGTCTACCCGCACGGTACCACTCTACTAATCGACGTCGGAGCCGTCGTCTTGCTGCATCACTCTTTTCCACATCCACGTACTGTCTCCAACGGAGCGCTTCCTTCATTGAGCGAAACAGACGCTCTTCATATTCTATTAGGCGGCGGGCATACACATTTGAGTACCCCAACTGGTGGACGAATGTCTCAGCGCTACAACAGACGTCCAGTTGCGCAGCGAGGAGTTTGTCACCTCGAATGAGTGTGTCTGCACGTCCGAACATTGCAGGATTCACAGTTGTGTGCGGCCGGCCAGCTCGCGGGACATCGGATAGGTTTGCGCGACCGTTTTGCGATGATGACCGACGCCTCACCGAAAGACTCGCCGTGCTTTCATTCACTGCCAGGTCTCCGCAGGCATTCTGCAAGCGCCTATGCGTATCTACGATGCTCTGTTGGAACGGACCTCCGTTACAGATTCCTTTTTGAAGGTACCTATAGCGACGCCACCTATCGGAACTTAATGTAACTTTGGGAGCTGAAACCGGAATATTCCATAATGTCCCACAACAAATTCAGCAATTTTTTCAACTTAAAGTGGCCGAGGGGAAAAAATGTGTTGCATTGCTTACTAAACGCCCTTCGTAAATTCGTAGTGAACCTCGGGGCAAGTATTTAACATCTGATAATTAGATTTAGCCAGCTTGTTCTAGAGCGGAGTGAACGCTTTGCTGTGCTCTGCTGTCTGCGATGGTCAAACAGACAGTGGGCGGGTCGCGATGACTCATGAGTGTGTGCCTTACTGTGCCAATACGGCTAGTGTCACGATATTTTATTGTGGTGCAAGTGCAGCAGCGGACAGATCACACATAGCCTTAAGAGATGTCTGATTGGTGGAACTCTGCTTGAATTGTTAACTAACAAGTAATTTCAGTCGAACTGTAACTTCAGTCATCGGTTCTAGTGTACGCTAATGAGATCGTCCATTTTATTCCCTATGCAGTGTAGGACTCTCGCTGCGAACAGCATATTAATGCAAATACCACATTTCCCTGTACTTAGAAGTTTCGCATTTTACACCAAATGCACGGAAGGAAAACCCATGTCCTATTTGTCTTACATAAGCCAAACCACGTATAATGCCTTAAATGTAGCGGTTAGTCGGCCGATGAAATGCGTGACAGTAATGGTAATACTACAGATCGCAATGCCACTGAAGTTGAGATGTTAAACATGGCTTTCCAAAATTCTCTTACCAAAGCAGATTCAGTAAGTAGTCCGAATTAGAATCAAGAACAGGTGCTAACATGAGAAATTTGTAGGTGGATAACCTGGGTGTAAGGAAGCAATTTAGACCACTTAATATCGACAGTTACTTTCCTTTCGAAGTATGCAGATGAAATAGCTACATTTTAGCAATCATGTAGAGGCGCTAGCTATATGAGAGATTCTTTCCTAATGATTAGATAGTTGTAGAAACACTCCAACACTACAGACAAGAAATGAAATGACTCCACTGAATTACAAACCCGTATCATTCACGTCGACTTGTAGTAGGATTCTGGAACATACACTGTGTTCGAAAACTGTGATATGCCTCGGAGAAAACGATCTGTTGATACATAACTAGCTCGTATTCAAATCTATCTTACAAAACACAACTGGATCTTCGTTCACACGAACTGAGTGCTACCGCTAGGGGGATCTCAAAAGTTGATTCTGTATTTCTAGATATCCAAAAGACTTCAGACACATTCCTCACAAGAGGCTGGTAGTTAAATACTTATCTATGGGTTATAATCTCAGCTGTGTGACTGCATTCGTTATTTCCTCTCAGAGAGGTCACAGTTAGTATTAATTGAGGGGAACTCATCTGTTGAAACAGAATTGATATGTGACGTTCCCCAAGGAAGTTTCAAGGGAAGTTCGTTGCTTCTGAGCCATATAAACAATTTAGAAGACGCTTCAAGCAGCCCTTTTGGATTATTTTCAGACGATGCTGTCGTTTACTGTCTAATGAATTCATCAGAAGGTCAACATGAAAGATTTCGATATACATCTGTATGGTGCGAAAAGTGGCAACTGACGCTAACAATAAAAAGTTTGTTTCTCCACATGAGCACAAAAAACTTTGAATTTAGGTTGGACGATAAATCATGTAAATTTAAAAGTTGTCGATTCAACTGAGTATCTCGGATTACAACTACGAACAATTGAAACTGGTACAGTCTGACAGAATTTGCGATGAAAGGCGAACAAGAGCTTGCGTTTTGTTGGTAGAAGACTGAGAAGGTGCAACAGATCTACTAAAGATACTGCCCTCCCCGTAATCTTCAGGGCTACAACTTCCAGGCATGTGATCATTACGAGATCCTGATCATGCCATTGCCATTGGGGGTGACATCAAATTGCCGAACAAGGGTTGGGAGAGTTATGATATCAAAACTGGTGCCAGAGACATCTACATCTCCTTACATAGTCCGCAAGCCATTGTAATGTGCGTGGCAGATGTTAATACGTACCACAAGTAGTCATTGCGTTTTCTGTTTCACTTGCAAATTGAGCGAGGGAAGAACGACTGTCTAAAGGTGGTAGAACCTGCATGAATTTCTCGTATCTTATCTTCTTGGTCCGAAAATGTACGTTGGCAGCAGTGGTATCGTTCTGTAGTCGACCTAAACAGCCGGTTCTCTAAATTGCCGCATTAATACCTGGCGAAAAGAGCGTCGTCTCCTCTCCAGGGTTTCCCATTTGTGTTCACGAAGCATCTGCGTTACACCTGCGTGCTTATAGAACCTACCGGTAACAAGTCTAGTAGGACGCCTTAGAACTGTTTCGATGTCTTCCTTTAAGCCGATCTGTTCAATGAACCGAAGTCGGCTATTCACTTTCCGTACACCACCAGACTGGCGTACACATTTCATTTGATATCTTCTTGCAACTTTAAGCGACAATATATAATCGACGTGACAGTGTTAAGCATCATCCTGCTAGTGCTGTATGCGAACGTTACAGAATTGTTTGTCCTACTTATCCTCGTTAACCAACATTTTCTACATTTACGGCAATCTGCCATTCATCACACCAACTAAAATTTTTGTGTAACAAGTAAGTCATCTTTTATATTCCTCCAGTCACACAATGACGACCCTTTACCATACACCACAGCCGTAAATTGCTGCTCTCTCTGTCCACCAGATCATTTCTGTATAGAGGATGAGAGCAGTCCTATCACACGACCATGGGGACTCCTGACGATAACCTTGTCCCTGATGAATAATCGCCGTCGAGGAAAACGTACTGGGTTCGTGTGATATTACTCTGACTAACTTCTCCAAAAATTACTTCAAGCAGATCGAGAACCAACTCGAGAATGTAACGTCTTAGACCACCTAACAACAAACAGTCCCAAAAGTTATCGAATCAGTTAACGTAGAGGAAGGTGTCAGTCATTATATAAGGCTGTGATAGCAGCTATGACTAATATATTATAAGTAATGTTAAGAAAGATGGGATAATATTTTGTCTTAGCCAGAGTAACAGGACGAAATTTGCAGAGGAGTATTTGTTTTTTGCTGAGGAGTATTTGTTTTTTGCTGAGGAGTATTTGTTTTTTGCTGAGGAGTATTTGTTTTTTGCTGAGGAGTATTTGTTTTTTGCTGAGGAGTATTTGTTTTTTGCTGAGGAGTATTTGTTTTTTGCTGAGGAGTATTTGTTTTTTGCTGAGGAGTATTTGTTTTTTGCTGAGGAATATTTGTTTTTTGCTGAGGAATATTTGTTTTTTGCTGAGGAATATTTGTTTTTTGCAGGGGCGTATCTGTTTTTTGCAGGGGCGTACGTATTTGCAGAGTATATATGTATTTATTTATTAGCAGAGTATTCAGTGCTTAGGACGAAGATGTGGAACACGCATGAGAAAAGTTCAAAACCATCGTTTTACACTACTGGCCATTAAAATTGCTACACCACGAAGATGACGTGCTACAAACGCGAAATTTAACCGACAGGAAGAAGATGCTGTGATATGCAAATGATTAGCTTTTCAGAGCATTCACACAAGTTTGGCGCCGGTGGCGACACCTACAACGTGCTGACATGAGGAAAGTTTCCAACCGATTTCTCATACACAAACAGCAGTTGACCGGCGTTCCCTGGTGAAATGTTGTTGTGATGCCTCGTGTAAGGAGGAGAAATGCGTACCATTACGTTTCCGACTTTAATAAAAGTCGGATTGTAGCCTATCGCGATTGCGGTTTATCGTATCGCGACATTACTGCTCGCGTTGGTCGAGATCCAATGGTTGTTAGCAGAATATGGAATTGGTAGGTTCAGGAGCGTAATACCGAACGCCGTGCTGGATCCCAACGGCCTCGTATCACTAGCAGTCGAGATGACAGGCATCTTATCCGCATGGCTGTAACGGATCGTGCAGCCACGTCGCGATCTCTGAGTCAACAGATGGAGACGTTTGCAAGACAACCACCACCTGCACGACGACGTTTGCGGCAGCGTGGACTATCAGCTCGGAGACCATGGCTGCGGTTACCCTTGACGCTGCATCACAGACAGGAGCACCTGCGATGGTGTACTCAACGACGAACCTGGGTGCACGAATGGCAAAACGTCATTTTTTCGGATGAATCCAGGTTCTGTTTACAGCGTCATGATGGTCGCATCCGTGTTTGGCGACATCGCGGTGAACGCACATTGGAAGCGTGTATTCGTCATCGCTATACTGGAGTATGACCCGGCGTGATGGTATGGGTTGCCATTGGTTACACGTCTCGGTCACCTCTTGTTCCCACTGACGGCACTTCGAACAGTGGACGTTACATTTCAGATGTGTTATGACCCGTGGCGCTACCCTTCATTCGATCCCTGCGAAACCCTATATATCAGCAGGATAATGCACAACCGCATCTTGCAGGTCCTGTACGGGCCTTTCTGGATACAGAAAATGTTCGACTGCTGCCCTGGCCAGCTAATTCTCCATATCTCTCACCAATTGAAAACGTCTGGTCAATGGTGGCCGAGCAACTGGCTCGTCACAATACGCCAGTCACTACTCTTGATGAGCTGTGGTATCGTGTTGAAGCTGCATGGGCAGCTGTACCTGTACATGCCATCCAGGCTCTGTTTGACTCAATGCCCAGGCGTATCGAGGCCGTTATTACGGCCAGAGGTGGTTAGTCTGGGTACTGCTTTCTCAGGATCTATGCACCCAAATTGCGTGAAAATGTAATCACATGTCAGTTCTAGTATAATATATTTGTCCAATGAATACCCGTTTATCATCTGCATTTCTTCTTGGTGTAGAAATTTTAATGGCCAGTAGTGTATATTCCCTATGTTCCGAGCAATTTTTTTAACTAATGGGAAAGGCTCACGGTGCTTTAATAGTCGTCTTAGAAAACCGCTACGTAATCAAATAGAGCTTCGTCGTAGATTCAAGAGAAGTCAAAACTTAGCTGATATAAATGCTGAAGAGCAATGAGAGTGTTCAGTGATTTTGAATATAAATTTTGTCAGTCGATCTGATTAAAAACCCTAAGAGGTTTTGGTCTTACGTAAAATTAGCAATGGTTCAAAATCATCTACTCAGTCACTCAGTGTCAACACAGGCTCCGAAACGGAAGATCAGAGAGAGAAGACCGAAATACTGAATTCGATCTTCCGAAATTGTTTCGCCGTGGAAGATCGTAATACGGCCCCTCCTTTCAGAAATGGCAGATACTGAGATAACCGATTGCAGAATAGAAAAGCAACTACAATCGCTTAGTAGTGGAAAGGCTTCAGGACCAGACGAGATAACTGTAAGATTCTACGAAGATCATGGCGAAAGCACTTGCTCACCTTTTAGCAGCGGTTTATCATAGTTCACTGGAGCAACAAACGGTACCTAGCGACTGGAAAAAAGCGCAGGCTATTCCCTTTATCAATAACGGTCGTCGGGTAGATGTACACAATTATAGGCCTATATTGTTACCTTCAGCCTGTTGCAGAATTATGGAACATCTTTTTTACTCAAGAAGTATGAAGTTTCTGGAGAACACAGATCTCCTGTATAAAGTTAACATAGATTCTGCAGACAGAGGTATTGCGAAACTCGGCTCGCTCTGTTCCTCCATGAGACCCATAAAGCTGTAGACAAAAGACCTCAGGTTGATGCCGTGTTCCTTGACTTACAGAAGGCATTTGACATCTTCCCTCATTGCAGATTAGTGAAAGAGATACGAGCGCACTGAGTATCTGACCAGATTTTCGACTGGGTTCAAGGCTTAGTTACAGATGTAACTGAACACACACTTCTAAATCTAACGAAATCTACAGATACTAAGATAATTTCCGGAATACCCCAAGGAAGTGTGATAGGACGATTGCTATTTACAATGTCTGTAAACGTTCTTGATTTTCATACAGGTGGTTCTCTCTTCTCCAAAAGTCTCTTCAATTTTCTTGAAGGCAGCATCTATCTGACCCCTAGCGATATATGCTTCTACGTTTGTCCTCTAGCCATCCCTGCGTAGCCATTTTGCACTTCCTGTCGATGTCATCTTTTAAACGTTTGTATTCCCTTTCACTTGCTTCATTTTTTTTGATTTATATACTTTCTCCTTAAATTAATTAAATTCAGTATCCCTTGTGTCACCCAAGGATTTCTACTAGCCCATGTCTTTTTAACTACTTGATACTCTGTTGCCTTCACTATTTTCTCTCTCAAAGCTACTCATTCTTTTTCTGCTATATTCCTTTCCCTTGTTCTTGTCAATCGTTCCCTAATGCTCCCTGTGAAATTCTCTAGAACCTCTGGTCCTTTCAGTTTATCGAAGTCCCATCTCTTTAAATTTCTGCTTTTTGCAGTTTCTTCAGTTTTAATCTGAAGTTAATTACCAGTAAATTGTGGTTAGAGGCCACATCTGCCCCTGGAAATGTCTTAGAGTTTAAAACCTGGTTCCAAAATTTCTGTCTTAGCAACATATAATCAATCTGAAACCTTCCGGTGTCTTCCACATATACAGCCTCCTTTTATGAGTCATAAACCAAGTGTCAGCCATGATTAAATTACGTTATGTGCAAAATTCTACCAGGCGGCCTCCTCTTTTATTCCTTTCTCCCAGTCCGTATTCACCTACTACTTTCCCTTCGCTTCCTTTTCCTGCTATCAAATTCCAGTCTCCCATGACTATTAAATTTTCGTTTTCCCGTAACTATGTGAACAATTTCTATTATCTCATCATATATTTCCTCAATCTCTTCCTCATCTGCGGAGCTAGTTGGCATATAAACTTGTACTACTGTGTGGCTGTCAGCTTCGTGTTTGTCTTGGCTACAATACTGCGTTCACTATGCTGTTCATAGGAGCTTATCCACGTTCCTGCCCGATTAAAGGATCTGACATTCCACGCTCGACCCGTAGAATGCCAGTTTTGTTTCTCCTGATAATGACGTCCTCCTGAGGAGTCCCCACCCGGAGATTCAAATGGGGGACTATTTTACCTCAGGAATATTTTACCCAAGAGGATGTCATGATTCAGCCATACAGTAGAGCTGCATTCCCTCGGGAAAAATTAGGGTGTAGTTTCCCTTGCTTTCATCCGTTCGCAGTATCGGCCCAGCAACACCGTTTTTATTGGTGTTACAAGGCCAGATCAGTCCATTATCCAGATTGTTGCCCTTGCAACTACTGAAAAGGCTGCTGCCCCTCTTCAGGAAGCACAAGTTTGTCTCGCCTCTCAACAGATACCCCTCCGTTGTGGTTTCGATAGGTTACAGCTATCTGTATAGCTGAGACAGGCAAACCTCCCCACCAACGGCAAGGTCCATGGTGTGTGTGTGTGTGTGTGTGTGTGTGTGTGTGTGTGTGTGTGTGTGTGTGTGTGTGTGTAGGGGGGCGGTTAGTAGGGGAAGAGATCCTTGGAGAAAAGAGAAACACCTGTATGAACATAAAGAGCTTACATGGAAAATCAGTTCTAAGCAAAGAAGGGGAAGCAGAAGGGTGGAAGGAGTATGTAGAAAGTCTATACAATGGAGATATACTAGAGGGCAATATTATAGAAATGGAATAGGACGTAGATGAAGATGAGAAGGGAGATACAATACTGCGTGAATAATTTGATAAAGCACTGAGAGACGTACGTCAAAACAAGGTAGTAGAGTAGACAACATTATTTAGAGCTATTGATAGCATTGGAAGAACCAGCCATTACAAAACTCTTCCATCTGGTGAGCAAGATGCAAGAAACAGACGAAATACCCTCGGACTTAAAGAAGACTATAATTCCAAAGAAAGGAGGTGCTGACAGGTGTGAAAATTACCGAACTATCAGTTTAATAGGGCACGGTTGCAAAATACTACAACGAATATTGTACAGAAGAATGGTAAACCTGTAGAAGCCGACCTCTGGGAAGATGAGTTCGGATTTCGGAAAACTGTAGAAACACGCGAGTCAATACTTCTCTTAGAACATAGGTCAAAGAAAGGCAAACCTACATTTATAGCACTTGTAGACTTGGAGAAGGCTCTTGATAATGCTGACTGGAGTACTCTTTCAAATTCTAAAGAAAGCAGGGGTAAAATACAAAGAGCCAAGGGCTATTTATAATTTCTACAGCAACCAGACGGCAGTTACAAGAGACGAGGGGGGAAGGAGTGGTTGCGAAAGGAGTGAGACAGGGTTGTAGCCTATCCCCAATGTTATTCAATCTGTATATTGAGCAAACAGGAAAGGAAACACAAGAAAAATTTGGAATACCAATTAAAGTCAAGGGAGAAGAAATGAAGAATTTGACAAAATTACAATGTCATCAGGAAACCTCAGAGACAGCAAAGGACTTGAGAAAGCGTGGGGGGTAAAAATCGTAGAGGGAGACCAAGAGATGTATACAGTAAGCAGATTTAGGAGGAGGAGGAGGAGGAGGAGGAGGTAGGTTGCAGTAGTTACTAGGAGATGAAGAGGCTTGGAGAGGACAGAATAGCATGGAGAGCTGCGTCAAACCACTCTCTGTACTGAAAAAAAAAAAAAAAAAACAAGACAACAACAACAACAAACGATCTAGTAGAGAGCGTTGGAAGCTCTTTAGATTCTTCACAGATAATGCGGTTGTCTATAAGAAGGTAGCAACGGCGATAAGGCAGTTACGTTGACTTAAAAAGCCCTAATGGATTGCGCAGGCTCTGGCAGTTGACACTGACCTTAAAGAAATTTTACATATTGTGCTTGCCTAGGAAAAGAAATCCACTAATGTAAAACTACAGTATCGATGACAAATTGCTGGAAACAGTATCATAAAATATTCAGAAGTAACTATCTAAAGCGATTTTAAGTGGAATGATCAGGCCAAACAAATATTTTGAAAAGCAGACGCAAACCTAAGAAGAATGTTAAGGAAATGTCAGTTAGCCACGGCAGGAGAAACTTACAAGGCGCTTGTCCGAACCATTCTTTACTACTGTTCATCAGGTTAGAGAGAGAGAGAGAGAGAGAGAGAGAGAGAGAGACACAGAGAGAGACAGACAGACAGAGGGGGGGAGGGAGGGATACGAGTAGGAGATAGGGAGGAGAACCAACGAAGAGCGGCGCGTTTCATCACGGGGTCATTTAGTCGGTGCTTAACGAATTCCGGTGGTAGAGGCATTGTGGATCACGGAGATGTTCATTAACGAAATTTCGAAAGAGTACTTCCTGAGAATATTCGGACAACATGCTACTTCCTTTGACATACATCTTGCGAAATGACAACAGTGAGGAAATTCGAGTAAGGGGCTGATACGCAGTCTTGCCAACTATCATTCTTCTTCTCACGCGCCACTAGCGAGTGGAACAGGATAGGGGGGTGATGAGTTAGTGGTACCAGAAGTACCCCCGCCCCACAATGTCAGGTGGCTTGCGGAGTTACTGATGTGGATGAAGACTGATGGGGGAGGATATTGCAGAAGTTCGGAGAAGGGCAGCTCGCTTTGTATTATCACGAAACAGGGGAAAGATTGTCCGGGATATGACACAAGAGTTCGAGTGGCACAGGCTAAAACAAAGGATTTTAATCCTCAGGTTTCTCCTCAGAATGAAGAAAACTAGAAGTTTACTCTCAGATACTTGAGGTACATGACCATCGTTATAAAATAAATCAAAGCTTACATGAAAATATTTAGGTGTTAATTTTTCCCACCTGCTATTCGAAAGTGGAATGGTCGAGAAATGGCCTGATAATGGTTCTATGAACCGTCTGCCAAGCATTCACTTGTGAATTGTAGAGTAGTCACGTAGACGCAGCTGTAGGTTAACGCACTGCCGGGCACTGCTGTGATGGTTGTGTGGAGTGGAATGGTCACCCAGTCCCGGTGTAATCCTTTTCTTGTAGATAATAGAAGTAAGGCATGTGACGTGTAACGTTAAAGAGCGTTGTATGCGGATGTAAGCACCCTCAAAGTATCCTGTCCCAGGTTCCGCACAAAGCTTCTCGCGAAGGTGTTTCTTACAGCGTGGTGAAAATTTCTTCTTGTCAATCTCTGTATTAATGTTACTATGGCTTTGTTAAGTTTAGTAATTAGATGTGGTTTTCATGATTATATAGTAACAATGTAACTGTGTAGTACCAGAACTGAGAAACTTAATAATTCTGTGTAAGTGTTTGGGGAAGACTGACAAAGACAGTGAATAACAATAGATCGATTGGGATAAACTGTAAAATAATGACAGCTGTTGTTGTTTTCGGCTGGTATCGGATTGGTAGGAAACGTAATGGATAGTGGTGGGTCGAGGAAGTATACAGCTGCTGCTGCTGCTGCTGCTGCCGTAAAATCTGATCAACAGTGGCTGAGGCGTAGACCCCAGCCAAGCTATTAGCGGGAAATGTAGACTGTGACCATTGTTTCCCAGAGATAACCAATAGTAAACAAATGACCAACATCGTAATGTTACTGTCCTGGTTTGTCTTGAACTATTACGTGCAACATTTGTTGCTTCAGATTCCATACAATCATCTGGAGTTAAAATTACTATGTTAATTTTTATTCTGCTAATTTATCCGTTGTTTGTTTCATTAACCTCGTCTACCGCTCAGTAGGATTTCTTAAATAGGTAAAATTAACTGAAATTGATTTTATTCTATATTTTGAATTGCAACCGAAATATACCATGCGGTTTAATGTAAAATGTGATTTCTTGTTTTCGTTGTCGTCGTTATCGTCGTCGCTGCCGCTTTTGTCGTTGATAATTTTGAAACGCAATTATCAGCGTCCGCCCAAGCAGCCGTATTTATTTATATACAGTGAAATACAGGCTACAGGATACGGTGAACACAAGGTGTTATATAGCTGTATTAAGAGGAATTAGTGTCCGCTTTTACATTCTTCTGTCATTTGGCATTCTTCATCCGTTCTTAATAGCACTCCTGAAAATTAACTTCCCGTCTGTCGATGTATGACTAGTCATTTTGCTCTGTATGAGTAAAATTTTTTAAATTTTTATGTCTGTATGTTTATGCGAATATTACTATCGTCTGTATTCGTGACAGTAGTTACCGATAACAACAGATACGAAATTCTCTCTGGTTGTGATAACGTTAATTTAAACTCAATATTTGTCACATGAAGTATTTTTCAACTTTACTCTTAGAGAATAAGCAACTTGAGCTTAGCGAATACTGTTACGATAAACGCATTTAGTGAGGCGTCTGTTGTGGCAGGACGAGACTTACCGTTAACCGAAAGATCACATTTTAGTTCCGCAAAAAGGCATTTAATGACACGAATTAGTACTTTCCTACCTCACACGAGGTAATCATATAACAAGAAAAACTTGGTAATAATTTAAAACGGGTTATATGTTCTGTAAGGAATCCACCATCAGTTTAAAAGAAATTCGCTTTTAACGTATACCACAGAAGTTGTCTGACTAGAAATAACTGTTACGAATTTTTCGACATTTTAAAACCCTGACGCTCGTAGGAATGTTCCTTGACACCAATTAACACAGTATTCTTAACATTATAGTTACGGTTAAAAATGAAGTCAGTGGGCTTCTCTTGCGCATTTTACTGTATTGAAATATAATAAAAATGAACAATGTTTGAGGAACAGTTAACACAAGAGAATTTTCTTCTTTTTCTAGGTAAGTGGGCTCACGTTACTGCTGCAGTACTAAGTAAGTAGATGTATTTTTTTCATTGGAATATAGATTGTAACTATTTCAAGTTTGAACTACTTCAATGAAATTAATGTCAGTTAAGGGTTTACTCTTAAACTATTCCTCAACGTACACATGTGGTGCATGATATAATTATTCCAAATTTAACAGCCTGCTCTGTTACCAATTTATTTGTAGAGAACGGAGCTGTTTCCACGAAGTGTTCGAGAATTCAGGAGAAACTAGTGACAGATATTTACCAGGATTTTTGTGTTGTATTGGGGTAGGGAGGTGGGGGGGGGGGGGGGAGAGAGAGAATGAACGTGGGTTATCTTCTATTTCTTCATTGACAGTTCCACTAGTTTTTAGACACTAGAACTCCTGTAATACTCTTTATTTCACGTCATCTGGAGGTAAAAAAGGACCTCTGGTATAACTGTACTGAAACTTCACATCCTGCTTTTAGAGTATATTAGAATTATGTAGTGAGATACCAAAAAAAACAACGTACCATACTCGTTTCTAGTAGCAGATGTTAATTTTATTTTGATTCTTGAACGTGAAGGGAGACTCTCGAATGAAGTACGGACGTTAACAGATTGTAACATGAAATTATGGAGCCGTAACTTTAGTCAACTTTACTTTCGATGCAGAGATTTATGAATGATTTCTCGAAAGTTTCAGACAATGATTTGGATCAGTTCTGTGCACTAATGGACTAGAATTGTATCTAAAGAAGCTGTTGTAGATAATTAACTAGGTAAGTATGCTACTTTCCTGCATTGCGTTGTGGCGATTTGAGGTTATTACCACAGTGCATCTTACAATAATTAATCAACCAAAAACTGCGTAGTAACCCAAACTAGTAAGAGCACGTGGTGGTTTTTAAAGAAATCTGAACTTCATTCGTCTTCGTTCCTGAAGATCGGCGCTGCCTCTTAAGAGTAACTTACAAAAGACACAGCGCTTATTGGATATGATTTTGAGGCTTTGGAAGCCAAAATGAAACGAAATAATTAAGCCATGTGTCAAACGTAATCCATTCTAGATCTAATTTAAAAAGAAACTGCAGCGGCGTCGGACTACAAATACTCCGCAAGATCTTTGTACGTTTGTTGTTTTGTCGCAGTCAACTAAAGAGTGAACGTCTAGTAATAAAAGATATCGCTCGCAGTTTACATTATTTGAAAACAGAGTGTTCAAACAGAAATAGTACGTGAAAATATCTAAAACTAGCGACCTGCCCCGGCCTCACACGAGTAACAGTATGTATCTATTGCCAGAAGACTTATCTGCTGTAGCGTTAATAAACTATATACACAAACCGTAATCATCATTCACTGTCTGTCAAAATCGTATAAAAATTCCTACAAAAATTCCAAGGATTAGCCTTCACATGCAGACGGTAAAACGCGGCGTGTGATAGAAATTAGTAACATCTGTGGATTCTAAATTGCCTAACAGAGAAGTTTGGTTTGAGGCTGATAATCCTCAAATACATCTGTTACGCGTTGATTCGCTTACAGTTAGGTGACCATCAGGTATAACAGTGCTTTCACATTTAATACAATACTACTTAAGTAGATACGCCTGTTTGTTCTTCTCAGTTCAGCAGTTCTGATAGTGCTGTATTGACACAACTGCTATACTGATACGACATAATACATAAATGATATACGCGCTTGTATAAGTATTAATTTATACCACTTAGTGTGTAGTTGATTATACTTTGTGCGTTCTGGTTGTTTTCATGGTTTTATGGTAGATACAGATACTGTGATCCTGCTTATTAACCAAAACCTGTAGTAATAATGAATTACATGTAGACATATACGATACACGTTTTTCACGACAACTTAAAAAAAGAAAGTTAACGTTGATTGTTAATTCTGGGTTCAAGGAGGAATAAAATAAATTTGCTACCGCGTTAAATGTTAAAGAAACATGATGGTTTAACTCGACGTCTACGATGAAGTCACCGGAGAGTGAGTGCACCCTCGCGTTGCAGAAGAAAATTGACCTTGTCATTTTCAAACGAAGCGTCACGGTGTTGAGCGATTAAGGAAAAACCTTTGCCAGAGCAAACGCAATGACTTTCTTCTGTGTCACCTGGCTCGGTCACACTGTCGTGGATTCATATCATGCAGCCACGTTGTACGGAAATTAAGGTAATGTATGGATCGATGTGATAACATTAAAAAGATGTAATGGCGATGATAGACCTGCAGTGTAATGAATATGTGCCAACAGTTGAAAATGTGTGCCACACTGGCACCCAAATTCGAATTTTCTGTTTAGTGCGATCGCTGCGGTTCACTGTCGACTATTTTTCAAAAATGGTTCAAATGGCTCTGAGCACTATGGGACTCAACATCTTAGGTCATAAGTCCCCTAGAACTTAGAACTACTTAAACCTAACTAACCTAAGGACATCACATACACCCATGCCCGAGGCAGGATTCGAACCTGCGACCGTAGCAGTCCCGCGGTTCCGGACTGCAGCGCCAGAACCGCTAGACCACCGCGGCCGGCGACTCTTTTTCCCCATCGGTGCTATCCCCACATTGGGGAAATGTGTTGGCAGCCTTCTCCCGAGATCAGTTAATTACTCGTAGCAACTATTGGGCCCATACGTCTATCTGAAATAATTGCATAAAACACAGTCGTCAGATTTAAAGAACTGTACACTTCATCTTAAAGAGTAGCCGTACACATTAATTGAAGTAGAAATACTTTTTCTGTTTTACTTTCGATAGCAAGGCATAGGTTCGATCTTAGTTGCAGCGCATTACAGCAACATTGCAACCGTGGATCGTTTCCAGAGCTGCAAGATCAATAAAGGGAAGAGAGACACAATGTTTTATTTAGGCTGGTGACGCAAACGAATAGTGAACCCAGGAATTTTGGTAATAGCTGCATATATTCTTAATCCATTTCAGTGCAAGATTATGATAAAACGCGCAGACATCCGATGAGTGTTGGAGAAATCAGAGGAACAGTCGCTCAAGGGTTTTGTTACGCCGGAGGGTTTACCTTCATATCGTAGCGTGGTTTTCTGTGGCGACAGCGAACTCTGTGCCTTACGGACCCTGCGACGGAAGCAAAGGCTTACTGTTCACGCAGATGACCGCAAGACATGTCTCCTGTATCTCCTGTCTAACAGCGTCCGTCTCCAAGTTCGCTGTTGCTGCACACCGAAAGCCGGTGGCCTTTCTTCAGCTATTGACTTCAGTGGACTGCTTCAGTAGCCCCTCGCAGGTTGCCAACCCGATTTGAAGTCGTACGCACGTTCCTCCTCCCAGAAGAATGACAGAAAAATTTAACAACACGAAAATTACGAAGCCTTAGTCATCAAAATTTGATTTATTTAGTCTAGCACAACATGTTTCTGGAAGACACGATCCCATTAACAACTTGATATCCTCTCAAAACATGTTGTGATTTTAAATTAATCACACATTTGTGAAACTAGCGCCTAATAATCTCCACACTGATACATTGATTCAGTTGCACCATGGCTTCAGAACGCAAAAAGTAGAATAATTTGTATCTGTTAAGTTTCCTGATAAGGTCGAAACTGTACGAATATCGATGCTGTCTCGACAGAGTTTATACACAACGGCTTCGCTCACTTCCCATCCCAACAAGCCACCATTGCGCAAAATCGCCCGACATGCAACCAAAGGCTCGTGTCTTCAAATGAGCGCCTTTCTGTTGCTCTGTCATCTCTCTCATTCACGTCATTGACAGTGTTACAAAATGCTAGCTTTTTTACCCGCGGCTTCGCCCGCATATCCGTTTGTCACATATATTTAACATACACTAGTGGCCATTAAAATTGCTACACCATGAAGATGACGTGCTACAGGCGAGAAATTTAATTGACAGGAAGAAGATGCTGTGATATGCAAATGATTAGCTTTTCAGAGTATCCACTCAAGGTTGTCGCCGGTGGCGACACCTACAACGTGCTGCCACGAGGAAAGTTTCCAACAGATTTCTCATACACAAGCAGCAGTTGACCAGCGTTGCCTGGTGAAACGTTGTTGTGATGCCTCGTGTAAGGAGGAGAAATGCGTACCATCACGTTTCCGACTTTGATAAAAGTCGGATTGTAACCTATCGCAATTGCGGTTTATCGTATCGCGACATTGATGCTCGCGTTGGTCGAGATCCAATGGCTGCTAGCAGAATATGGAATTGGTAGGTTCAGGAGCGTAATATCGAACGCCGTGCTGGATCCCAACGGCCTCGTATCACTAGCAGTCGAGATGACAGGCATCTTATCCGCATGACTGTAACGGATCGTGCAGCCACGTCGCGATCTCTGAGTCAACAGATGGAGACGTTTGCAAGACAACCACCACCTGCACGACGACGTTTGCAGCAGCGTGGACTATCAGCTCGGAGACCATGGCTGCGGTTACCCTTGACGCTGCATCACAGACAGGAGCACCTGCGATGGTGTACTCAACGACGAACCTGGGTGCACGAATGGCAAAACGTCATTTTTTCGGATGAATCCAGGTTCTGTTTACAGGATCATGATGGTCGCATCCGTGTTTGGCGACATCGCGGTGAACGCACATTGGAAGCGTGTATTCGTCATCGCTATACTGGAGTATGACCCGGCGTGATGGTATGGGTTGCCATTGGTTACACGTCTCGGTCACCTCTTGTTCCCACTGACGGCACTTCGAACAGTGGACGTTACATTTCAGATGTGTTATGACCCGTGGCGCTACCCTTCATTCGATCCCTGCGAAACCCTATATATCAGCAGGATAATGCACAACCGCATCTTGCAGGTCCTGTACGGGCCTTTCTGGATACAGAAAATGTTCGACTGCTGCCCTGGCCAGCTAATTCTCCAGATCTCTCACCAATTGAAAACGTCTGGTCAATGGTGGCCGAGCAACTGGCTCGTCACAATACGCCAGTCACTACTCTTGATGAGCTGTGGTATCGTGTTGAAGCTGCATGGGCAGCTGTACCTGTACATGCCATCCAGGCTCTGTTTGACTCAATGCCCAGGCGTATCAAGGCCGTTGTTACGACCAGAGGTGGTTGTTCTGGGTACTGATTTCTCAGGATCTATGCACCCAAATTGCCCCCCCTGCGGGTCCGGGGATTAGAATAGGCCCGCGGTATTCCTGCCTGTCGTAAGAGGCGACTAAAAGGAGTCCATCCCCCTCACGGGGGTAGTTAGCGCCTGCGTCCGGAGACAGACGGTTCCACGACCTATCAGCGTGGTCCTTTTGGTTTTTCACTTCTCGTTTCTTCCTTCCTTTTGTTGGTTCCTTTCTTTGCTCTTCTCCACCTCACTGTCTTCCTTACTCTTTCCCTTGACTTCTCCTTGCTTTTTCATTGCCTTTTTCTCCTTGCCTTCTCATTGCCTTTTTCTCCTTGCCTTCTCATTGCCTTCTTCCCCTTGCTTTCTCATTGCCTTCTTCTCCTTGCCTTCTCTGGTCTCCGCCTCGGCGTTTGAGACAGTCTGTCCTCTTTCTCCCTCTCTCTCTTCTTTTTCCTCTTCTTCCTTCCTCCTTGTGCGTGCCTGAAGGCCGACCCACGCGTTCGCACGCGTAGCCGGTGACGGGGTAACGCGTAAGTCCCCGCCCTGGGTAGACATGTAAGGCACGCGCGTACCCCCTGGTAAAGGCCAGGCCCGGGGAGGGGTGATTGCCTGAGCTGATACCTTCTGACCATGCCGATTGGTCCCTCCGTCTGTTTCTCGGGAGGTGTGACCTGAGGTGTAAACATTCACCTAAGGCGGGAGTGCCCTCTGAGAGGGTCCCCACAAGGAAGGAGCGCGCCATCGGAGACGCTGGCAATCATGGGGGATTCCTCCGCAATGGATTCTACTCCATCTCTTTCGACATCGACCCAAAAACGGAAACGTGACCAGCCAACAGTGACAAAAGTACTACCGCCTGCCCCACAGTTCCTCGTAGTTTCTCGAACTGAGGACGGAAAGGATTTTTCCTCTGTCAACCCTTTCGTTATTCAGAAGGGCGTAGATGCCATAGCCGGATCTGTCAAATCCTGTACCAGGTTGCGTAACGGCACCTTATTACTAGAAACTGAGAATGCCTTTCAGGCACAAAAACTGCTTCGGGCCACCCTCCTGTACACGTTCCCTGTCCGGGTGGAGGCCCACCGAACTTTGAATTCGTCTCGTGGTGTGGTCTATACTGGCTCCCTCGACGGATTGACTGACGAGGAGCTTCAATCATTCCTCGCTGAGCAGGGCGTGACGGCTGTCCATAGGGTCATGAAAAAGGTCAACAATGACCTTGTACCGACCCGGACAATTTTCTTGACCTTCGATAGTGTTAAGCTGCCATCGCGCATCAAGGCGGGCTACGAGGTTATTTCTGTTCGCCCCTATATCCCGACACCTACGCGCAGCTACCAGTGTCAGCGTTTCAATCACACTCGACAGTCTTGTTCCAATGCGGCTAAATGTGTCACCTGTGGCAGGGATGCCCATGAGGGTGACTGTCCACCTCCGTCTCCTCGTTGTGTGAACTGTCAGGGTGACCATGCCGCATCCTCCCGCGACTGTCCTGTCTATAAGGAAGAACGCTGTATCCAGGAAATTCGGGTCAAAGAGAAAGTGTCCACCTCGGCTGCTCGCAAGCTATTGGCTAGTAGGAAGCCCACGCTGCTCCCAGCGGGGAAATACAGTACTGTCCTCGCCTCTCCTCGGACTACCCGGGAGGTAGCAACCCAGACATGCGATCTGACCTTCAGCACCACGGTCGTCCGTTCGGCCAGTGCTAAGATCGCGCGGTCGACGTCTCCTCTTCCTCCCATCACCCCACAGCCACGAGCACCTTCTTCAGCTTCTGCTAAGACGAAGACACCGAAGTCAGATGCACGGGCCTTCAAGAAGGAACCATCCCGTGCAGACTTCCTCCGTACCTCGACCTCCCAGCCTTCGACCGGTACTTCCACTAAACGTCCTTCCAAAAAGGCGCATAGGAAGCACAGTTCTCCTTCCCCGCCACGGCGCATTTCTTCTCTTGCGCCACCCAGCGGTTGCCGCCCCAGGCCGTCATCCGTTTCGCCTGGCCGCACCGCTGGTCGCCGTACATCTGGCCGTTCACTGGCGGAGGAAGCTCCCCCTCCCGGCCATCCTCCCGAGATGGCCGATGACCCTATAGACCCAATGGACGATGACTGTCCGCCTACTGATAGCGGCGGCAGTGCTCGCTCGAAGCCAGGCCCTAAGCGGCCTTCGAGGTGACCACTTCTCTCATCTTTCTTTTCTTACGATGGCACTTATTCACTGGAATATTCGCAGCATTCGCTCCAACCGAGAGGACTTGAAGTTGCTGCTCCGCTTGCACCATCCGCTTGTCGTAGCCCTCCAGGAAACGAAGCTACGCCCATGCGATCAAATTGCCTTGGCACACTACACCTCTGTGCGTTTTGACCTACCCCCTGTGGTAGGTATCCCAGCTCATGGAGGGGTTACGTTGCTGGTCCGGGATGATATTTACTACGATCCCATCACGTTGCACACCGGCCTGCAGGCAGTTGCCATTTGCATTACTCTCCCCACTTTTACGTTTTCCTTTTGTACCGTTTACACTCCGTCGTCATCTGCCGTTACCAGGGCAGACGTGATGCAACTTATTGCTCAGCTACCTGCACCATTTTTGTTAACTGGAGACTTCAATGCCCACCATCCCCTTTGGGGCTCTCCAGCATCCTGTCCGAGGGGCTCCTTGTTAGCAGACCTTTTCAACCAGCTCGATCTTGTCTGCCTCAATACTGGCGCCCCTACTTTTCTTTCGGACACATCTCACACCTATTCCCATTTAGACCTCTCTATATGTACTCCCCAACTTGCACGTCGGTTTGAGTGGTATGCACTTTCTGATACATATTCGAGCGACCACTTCCCGTGTGTTATCCATCTCCTGCAGCATACCCCCTCTCCGTGCTTCTCTAATTGGACCATCTCCAAGGCAGACTGGGGGCTCTTCTCTTCCAGGGCGACCTTTCAGGATCAAACCTTTACAAGCTGCGATCGTCAGGTCGCACACCTCACGGAAGTCATTCTCGCTGCTGCTGAATATTCCATCCCTCACCCTCCTTCTCCACGTCGCGTACCGGTCCCCTGGTGGACCGCAGCATGTAGAGACGCTTTACGTGCTCGTCGACGTGCTTTACGCACTTTTAAACGCCACCCTACAGTGGCGAATTGTCTCAATTATAAACGATTACGTGCTCAGTGTCGTCGTATTATCAAAGAAAGCAAGAAAGCCAGCTGGGCTGCTTTCACAAGCACCTTCAACAGTTTTACTCCTTCTTCTGTTGTCTGGGGTAGCCTGCGCCGGCTATCTGGCACTAAGGTCCACTCACCAGTTTCTGGCTTGAAGGTCGCGAATGACGTCCTTGTGGCCCCTGAGGCTGTCTCCAATGCCTTCGGCCGCTTTTTCGCAGAGGTTTCGAGCTCCGCTCATTACCACCCTGCCTTCCTCCCCCGCAAACAGGCAGAGGAGGCTAGGCCACCTAACTTCCGCTCCTCGAATTGTGAAAGTTATAATGCCCCATTCACCATGCGGGAACTCGAAAACGCACTTGGCCGATCACGGTCCTCTGCTCCAGGGCCAGATTCTATTCATATTCAGATGCTGAAGAACCTTTCTCCTGCGGGTAAAGGTTTTCTTCTTCGTACATACAATCGCATCTGGATTGAGGGACATGTTCCCGCATGCTGGCGCGAGTCTATTGTTGTCCCGATTCCTAAGCCGGGGAAGGACAAGCACTTGCCTTCCAGTTATCGACCTATCTCGCTTACCAGCTGTGTCTGTAAAGTGATGGAGCGAATGGTTAACTCTCGATTGGTTTGGCTGCTCGAGTCTCGACGCCTACTTACCAATGTACAATGTGGATTTCGTAGGCGCCGCTCTGCTGTTGACCATCTGGTTACCTTGTCGACCTTCATTATGAATAACTTCTTGCGGAAGCGCCCGACCGCGGCTGTGTTCTTTGATTTGGAGAAGGCTTACGACACCTGTTGGAAGGCGGGCATCCTCCGCACCATGCATACATGGGGCCTTCGCGGTCGCCTCCCTCTTTTTATTCGTTCCTTTTTAATGGATTGACAGTTCAGGGTACGTGTGGGTTCTGTCCTGTCCGACACCTTTCGCCAGGAGAATGGGGTGCCACAGGGCTCAGTTTTGAGCGTCGCTCTCTTCGCCATCGCGATCAATCCAATAATGGATTGCCTCCCAGCTGATGTATCAGGCTCCCTTTTCGTGGACGATTTTACCATCTATTGCAGCGCGCAGTGTACACGTGTCCTGGAGCGCTGTCTTCAGCGTTCTCTTGACGGTCTTTACTCCTGGAGTGTCGCCAATGGCTTCCGTTTTTCTGCCGAGAAGACGGTCTATATTAACTTCTGGCGATACAAAGAGTTTCTCCCACCGTCCTTAAGACTCGGTCCCGTTGCTCTCCCAATCGTGGAGACAACCAAATTTTTAGGCCTTACATTTGACAGGAAACTTAGCTGGTCTCCACATGTGTCATATTTGGCCGCCCGTTGTACCCGTTCTTTAAATGTCCTCCGTGTTCTCAGTGGTCTGTCGTGGGGAGCGGATCGAACCGTCCTACTTCGTCTATATCGGTCGATCGTCCGCTCCAAGCTGGATTATGGGAGCTTCGTATACTCCTCTGCACGGCCATCCATCTTACGCCGCCTCAACTCCATACAACATCGGGGTCTACGACTTGCGATCGGAGCATTTTATACCAGTCCCGTAGAGAGTCTTCATGCTGACGCTGGCGAATTGCCACTCACCTACCGGCGCGATATACTGCTTTGTCGGTATGCCTGTCGGCTACTGTCAATGCCCGACCATCCGTCTTATCGTTCCTTTTTTGACGACTCTCTTGACCGTCAATACGGGTTGTATGTCTCTGCCCTGCTACCCCCTGGCGTTCGCTTTCGTCGCCTCCTTCAACACCTTACTTTTTCCCTCCCTGCAACCTTTCGAGTGGGCGAGAGCCGCACGCCACCTTGGCTCCAGGCTCAGGTCCGCGTTCACCTTGACCTCAGCTCGCTCCCAAAAGAGGTCACCCCCGATTCGGTCTACCACTCCCGTTTTTTGGAACTTCGTTCGAAGTTCATCGACATGACTTTCATTTATACAGATGGCTCTAAGACCAATGACGGGGTCGGGTGTTCCTTTATTGTCGGGGCACAAAGTTTCAAATACCGGCTCCATGGCCATTGTTCGGTCTTCACAGCTGAGCTCTTTGCCCTCTACCAGGCTGTTCTTTACATCTGCCGCCACCGACATTCTGCTTATGTCATCTGCTCAGATTCCCTGAGCGCCATCCAGAGCCTCAGTGATCCGTACCCGGTTCACCCTTTCGTACACCGGATCCAACGCTCTCTTCAGCAGCTGGTGGACGTCGGTTCTCCAGTTAGCTTTATGTGGGTTCCGGGCCATGTCGGTATCCCTGGGAACGAAGCTGCAGATGCCGCGGCCAAGGCTGCGGTCCTCCAGCCTCGAACAGCTTCTTGTTGCGTCCCTTCGTCCGATTTTAGCAGGGTGATTTGTCGGCGCATCTTATCTCTGTGGCATGCCGATTGGGCTGCACTTACCGACAACAAGCTTCGGGCCTTAAAACCTCTTCCCGTGGCTTGGACGTCCTCCTCACGCCCTTCTCGGCGGGAGGAGGTCGTTTTAGCCCGGTTAAGAATTGGACACTGCCGGTTCAGCCATCGCCATCTGCTGACGGCTGCGCCGGCGCCGTTCTGCCCATGTGGGCACTTGCTGACGGTTAGACACATTTTAATGTCCTGTCCAGATCTTAACACACTGCGCCTCGATCTTAACCTGCCAAATACTTTCGATGCCATTTTAGCGGATGACCCACGAGCAGCTGCTCGTGTTCTTCGTTTTATCAATTTGACACACCTCGCTAAGGACATTTGATGATGCTGTTTTTTAATCCTATGCCTGTCAGTCTGTCTTTTATCGTGTTTTCCCTTTTAGTTTTTGTGGTCAACTTGTGCCTCGCGGTGCATTCTTAGAGTAGTCAGGGCGCTAATGACCATTGAAGTTGTGCGCCCTAAAACCACAAAAAAAAAAAAAACCAAATTGCGTGAAAATGTAATCACATGTCAGTTCTAGTATAATATATTTGTCCAATGAATAGGGGACTGATGACCTCAGATGTTAAGTCCCATAGTGCTCAGAGCCATTTTTGTCCAATGAATACCCGTTTATCATCTGCACTTCTTCTTGGTGTATCAATTTTAATGGCCAGTAGTGTATTTCATACATACCAGGGACTGCTGAAAAGTAATGCCGCCGAATCTGTTTATGTGAAAACATTTAAAGCTCTTAAAATAAAGCAAACGTTAGTAATATGCTACATCTTCGGTCTTTGTGCTTACTTATTTCTTTTTCAACATAGTCACCCAGGCGAGTAACACATTTCTTACAACTAGGGACCAGTTTGTTGATAGTCACTTGAGAATGTTTTACTTTCTTGCCGGAGCCACAACCTCACCTCTGCTTGCACTGCTTCCTCACTATGAAAGTGAAGCTTTAAGACTTCACACATAAAAATTCGGAGGCATTACTTTTCAGGACACAGATTCCTCTTGCATCTATAACAACGTTCTTCGAACATCGAATGCTATGTGCCGTCGAACCATTTGGGATCACGAGACGAACTAGCTCCAACGCTGAAAATAGTTTTCACACTGAACATCCGAAGAGTCTATCAATAATACATATTTTTCTTGTGCTCTGATAAAGAAAAGTAATACAAAATCTTTTGATGTGGTCTCATGTTAGCCCGCCAGATTTCTATGCTGTCACAAGAACATTTGGGGCTTCAAAGAGAGATCCTCGAATTCTCAGTCCAAGGGCTCCATTAGTTTCTGTTAATACTACAAAGTCAGGGGTGGCCAGTATGAAATAATCGCTTTGATCGTCATACCTGAGGACAAGTAGCTCGTTCATCTGGTGATTCCAGTGGGCTCGGCGGACAGGTCCAGCCATTGGACGTACGCAGCTTCCGATGTTGGAAGAAATTTGTAAAATTTTCAAATTTAGTTATGTCGAATGATTAAGATGTCTGTCTCAACTTCAGAAACAATATAACCAAGCTGTAGTTCCTAGTACATAATCAATTTTCTTCTCCGAGGTATTTCAGTGTATTGAACTATGCTTGGTACAAATCAGTGCATTTAGATCACCCACCACAATTTGAAAATCCTGCTGAATTTTGGTTTATACTGTATTGTCCGTCGTGTGTATTACGCGAAGAAATTTTGCTAATTTTGTGCGCATGGTCTAAAATCAGCAAGTTTCAAGCATTTATTTGCAGATAATACTTGTAATTATTTTGTATCAGAATAACTAGTTACCTAATATTTTTAGTTAACAAAATGCCACAAGATTTCACACACATTTGAACATACATATTTTAATTAGGTATGTTGAAAATACTGACAGCACATTGTGTGCAACTTATTTTCCGAAAGTGGTATTTCAGAAACCAGATTCATTACACATGAAAGTATGTGGTGTGAGATATTCTTCAATTATTTTCTCACAAAAGGTTTTAATTTCTGAAAATTAATTAATGGTTCAGTATGTTGCAAAATTTCAAATTATTACGAAAGTTGATTATATAGCTTTAGAGAACGTTCATTGCCTTTCAACTTTGATATGAAACACATTTTTTATATGTCATGGTTTCAAAGATATTCCATCTAAACTTAATATTCCAAATTACTTTTCGTGATGCTGTTTACTCCTGAAACTTGAAATTGGGCAAAAAGCGAAAAAAAAAGGTATTGCATTAAAATCACTCCTCTACACAGCCACCAAGTTTCATCCAAATCGTTTGACACCTGGAGGTGTGCTCATGTTTGCGAATACTTTGAGTGACTCAGCTCTGAATAAGCAGAAAATCCGGGTTCGGAATGAAAACACACTTTGTTCTCTGCATATCCAGTAAAAAAGTCCCCCCCACCCCCTACGCGGGGCTACTGTTACTACTCCACAGTAATTGTGCGATGAGATTCTGTCTTATTCCAATTAGCTGAAGTCACAGAAGTGATGGACTGAGATGAAGACCCCTGTTGTTTAACGAAGCTCAGGTTCTGCCAGTAGTTACGCCGCGTAAATAACTCACCTCGTTAGCCGCCTTTTCTGCTTCAAGTCTGGCCGAATTGCAGCTGCTCGGATTTCAGCCTAGGAACTCACGGACCTTCGCCTTTCATCTGGCAGTGGCTTCGCTGCTGCTGCTGCTCCTCCATGTTCGTTAGGGTGAACTTCACCTTGTTAACATTACGGTGTCGGTGGTTTTCTTTGACGATTGCACCATGTGCTCATGACATCGTATTCTAGGTTCCCTATCTGGGGTTACCTTCTTGCACGTTGATGTCACTTTAGCATCGATTCGGATGCCTCATCATAAACAGATTGCTTAGCAGGAAAAATCTTCCCTTAGTGTGTGTGTTAATGCAACAGTGTTCAAGTAAATAAACGTATCATTTATCGCCTTGCGTACGACGTAAAATTCATGTTATTTGACGGAAAGCTGTATGTGTGTTATGTTAACCAAATGTATTTCGTGTTAAATATACTAATGTGGCAGTAAGAAATAACTTTACAACCGAAAGTATTTGCCATTAAGATGCGGCTTGTGTGCACGCAGGAACCATACAGCCTCGTCACAGGAGCAAATACGGTTAGACAACGGCTACGGTAAAATATCAACACAATTAGCAACAATTTACAATAATTTGTTACTAGAAACTTTAAATACCTAACTGTAGTGTGAACGCTAAGTACTCTCTCTGGACACTGGGGACACTGCAGCTTGTAACTTCCTTTGATGTGTCAAAGTTCTTCTCCTGTATCAAACATTCTCGATTTTCTTCCTGCGTTAAATATAAGAAAAACCTCGAGCCTTAGACGATCACCTCCATCGTCCTTGTAAGGAACAAAAGACTGACGCAGCTGCTGCTGCTGTAGTGGCCTTTTATTGCCTATAGACAGCTTATGATTGGTCGGCGGTTGTCGCCATTACGTCATGCTGCAAAAGATCTACGCTGGTGGCACCACCTCTCACTTTGCAGCGTAAACTATATGGCGAACCTCTATCTTCTCCGCTTTTAGAACGCCCTTCAGTGCACCACTAAAATTATATCCACTATCCCTGGTTAACCCTTTGACTACCAATGAGATGTATATGTTTCACTAGAGGTTCATAATAACGGTAGACGAAAACTATAAGAAATTCAAAAATGTGATACATTGCAGTGGGTAGACCATCTCTCGAAGTTTAGATTCGTAATACGTGTCGTAGCGTAGGTGCACTATAGGTCAGCCGTGTCAGAACATGTAAACCAAGAATTCGGCCCGCGAGCCATACCAACACGAGTGCCACAGTGCTCAACCTCGCTCTGCTACGCCACTCTATCTGACCGCGAGGAGTGGGAAGAGGTAGAAAAAAATGTGAACGCGTCACAATTTCAATTGCAGTTCCTCAACAACGTGGATCACAAACGGAACAAATTTTCAGTATTATTTAATTATTATTGGTGCACTGAAGACACACATTTTAGTCAAGTACAAACTGTCAACCTATGGACAGACACACACAGACAATTTCATAGATTTTCTTTCTCAGATTTCCACGTAATCGTGACTGACTTAGTTTCATAACCGAACCTCATTGTAGAGACTAAGGAAAGCAGTGTAGACATCCTGCACAGTTTTGACGTAAAAGGTTTTTTCATAAAATGGGAATTACCCTGCAGATGAAGCAGCTACATTTCCACATGCCCAGGGGTGTTTTCGATTGCAACAGCAAATGGTTTCGAAAACATCTCTAAAACGTTTAGGAAACCGCCGTTGTAACTTTTTCAAGACCGCAATGAATTATTCAGACCTCACATATTCTTAAATGCGTAAGGAGCTGCACCGTGTTCAGAATTTCTCCCTTCTACAATCCAATCTTCCTTTTAAACGCAACCACATCAAATCAAGCATAGTCCACTTAAAATGCGAGGTCTGCAATCCATTCCGTATGTACTAACTTTCGTTCCCTTCATAAAGTCAATAATAGCGGATTTTAAATCGAAAAATCTTCCAGTCTTGTTCCCTGGCTTAACCGACGTACTTCGTAGTAATATATAGTCGCCATACTTCTGGTTCAGTTCCATCGATAACTCTTGGAACCGACAGTGGACTGATGTGTGCGACTTTAGAAACTTTACTGTTCGTTTCACGTGTTCCATGTGTGCAAATTTTGTACACCGTACTTCTTGATGTACAGAAATGAATCCCGTCTGTTATCGTTGTAATTTTCTGCTCTGTCGTTGTCAACCAAACCTTTAAATTCATTCTGCGTGGTACTGTTACACCGTTTCATAGCAAGTTCGCAGGAGGAGTCGCTTAGGCGACTGTATAATATATACTGAGAATTTTCATTCCTCTCTTCTGTCATTCCCATTCATTTTTAAATGCTTATGTCGGCAGTTCGCTGTAGAGTTCATTTTTGTGCAGACGACCACTGGACATGTGAATGTCCTTCATACCACGAACAAATAGCGAATGGTAAACAGCGCTGACAGGACAATTCTACTGAAGTGAAGAGAGTTGTGCCGACCAAAAAATTCCGCACCGTGATACTGGGGGGGGGGGGGGGGGGGGGGGGGGGGGAGAAAGGAAGGGAAAGAGAAGGGATTGCTGCTGATAGCTGAAATGGGACATTACCCGGAATCAGCGGCGACGAGGGAAAATGTGTACCGCACCAGGATTCGAATCTGGAATCTCCTGCTTACTAGGCAGGCTCGTTAACCACTACCATACCTGGTTCACAGTGTTTATCACAACTGCGGGAACTGTCTCGGCAGGCCTCGTGACCGACCCACATTCCCACCGAGCGCCACCTGTCCATTGCCTCCATGCTCGCTACTCTGAGATTGCCGCAGGAGATCTGACGTAGTTGTGTATCCGCACAGTAGAATGTGGACCATTGCCCATCTAGGCGAATCAGTTCTATGAATACGCGGTGTCGGTTCTTTCGGACATGTCCGAAAGAACAGACACCATGCATTCATGTAACTGAAAAGTACTTTCGAGAAGGACCGAGCAAAGCCGATGCGTTCGCTATTTTGCCCGTACGTGGCCCGCACACCCGGCCCGCATCAAGTCTGGCACGTCGTGCCATCCGTAATGCAAACAGATCAGCCGCTCCGTATTGCCACATCAAATTAGTTCGCCCTTGCAGGTAGTCAACCCAATGAAGAACTTTCTAAAGAGGGCTGCTGTTCCGCCTTTCCGGACAGTTCGTGTCAATGAATCGCACGCACATATTGACATTTTCCGCATTATAAACGGTATCCACATGTAATACTTGTAATGTGTATTACGACTTGGCAGAGATGTTCTATCCACTGAAGTGTGTCTGATTTATGTTCTATTGCAGTTTTTCCACAGTTGTCTTCTGAAACCGTGGAGGTACTTCAGAATAACTCAGTGAATGTCCCATCCCTCCCCGCGTTGGAAAACGAAACGGTGGGAAATATTTTTTCATATTGTTAGTTCCGACTAGGGAATTTCTAAAAATAAACGCTCATTAATGTTTTTCACTACTAAAAAAATCTGGTGGTGAAAGGGTTAAATTGATCTCGCACATTATAATTTCTATTACCTCTTTAATAACGGAATCCCAGTATGTAGAAGTATGGGAGAAGATTTTAGCTTCATTAAACTCTACTGTCTCTTCCTTTGTAAGGCTGTGCTCGGCGACCGCTTATTTGTCACGTTACTGATTTTGAAGGTTCCGTTGGCATCCTGCACAGCATTCGAAAACGGTGGGTTTGGACTAACCAATGTAGTCGCTTACTCACTCTCCAGGAATGTTGCACCTCTTCTTCCATGCCCCTACTTGCTTCGTTAGAAGTGGAGCGGCGGAAAGTAAATAGCGCGTTAGGTGGATCATCACGAGAATGTCCAATATTTTCGCCTTTTCGTTTCTTGGAGAGCTCCAGCCTGATATACATACAGAGAGAATCGAATTATTGCTTATGCTCCTACGTGAGTGGTGGCACTATCAGCGCAGATGTTGACAGTCTGTGGCACCAGTGACGTAACGATGACGTAAACCTACCGAATATATGCCCTCTGCGTTCTGTAAAAGGCTGTCTCAACAGCAGTCACGCTAGGCTGTAGCTCCCTATAAGTACAATGGAAATAATAGTCAAAAGCGTGAGATTTCGCCTAGATTTGTCGAGGCAAGAAGATGGAGAATGTTTTTATAAAAGTATGTTGACACGAGCAACTTCGTTCTTATAGCCTTCACTTGTTTTAATTGGTTACTCAACAGTATTTGAAGAACAGGGTGGCAAAGATAAAACTGTTTCGATAAGCGTTTCGTACATTTCGTAGCGACGTAATTTAAATAGCAAAGAGGTGATCAGAAACCAATCTAAAGGAATACAAGCACCAAAAACATTGCTCATGTGAAATATAACTTGCAGAGAAGTCCGACAAAATCTCACGCCAGTTATCTGTGCAAGTTCGAATTAAAAGAGGGGCGTGACAGCAAGTTACCAATAGGGACCTGTATTACTATTCTTTCAAGTCTCCCGTTCTGCTTGAGGTCAGCCTTCCAGACTAGACTGCAAGAGTTCATTTCCGCCGGTAATTTCTCCACGATGTGCTATCCGAAAATTAAGATTCTCAATTTTTCATTCATTCGAATGTGGCGTAGTTCAGCCTCTACATCTACGGGAACTCGAAGAACGTAGGCCATTGTGCATCAGAAATCCTCATCGGTATATTGAACATCCATTCTACACTTTTATGTAAAATTGGTGCTTGTTGCTCATTTTCTGGGCCAGTTTTATGCTGGCCACTCAGTATGTGTGCTGAAGGTAGCTAAACTCACCCGTACAGATGATAAAACATTCTTACAATACGGTCCAGAATAAGTATGTCCCAAGTTTTTCATACACACAAGAAGCCGTTGTTCCGTATCGTCTGATTCTGTTCCAAAAAGTGAACTTTGCAGGCAGCCGTAATAAACTCCTTTAATGTTCTCGGTTGAGTCTCATTGTATCTACCAGTTGTTACTGGCTTTTTATTGATTCAACTCATAAATTGTTGACAGATAAATCTCGTCAGTACTGATACAGTGAGGGTTCATTGCCAGTTCGGCTAAACTGAAAACGTCGGACTATTAGATAGGCCAGTACGCTCCCGGAAACCACATAGTTTTTATTATTGTAGCCACTTACTTAGCTGTAGCACTTCATAAGGTCTCTAATTACAGAGACATATGTGTGTTCCATTTGGGATTTCGAGGCTGTTCAGAGCGATCACGGAATCTTGTACTAACACTGTACTACTACTTGTGCACGATCTGCCTTACTTTTCCGTTTCCTTAACTGCGGTGACTTCCAATTCGTAGATTAACTTCTTAAATAGGCAATAAAGATACTGAAAATTTACGTCGGAGTTGCATATTGCACATCCCACTGTGTCTCCACCTGCGATCGATGATTTATCCCTGTAAATCTGTGTCGATACACGGAAGATACACCTTGATTTCAAGGTTAACTTCTGAAAAATGATTTTTTTCCGCAGTATTGATGTACAATGAGCTTATCATCGCAGAAGTTAATCAGTGCTAGGAATTCGCGTAAGATTTTGAATTGTTATATGTTATTCTCATACGAAGCCAGTCATTTGACCGCTTTAACCCTCCACGGAATTCTTCCGTTTCTCGCAAGAGACTGAGTTTGTCATTGTCCGAACTATACGTCGTTAACCTAATAATTGGGGTGGTGTTTGTATGTGTAGAAGTACGGTAATAATCCATTCAATTTTGAATATACAGATACTGCAACAAATTGTGAAAGACGATCTACAATTTCACGTGGTTAAGCCGGACAATGCTACAGATCGTACTAACAACGCCATGTTGTTCGATCAGTGTTTTCGTGGACAAGACACGTGGAAGGTGAAGTGGCTTGCTCAGTCAATCGCTACATCTCCACCAGACGTTTTCTTGTAGGTTTGCAAAACTCACAACAACACTATGCCTAAGTTACAGAAAGAAAGTGAACGATGTGTTCCAGCAGTTGCCCAACAAACATTTAAGAATGTTGTATGAATTGCACAGTACAGCCCAATTTCAACAGTTTTTTAACTCAACCTTACGAGTTACTTTTTGAAAACACGGCTGGAGCATGTTCCACACGGGTACACTGTTCCTGCCTTTGACACACTCTCGAAACATTTAAATTCTCAGTACGCTATCGCTGTTGATTGTTAATGTAGTTCTTGTTATGTGCACATCTTGGTAACATAACGAACAATATAATTACAAAACAATTGTCCTCATGCGTGTACAAACACTAAAGCACACGGCGGATTGACGCTATTGGTTGGCACATTAACTTGTTACACTGCTTTCTCGTACTGCGCATTTCATAACCACTTCTCTTCGTAAATACGCATCATTGCAGTAGGCGTTGCTAGTGGACGCCGTGCATAAAGAACAATCCTGAGAGTTATAGTTTAACAAACGGCTCCCGTAATACATTCTCTTATCATAAAAATGCATAGCGCAGTGTTGTAACCGGAAGATCTGAGCGACAGCTTCAGACGTTGCAACGGTCACCATCTTGTATAAGATCAACGTTGAAGATGGCAGTGGCCGTGTGTCCTATAGTACGGACTCGGCTAACTGAGGAAATATTGGAAAAAGGGAAGTCACCAGAAATCAACTCTGAAGTGAAGTAATTCTGTATTTTGTGTCTTAGAGCGTAAGCAATGACAGAAGCAGAACGTAAGTGATGCAAAACAACAGTACAAAAATTCAAGTCTTAGGAGAGGTTAAGTGCCACCAGCTGTAACTGCGGGAAGGCGAGATACGAAAATACCCAGTTAGGTATCCGTGGTCGAAAATCAACCGTCACAGGTTACGCGCATCTATGACTGGTCGAGAGAACTGTCTCATCCCATGAGGTGCTGACAGGTGGCTAGTCTCGCGCGGTTCAAAGTGTTCTCACACTCTTCGTGTTTCTCTGTGAAGGAAACTTTCTTTGCTTTTTGGCTATAAATAACGTTAACAACTGTCGCACGTACGGTGTCTGACTTTTGTAAAGTGGCTACGTGCTTGAGAAGTGGGGATGCCTGTTGGAATAGCTTTTCTGACAGTTACCAAGCTTAGAAGACTGCTGTAGTTACTAGCTTGCATGAGTGGAATCTAACCACCACGCGCTTACAGCAGAGCCTCACGACTGTGTCACTCGAAACTTCTGCATGACCAACAGAGTCCACTCGTCTAAGATAACGGCTGTCCTCCGTGACGCCCGCAGATTGACCAACCTAGACACTCCCACGGACACCCACATAAAGAGCTTTTACGTTTCAACTAATTTCCGATTCGGGTTTCGTCTTTTTCCTTCTCCCACATTAACACTGCCAGCTGTTGTTGCGGACCATGGCAACACATTAGAGGTAAATATAAAAAGCGCCAGAACAGGAGTACCGTAGCAGATCAGCTTAATTTGTCATCAAAGTAATTCTCATTCAGTACAAATTGGGATCATCTAGAATACCGTTGGAACTGACAGACAAGGCTGCTTAAGTACCCCGCAGTCCACTTTATGCTATGTAGCCAATGACAGGTAGGGTAATATTTCCTTTGTAGCCCTCTTAGAGGACGGTGCTCGGAAAGAACGACTTCCAATTACAGCTCAGGTTAGTTAGAATATTTTTCATTTGCCACAGTCATTTCGCAAGACACATTTGGAAGGATGCAATATGTTGCCCTGTTGCTTTCGGAACAACAGCAATTCCTTCGCTGATTTCAAAATTAAATATCTGGAAAACTATAACCGACAGACGACTGAAGCAAGCGGTGTATTTACTGTGAAAGCTGTAATAATTTTATACAGAAGTTATACGAAAGTTAGGAATTACTTAATAATGCTGAAACAGAGGCGCTGTAATCGCAGTATGTAGCGGCAATAAATAGGGCGCCGTAGCTCACAGCGATCGGTTCCACCGCTGAAACTTGAAAGGAGGTTAGCGTATCGGAGAGATTTAATTCATGTTTTTTATTGAATAAAGAGTTTTTCTGGTACTGGAATATCAGGGGTTAGAGCACAGTTCTATGACAACAATGTGCAGTTTTCAAACACGATTTAATGTTCCAAAAGGGCCCGATGCAAAAACCGTTCACTAGGTCTTCACCAAAATCCTACAGACAGGTAGCGTGGCTGATGATCTGACGGGGAATGTTGGCCCCTAGGCAAACTGTAGTTAGTCCTGAAAATACTGTCGCTGTTTCTGGAATTGTTCTGCAAAATCTAATGAAATCCGTACGAGGAATTGGAACAGAGACTGGTTTGAAGCGTTCTAACACGCATATTATACTGAGACAGAGCCTAGACGTTTCCGTTCAAAATCCAAAGCCTCCAGGCCATTCCTGTAAGAGCTGTGCGACAGAGGGCTGACTTCGCGAACCAGATTCTCACAATGATTGATAAGTTAGACTTTTATGTTTACTGCGTCTGTTTCCCAGATGACGCAGACTACTACCTCAATGGAATCGTGAATAAACGAAACTGGTGGTTTTGGGATTTCGAAAATCCCCATTTATGTTAAGCCAAACCACTGTATTCTCCTGAAGCTTCTATTTGGGCTGCCGTATGCAAGAGAGGCGTTATTGGCCCATTTCCCATGCGAGAAATGATCACTAGCGAACACTGCGTTGCAATTTTGAAATAGTTTGTTGCCACACCGTCAGCTTCTTAGGAGCGACAAGGCACAGAGTCGTTAACGCAAGATGGGGCCAAACCACATCGCACCGAACAGGCGTTACGCTTTCTTGATGAATATTTGGGGAATAGCCATTGAATAGGGTCATTGCAAATTCGTTGGCGCAGGGTTGTGCTGCCCTCCATATTCGTCCTATCTGACGCTTTGTGACTACTTTCTGAGGGCACACTGAAAGACATCCAACCACGCTGGACGAGCTTTAATCTGCTTCAGTAGACACTACAGGATGTGATGGCAAATTTAGTTGTTCGTTTGTGCCATCTACGTACTGTGGGTAATGGACATTTCGAAAACGTTGCAATGTGATTGCAAAGACTGCTTGCAGAGGAAGAGTTTAAGTATGCATACTGATATTATATGAGCTGCACGGCGTACAGTGCAATCTATTAGCAACTTCACTAAGTATTGCGAAACTTCTGTATAACTTCTATATAAAATTCTTACACCTTTCACAATAAACATACCTTTTGTACCAGTTGGCTGAGCGGTTCTAGGCGCGTCAGTCCGGAACCGCGCTGCTGCTACGGTCGCAGGTTCGAATCCTGCTTCTGGCATGGATGTGTGTGATGTCCTTAGGTTAGTTAGGTTTAAGTAATTCTAAGTCTAGGGGACTGATGACTTCAGATGTTAAGTTCCATAGTGCTTAGAGCCATTTGAACCATTTTTTTCGATCTTAGTTTTCAAGATATTTAATTCTGAACTGGGAACCTCTTTGCTGTATTCCCTGTATACATTTGTAATTTCAACACCGAACCAATAAGTGACACGCAACAACCCTTGTGCAGCGTCTGTTACTGGAGTTCGTGAGCATTTCCGTGACGCTCTGACGCTTAATAAATGAACTTGAGACAGAACATGCTTCCCAGTTGTTGTATCTTCTCCATTAATCCCACCAGTAAGGGTTCAGTAATGGCTAGCAGTATTCTAGATTGGCTGAGACGATTTCGTAACGTACTGCTTTCGGAAGTGAAGGGTATTTCCTAGAGATTTCTCCAGTCAGTCTCAGTTTGGCATCTGCCGGTGATTCATCTGCTTTGATGTGGTCGTTGCACTTCATCATTCCGGTTGCTTAACGCCATGTATTTTACTGTTTTTATCGTTTCTTGTTACTGATTACCAGACAAGTAAACAAAATAATTGATATTCGTGGTTATTTAAGCTAAAAACGTATATTTTTGCATATCATGAGCGTTAACTGACTTCCGTTGTACCGAGAGTAGGTTGTCGCCAGGGCTTACTTCATTTCGCAGAATATCTTGCATTACTACTTCCCTATGTAGAATATCATCATACAGAATGACTTCCAGGATATTATGGTGCACTAGGTCATTTATGCACATCGTAAACATGGACGAGACGGTAACACTCCCTTGCACTAACCCCGACGTTACTTTCAAAACTCAATATTGATCCTGGTTAAGAGCAGTTGCTTTGTTCTGCGAGGAAGTCTTCAAACCAATCAGAAAGCAGATGAGATACTCCAGAAGTTCCTACATTAATGTTCAGAGAAAACAGAACACCTTGAACGATTAGAGATACGATGTTCATATTCACAGAACATGTGCATTTGTGTGTACCGCAGAAATGTTTAGCATTCGAATCATGTCGGTCCGTGGATTCAAGGTCAACATCGATATCGCGGGGCAACACCACCTACCAGTAAAATGTGCGGCTGTCGTTGTCACTATAAATATAAGGTAATGGATCAGTGTGACTTGAGTAGACGTCCAGAATGCCTTGCAGACATATGCGCGAACAGTACAGTCAGATAAGTGAGTTTGAAAGAGGGTGCATTATTTGCATGAGAGAATGTGATGCTTTCATGCGGGAAATTGCTGTTCATGTGGAACGATGTGTTTCGCCAGTACGACGTGTGTGTGCGTGTGTGTGTGTGTGTGTGTGTGTGTGTGTGTGTGTGTGTGTGTGTGTGTGTGTACGTACGTACGTGTACAGAATGGTTGACTGAAGACCGTGGAACACGACGAGATGGGTCAGGTCGCACAACCAACCTCGTCTCTCCCCCTCCCTCCGAGAAAATCGGCACCTCATCCGAATGGCATTGCAGAACACATCTGCATCCTCGTCAGCTCTGGCGCAACAGTGGAACAGTGTAATACATCGTATACTATCAGGAGTGACAGTCCGTTGCCGTTTATTACGGCATGTGTTACATGCGCGTCGTCCACTTCTCCGCCTACTTTTGACGATTGTGCAGAAACACATTAGACGGCAATGGTGTATGGAACGACGTCACTGTGGACAGGAATGGCATCAGATAGTGTCTTCGGACGAATCCAGGTTCTGTTTGTTTGAAAATGATGGCCGCAGTTTGGTTCACATCACAGTGACTGCATTCGCACGATAGCTACAGCGCCAACTCGAGGTCTTACGGTGTGGGGTGCTATTGGGTACGACCACAAATCACAGTTGGATCACGTCCAGGGCACTGTGATCTACGTGAATGACATCCAGCGACCATTAGAAATACCATTTCTGCACAACACCCCAGACGCCATTTTTCAGGAGGACAATGCACGATGACATGTTGCTGCACGAACACGTGCGTTCTTTGGTGTCAAAATATGTCAGCCGTTCACCCTGCCCTCCAGATCACCAGACTTGTCGCCAATCGGAAATTTGTGGTATCGGCGAAACGACGGGTGCACTGTTGTGACCAAATGCGAACCACCACAGATGAACTATGGAACCATGTGAATGTAGCATGGACGGCTGTATCACAGGATGCCATTCGCGCCTTTTACGCGTTGGTATCATCACGCAGGGAAAAAGTTATCAGGGCCCATGGCGGTCCCTGTGCGTACTGTGCAATGAGACACATGCTGAACCGAGGTGACGGGAATGCTAATCATTTCTGCATAAGACTAATCTACATGTCGTGACTATGAATGTCCTATCTCTAGTCATTAAAGGTGTTTTTTGTGAACATGGGTGTGTTTTGTTCACTAAGCGATCACACGTAAGCGTATCAAATCCTTTTCTGGAGTATAGTAAAATGGCATCAACCAGAATGATGTCGTATGGGGTCACCGTTATTTATGATTTGGCACGTTTATTTTATTGTAACTTTGTGGGTGGACTACATCCTGGCACCGCAGTCGCAGATTAATCTAAGGGAAGGAAGTCGTGAGGAACATATGAATTTTGTAGAATTTGTTTCGTGTACTAATGTATTTTCTCAGGTGGAAATTGAGGGCTGTCAGAGCATTTGTCAAAACGAGTATCGTATACCGTCCATTCGTGAGCACTGCTTCGAGAATTTTGGATCCGTGCCAGGTCTGATTAAAAGAAGACATCAAAGTAGTCCAGTCGTTTCCGGCTCGCTTTAATTACGAGTGGAATCTGAAAGGGAATGACTAGCAGTGGTACTAGGTACCCTCCGCCATGCGGCGTATGGTTGCTTGCAGAGTATATACATATAGCACTTGATATAAGTCCAGCTTCCTGCACTACTTTCTTTCCAGTAGCTGTTGAAAGGAAACCATCCAGCATATAAAATCGCAGGCCCTTAATCCAGCACAATCACAATCCATTTTGGAGGATTAGGGAAAGAAAAGTTCATCTCCACACTGGATAAAGTATCCTTACCGTTAAGATACTGGAAGTCACATCTGATACACAATAGCCACAGGGCGAGATCACAGGTGCAGCTAGTATATGATACGTGTATTGTATTGTGCTATCAATCACTTTCTCAGTTAAACGTCACACCTGTAACAAGAAAGACAACTTCTTCCGGAAGTTTGTGTAACTTCTTGGGTGTCCCGTGGCAACCAGGGAAGAGAGAGTGGCTCAAGCATGTGGTGTGGGTTCTCGTTCTCTGTCTGTGCAGAACGTCATCAGATGCCTGCCTCGTTGACGTGCGCTCCACTACAGTATTCAGTCTGCCCGGGGAGGTAAGTTAAAGGGACGCATCTCTCCATTGGATTTCCGCTCGAGAGGCGATTAGTCCGGTCAGGATCCACAGAGGTATGTCGCGGTATTGCTCGCTGTGTGGTAAGAAGACTGCTGCGTGGGACGAGCCGGTAGACGAAGCTGCCATCAACAAAGGCGACGTCTAATCGCCTCCCGTCTCTTGTTTTTTATGTTCCTGGTATTGACTTCTACACTGATACCTCATCGTATTCCCGCTCTTTGTCTCACCAGTACTGCATAGTCTCAAAGGACATTCCTCACAGTTTTCGTATCATGTTCAGACGCAATGTGGTACTCGCTAGGTACAAAATGCTCATTTCAAAAATTTTGTGCAATATGAATGGTAAGTGAAAGCACGCGACTGGGAACTTTGGTATTGTTTGTTGTAAACACACACGCACACAACAGAAATACAGAACAGCTATTTGGAAATACAGAGCAAACTGTGGAAGCATTCCGCCAACTAAAAAAAAATTATGAAATGAATATGTTGTAAGAAATGGAGACATATTCACATTATAGAAAATATGAAGATAAACCTCTGAATTTGACTCAGTGAATTTTTTCAGATGCTTAGTTAGTATCCATAAATCTTGATGTATCATAAAACTGGATGTATGTACTACCATGCCCAGAAGTACCCGAACGACCTGAATTGGGCTTGCCTGATTCGTTTGCAACTCACATAACGTAACTGTCTTACATGTCCTCTGGTCTCATTTTGGTAGAGTTGTTTGGCTGTACGAAACCGTTATTACGAGACACAACTAGACAATCAGTCCAGATGCAGATCAACACCACAATAATGAAAATATCAGGAAGAACATTAATAGAGATAACACATTCATTAACGCTTGCACACTCAGATTTATTACAGTACTACGGTCGCAGGTTCGAATCCTGCCTCGGGCATGGATGTATGTGATGTCCTTAGGTTAGTTAGGTTCAAGTAGTTCTAAGTTCTAGGGGACTGATGACCTCAGAAGTTAAGTCCCATAGTGCTCAGAGCCATTTGAACCATTTATTACAGTAAACAACGTTCGAAAAAGGAAGTTTGAACTTGAACTTTCATGACGAAAATTTTGTACTGGGCCTGGACTCAGGACTCCTATCCAGCAACTGTTCCCCCTGTTAACTAACCACATAAGATCTTAAACATGGCCTCAGTCACAAACAACAAAGTATTCACACATCTAAATTCTAAATGACGTGGTGTAAAATTCTGTGTTGGGCGGGATTCGAAACCAGCACTTAATCGATTGTTAACGAAGTACAGCCAAATTTTAGATGTCGAATATTTCCACCACTAGTGGTGCAATACTACATTTTCAAGTGCAATGATTAAAATTTTTGTGTCGGACCAAGATTTGACCCCAGATATGGATCTTTAGTGTAGAGTTTGAGGAGCTTTTGAATCGTGGGGAAATAAGTGAACGACAGAACCATATCATCACGAAAATGTCAAATCCCGCGAAAGGGGAGACATGATTTAGACTCACAGTCCAACGTCAATATTTTCAACGTTCCATGTTCAAATACAATAAAAACAAATGACCTGTGGCTGTATGTAAAGATTCGTTCATAAATAAAATAAAATAAAATAAAATAAAATAAAGTAAAATGTTTGGTGGAAGGAAGCTTACTGGTGGCAGTGTTTCGCACTTGCCGTAGCTTCCGCCTGTGTCAAGGCCGAACGTACACACACTCATCCAGTCTGTAGGAAAAGGACATAATGTTAAATGTGGATTTTCGAACACGGTGCAAACTACGTTGTTAAATTGCTGAAGAGGGTCTATTCATAATTATTGGCGTCTGAAGTGTGAACTGAACCCAGATCTTTAGCACACGAAGCTAATAACATTCCAACTGATCACCGAACCATGCATACGCTACGCGAATGATTTTGTCGTAGCGATGACAATTCTGAACTCCTGGAAGTGGATTATAGCTTCTTCAAAACATTCATTCTCTTATTCGTCCGCGTCGTCATCCACCAGCTGCCTTCGCTACCCAGCACGAATTTCAGTCTTGATTTGGTAATAACTGAAATACTATGACGAAACAGTCAACTGCACGAACTGGGAACACGGTTAGGACGCGAACTATTGCTTTCCGTTAGAGCTGCTGTGGTACTGTATGCATTAGTGGTCTGATGGTAAACCTGGCGCAATGTAAACGCAAATGGTTTTCTCGTTTCAAGCAGGATCGTTTCGATGTACACTATTTTCCACATTAAATACTAACAACGGATTTTTATGAACGACGTTTTTGTGGTTTACCATTACAGTTTCTTCTATTATCATGTCCTGCGGCCATTTGAGATTCGCGAGGCACTTGAATTCCTAGTGGGGGAAAAAAAATATATGATGATTGGTGTCAAAAGTCCCACCGATGACAAGGCAGAAGCCAGGACGATTGTGCTTTTTCAGAGGAATGATTTCAGCATTTGCCTTAATCGAATTAAGAAAACAAAGACAAAACTGAAATCAAGGTGTCCAGACGGCTATTTGAACCACCGTGTGAAAACTTCATAAAAAGGCAATAATACGTGAGGTCAGTGTCAGTCCACAAAAGGTAATTTTATGCATCTAAGGGCACCAAAAAGGTGTCACGTACCGCATTCCATAAGTGTGTCTGTCGCAGATGGCATCTGGTGCCAACAACTGAGATGCCTTACGGTCGCTATATAAGAAAAACTACCAAGGAAACTGCATCAGATGTTGCTACTGGACGAGATCGACAGTCTGCACTTTGCCGATTTCACTAAAGAACCTATCCAGGAGACGAGGTACTGGCGGAAGTAAAATTGTGAGGACGGGTCGTGAGTTGTGCTTGGGTGGCTCAGTTGGTAGAGCACTTGCCCGCTAAAGGCAAAGGTCTCGAGTTCGAGTCTCGGTCTGGCACACAGTTTTAATCTGCCAGGAAGTTTCAACCTATCCAAGATCTTGGTTGAATAGCAATCCCTATTTCTTTGTGGGCGAAAATACTCTTTGAACTAGGGTTGAAAATATCTTTATCACTGAACCAGTAGAGTCCTACAGACGCGCAATCCAAAAACTGGCTGAGCGTTATCAGACTTTTAGTTACTGTGAGAGAATAGCCCATTTTTTGATGATTCATTTCCCACTTACAGTTTTCTATTACGCTCATTAACCAAAGAGATACGCTATAAGATTATACACTTCTGCAATGCAAATTGATGACAACTTGCCATGATAACCTTACTAAAGTCTAATTTAATGAAACGAATTGTATCCTAATACGAGCCTGCCCAATATTTCACGAATTAATAAGATATTATGTAATTTCGGCGTCGATATTGTCTTTCTTTACATGAAAACCGGTGTGTTGCCCAACATACCCAACAAGCATTTCTGGACAGCCGCGAAAATGTGTAAATTTGGCAGTGAGAGTACACGCAAGAAGAAACAGAGTCAACTAATAACTTAAAGCTACACTTCAATCAGTCCAGTTGTGTATTCACAATTTAAAAGAAAAAAACTGAAAGTTATGTTGGTGTAAGCAGAAAAATATAAGGGCTAACAAGGGTGCAGTATCGGAGTTTCTTAAATTTTTCATCTTTAGATCAACGGAATATTAAATCAAAAACTCATGCCTCGGTCTAGAGAACAAGGCAGTACGCTGGAGATAACAAAGGTTCTGATTAAATATGTGACTTCGTGCGTTACATATTTTTACCCTGCAGTATCGATAATTTGACTTCGTGAGTCCAAGGTGAACTGAGACGACACTGTCTAAATTTGTGTGTTTTGTCAGCCTAATGCATAGTAGTTGCTCCCGTGTTTTTCCTAGTGTACGTAATAGGCCTTTAGGCCTGTAAAAACTTTCTTCTTTGTACCTCTGCTTCCACCTTCTGCGAGAATAATTCTTTATGCCTACTTTCTGTGTTCTGAGTGTCCTGCCTTGCTGCGGGTGTTGCTGTAAATTAGCATACGACTGGTAAGCTGCTTGTCTTCTCTAAGAGGTTTTTATTAGTTCACGACTCTGCAGCCACAGAATGATAAACAGCCCCTTCTGTTTTGACATTACAGAATTCATAAATTCAGACTTGGTATGTTAACTTCAGAAAGCCAACATTTTTTGACAATTGACGTTAGACTTATGACATCGGAAGTTAAATGTTTTGGTTTCAGTCAAACAACCCTTCAAAATTGAATCAGAATAATATTTATCCATTACTGTGAATTCTAAACATACAGTATCACCGAGCGAGGTGGCGCAGTGGTTAGCACACTGGACTCGCATTCGGGAGGACGACGGTTCAATCCCGCGTCCTGCCATCCTGATTTAGGTTTTCCGTGATTTCCCTAAATCGCTTCAGGCAAATGCTGGGATGGTTCCTTAGAAAGGGCACGGCCGATTTCCTTCCCCATCCTTCCCTAACCCGAGCTTGTGCTCCGTCTCTAATGACCTCGTTGTCGACGGGACGTTAAACAGTAATCTCCTCCTCCTCCATACAGTATCGATTCACGTCAATATCAGTTTCAATTGAAGTTGCATCTTCCTTCAAGAGTAGAAGTTACCGCTGTCTGCTATCAACGTGGCTCATGCTGCAGAGGTACTTCACATCTTCTTGAGGGCCTTCATATTCTTTTCCTGATTGTAGGTTAGCCCTTCGGATGCAAAAATGACGGTGTCTTACGCTGCAACTTTGGGTTGTTTCTTTCCTTCTAGATTCGTCTGAGTTTTATTTGGTTGCGCCTGCACTTTCTTTAGTATCTTCATAACGGCTAAGTGTAATTATTTCCATTGCTGTATAAACTCAGTACTTGCCTACTAATTCAGTGCACAGCCAGTTTAAAATATACATAACACAGAATAGATTCTTACCTGTCCACTTGAGCAAACTTAACTGTTGTTGTTGGTTCATTGTTAGTGAAGCAGTTCAGCTATACATGAATTATACTCCAAAAATATTCTAATGATCATTACATGAATAACAGGTACTAAGGGTTATTTAAATTCACAGAGCTGTTGCGACCATTGCTACAGAGTGAGGTGGCGCAGTGGTTACCATTCTCAGATCATATTCCATATCGGGGATCATATCCCCGTTCGGCAATCCAGATTTAGGGTTACCTAAATCGATTAACGCAAATTGCGGGATGCTTACTTTGAAAAAGCAACCAGCGATTTCCTTTCCTGTAGGAGCTGATGTTCCGTCTTTAACGACACCATTATTAACGGGATGCTAAACGATAATCTTTCATCTTTATTTTAGACTGTACAACGTGACAAGTGAGTGTGACTACACATTTTCCCTGATGATGACTGATAGTTTGGTGAGCAAACGAATTGATTATCGAAAACATCCTAGAGGGGATTATTTCGTAAGTTAGGTGTGCCGATCGTGACAGTTCGAATTCCATTCTTTGGTATATTATCTTAGGCAGACTGATGTACTTTAAGTTACATTTGGTACTCTGTTTTTGTGTCGATGATGATATATTTACGTAATTTCATCATACTTCACTAAATAAAACTGTACTAACGGTATTTATAACCAGTTTGTGATTGTGGATGTAGTGACATTTATTTCACCATTACTTCTCAGCACCTATAACGGACATTATATTTGTAGTTCGTTCACACTACCTTTTCTAGGGAAATTAAGCCAATGTTTGATGTGGAAAGTGTGCAAATCATTTCTTTAAATGGTATATATTGGCATATCGATAATGATTAGTTGCTGTTATTAACATGTGCGTCATAAGTAGTTCTCTGTGCTGTTCATAACAAAATCAATTGTAATACCTTCATTTACGATAGAGGGGCTACTTCAATGTTAACACACAGTCACTTGGTCTCTGAAGCGGTGCGTACGGTCATATTAGAGTAAAATTCGTTTTGGACATACCGATAAGAACGGAATATTGAACTTTAAATTGCGTAGGAAGTCTTCAGAATTTCAAATGTGAACGTAATAAAAAAAAAATATTGTGATTGAAAAGAGCTCTGAAAGATGAAAAATTTTAAAGAAAAAGTTCTTTTTTGTATTTTATGTTGCTACTGTGGTACCATCAAACTTTTTCGGGTTAACACACTATGCTATACCAAACCACTTAACCAGAGCGATTGGGAAATTTTGAAGCTAGATCATGTGATTTCCATCTCTTCACTGCTGGTGCAATTCCTTGCATCTAACAACAGGTGTTTTGGTGGTACTTTGTCAAAGGTTTCTGTGGTGGTCTTCATTTTATTTAAGTTATGTTCATTAACGCCATATTCTAACAAAGAGGCACTTGATAGGCTTACTGCACTATGATAATGTCATCAGAATTACATACAAGTAGAGTGGGTTCACGCAGATACATTTTTTTTTTTTTTTTTCATGCCGGTCATTGCATGCTGTTCGGCGATTGGAGGCATGGATTCGCAATAGTGACTAAGTGCAGCTGACCAGAAGACGTGTTAGTGACAAGAGAAGTCCAGATATTATTGCCGCAATAAGTCTCGACGCACATTTGGCTACGTTAAGAACAGCACAGGATTTCGTGGTGAAAAGAAATGATGTCCAGAGAAGTCTACGTTATGGTTCTCTACGTCCATATCTTATCCATATTAGTTACACATCAAATGAAAGTGATTTACAGGCAAGAAAAATCTTCTACTCTTCGTTTCTAAATTAAAATCTGGACTTCTCGGCTGCATACTGAGGACTAACAAAGGCGTTTCAAATCTAACGAAGAAGTAAATATCCACAATCCTCGCCATTGTCCAGAAGAAAATCTTCAATAATTGCATATGCAAGATAGCCAGCTCTTCAGAAACATAAATAACTGATGTGGCCTCATGGTTGATGAAGTTATCGCACTTTTTTTATGAACAATGAAACTGTGTCGGCTTTCTGTATTTCTCCAAGGTGCACATAGTTGCTAGATGATGATCCACTAGCAGTGCATTTCTTATTGCGGTTGCAGGAATATGGGTTTCCAGCACGTCCTTTCTAAGTGGCCAAGCGTACCTTACATGAAACTACTACTGGTTGATCGAATGGAAGAGGCGCCCACTAAGGTTGGCAGTTTAGCTCCCGTGGCTTATTAATTTTTGATAAACAAAGGACGTTGTGTGTCTACAGTATCCTACAGCGCGAAACTCTATGCAAGAAAGAACAGACGAGCTGCGCCTGCCGCTCCTGTCGCAGAGGTACCTAGGCGTACCAAAGAGTGTCCATATGTGGCCACTAAACAACATTCCGGAAAGCTTTTCGAACCCCTACTATCGTAAACTAAAATAGGAAGATGTGACATTTTCTCGTAATTTGTTACAAGTGTTAAAATAGAAAAAAAATTATTCAAAGTTAAAAAAAGTCTTCAAAACGTGTTTACCTCGCTGAAACATTAAAATCACATCTCTTACGTACTGACTTCGTTCGGAACGTCAGCTCCAGAAAAAGTTTGCAGGCCATCACCGAAACGGAACATATGTCTAAACTTCTTTTTGTTGTATTTTGCGCCGTTTAGAGAGCGCTTTTCAGTAGTCAGTAGTGATAACTTCTTACCGTGGGTTTTAAATTCAAATTTTGGTCCCTTTCCCATCTTCTAACAGCTAGTAGGCAATGTAAGATTCATGATTTCATTCGCCTCTATCGCTTCCTCTGAAACCCGAAAAAGATGGTATGCAATGTTTCCGAGAAGTAGTTTGTACGGCACGTCCGAAGCACCCCGTGTATATCTTAACAAACAGACTTGGTTTCATTTTTTAAATACTGCAAGCAAATGAATGTTGAGCGTTCCTTCTTAAAATATTGATCCTGTTCATAAAATTGAATTTCGGTGTAAAACATTCCTTTTACGTATAAGGTGCGTGCAAACATTTATCGTAACGATGACTGTTGTTTACGAATTCATGCAATTTAATTACTGATGTGTTACTTCTGACTGGATTCCTTTAACTGCGAAGTATGAATAGCTTGTATGGTTAAAATTATACAGATTGTAGAGGAACTTACACTGAATCTCCTGAAACAACGAACAAATATTCGTAAATGAACGTTTCGGGCACATGCTCTTAAATGAGTAGTGCGTTTAAGGCACATGCTTGTAGGTTGTTACATGGTGTTAATTTAAAATGTGTTTCTGCAATTGTTCGACATAGCACCTTTGTGGGCTACGCTTTCAGCACTCACTTCTGTCTGTAAGCTTCCAGACAGCAGTTACTCTCATCACTGAATTGGACAGTGCATCCGCCGGAGCTCAGACATACATATTTCTCTTTCCGGTTTACAAGAAGTTGTAAACGTCTTAAGTCCAAGTAAAAACTGACGAACTGGATGTTGGGATCCTAGCTGCCCGTTTCAGTGTAAAATAGACAGCAGGATGCTGAAGAGTGAAGTTAAATATGAGATGTTTAAAAAAAAATATTGATGTGATTTTAGAAGAGCTTATTTTCTCCATCATAAGGTAGAAAGAAAATTGTGGTGAATTTTAAGTTAAGCACTGAAACTAGAAATTCATCATAGCCACTCATTCTGCTGATAAACAACAACGTGTAGAGTTTTATGAACACAGCCGGCCGGAGTGGCCGAGCGGTTCTAGGCGCTTCAGTCTGGAACCACGCGACCGCTACGGTCGCATGTTCGAATCCTGCCTCGGGTATGGATGTGTGTAATGTCCTTATGTTAGTTAGGTTTAAGTAGTTCTAAGTTCTAGGGGACTGATGACCTCGGCTGTTAAGTCCTATAGTGCTCAGAGCCATTTGAACAATTTTTTATGAACACATTCTTGGCGTGGGAATAAACAGTCTGCTGTCGCATGTAGTGTTTAGTAATTAGGTTACGTTCCGTTTAAGTCAAAAAGTGAACCCGCAAAAAATAAGAATATTGTTTACACAGCAGCAACATACCATAGTTACACGAACCACCTACTTCGATATGTTGGACGTTACGCTTTTCCACAACTGCGAGAACATACTCGATTTTTCAGTAGGTCGTAGCGACACCGTACTGGCACCTACATGCACACTGAGGAGACAAGACTTCATGATCACTGCCCACCGCGAGATACAACGCCGTCTGTTGGCATTACTCCAACGTGACCCGGTAAGGGAAGTAATTACGCGGAGCAAAGACCAATGGGGGAATCATTGTACCTATGTTAACGGCTGTGAATGGAAAAATCCGTTGTTATGACCTGACGCCTAGGAATGAGCGCGCGGGCTGTTCCCGTGTGAGCATCCATGGAAAATGCTTGAAGGACGGTAAAACCGCTAGTAGCCGTCCCGTTTGACAGTTGACACTACCGGAAGTTGCGCTGCAGAGGGTAAGATATTTGTGTCATTAGAAAGCTAAATATTCATTTGCGACCATTACGTAGTCACCTCGGATTACTCTGTTCTGCAACGTACACCAAGTGTACAATTTTGACCGTAGAGCTTTGAGACAATACATAAAAAGTGAAACTAAATTATTTTTTGTAACGAGAACTTCACAATATAGAACAAAAAGAATCTATTGACGTGGACCTGTGTGTCATGTATGTTCAGTTTTCATTCTAGTCCGAAACCTGGAAAGTACTTTCGAATAGACTTTTAAACTTCCAGACAGTTTACGGCCAGGATTTTGTGTGTCGTAAACGCGTTTATGAGATGCGTAAAAATTTAAAACCCTCCGTTAAAGTTTCCGGGTGGATGAGCGTTTTGGGAGACACAGAACATCCAAAAATGAGAGCTCTGGTTCGCAAATAAGATGTATAGTCGTTCGGCACTGGATTCATTAATTTATGTAATTTTGTTTTAGATATCTTGATGGAGAACTTCATAATCTTGTTTGGCAGATACTCATCTGGTAAATTACAAGATTTGCAAATATTTTTCGGTATCGTTCTATTAATTTAAGCTACACACAGAGCTGCTCATGACACGTACTACTTCCAGAACAACATGTACCAAATGCATGAAGAAGTAGGCTTCTTCCAGAAGGGTTACGAAAGTATGCTAACCTTTGTTAAAGGCAGCTACATGATAGAAAGAGTATTTCACCAGTACGTTAAATCATCAGGAAACTAAAAATATATTTGCGTTTTCAGTTACTACCGCAGTCGAAGCAGATTATCAGTCACTTGATTTGCAAGAAATTAAGAAACAGACGTTGAAGCTAAAGAAAACAGCCTAGGGGAGGACGTAATCCTTGCGGAAATGATGCAAGAGATTTGTTGAGGGGAATGTGGTTAACGGAAGAGAAGCGAGATTATAAGACGCTGTTGTTCTGCACTGTGCGGTGTCCCCTTTCGGTTCAATTTATTTTATCCCAATTAGGAGGTAATAACTGCTTTATTAACCGTGTGTGGCAAATCGGAGTCGTAAATTATGGGAGACAGTCGCGTGCAGTAGACGCTTAGCTATGTGATGGCTGATCACTGTAATGGCTGTGAGAGTTTGCTATCTATCACACGAATTATTGTAAATTACGGTAAACAGATATTGACAACAAATGATAGAATCTAGTAATTGTAATGTTAACTGCTTTTGATGTGAAGATCATACAGGATGTTAGAACAACATGGAG